>NW_011494917.1:291500-306505 GCF_000754665.1 Bison bison bison | reverse complement strand
ATTAAAAAAAAATAAAATTCAGAAAACATGGTTACTGATCCTCTGAACCACCATGGCTACCCCCAGCATTCTGGAAAATACAGTATGAAAACCATTCAGCCTCAAGGTAGGGCCCAAATTCTCCCTTCTCCATCCCTCTGCTTTATAGTTTCCCTTGCAATTATCACCTTCTAACATACTGCACCGGAGAAGGCAATGGCACCCCACTCCAGTACTCTTGCCTGGAAAATCCCATGGACGGAGGGGCCTGGTGGGCTGTAGTCCATGGGGTCGCTAAGAGTCAGACACGACCGAGCGACTTCCCTTTCACTTTTCACTTTCATGCATTGGAGAAGGAAATGGCAACCCACTCCAGTGTTCTTGCCTGGAGAATCCCAGGGATCGGGGAGCCTGGTGGGCTGCCATCTATGGGGTCACACAGAGTCGGACACGACTGAAGCGACTTAGCAGCAGCAACATACTGCACAATCTATTTATTATACTTAAGCTTTCTATGTATGACATATGTATATATGATTTTTATATGTCTGTTCACTGCTACATCCAATTGTGAAACAGTTGCCTGGTTTCACAATTGAATGAAACCAACTGTGACACTCAATAAATATTTGCTGAATGAATGAATTCAGTATCTTTCGAGCCTTCGCCCGAGCTTACCAGTGGTGTCTCACCTGTAGTGAAAACAGCCTCAGAGACTTCCCTGGTGGTGGAGCTGGTGAAGCTAAGACTTTGTGCTCCCAATGCAAGGGGCCTGGTTTGATCCCTGGTCAGGGAACTAGATCTCACATGTCATAGCTAAGAGTCTGCATGCCCCACCTAAAGACCCTGTGTGCTCCAACTAAAGACCCGGGGTGTGTGTGTGTGTGTGTGTGTGAATGTGTGTGTGTATGTGACAGTCACTCGGTCAGTCAAACACTTTGGAGCCCATGGATTATGGCCCGGTAGGCTCCTCTGTCCATGGGATTCTCCAGGCAAGAATACTGGACTGCCTCACCATTCCCTTCTCCAAGGGATCTTCAGGGATCAAACCCAAGTCTGTATATACAGCAGAGTCAGGCCTAATATAAAATTTAGCATTTAATCATGTTCCCTGTGAGTCTGTAATTCTTCCAACAAGAAAAGTCTTCGTTAAATACTTACGCACTTTAGTATCCTCCTGGGATGTGTCCTTAAATATTCAACATTACTTTTCTCAGTGAACAGTAGCTCTGAAGCACTGCCTTGGGCTTCAGAATAGCTCATACAGCACTAGCACATATATGCCTTCAAATATTTATGCAATTATTGGATTTTTAATATAACTCATTTTAGAAACATGTGCTACTAAAAGAGTGAAAAGTAAATTATTTATACTTCTGAAGTATTCATCACATATTTAGATCACAAAGAAAGTGGCATTACACTACAAATCTAACGAACATGAACACATGAGGGATCATATACATAAGCCTCTTCTGATCTATTTTGGGGTGATCATCCAAAAGCTTCACTCTTACACTATGCTCCAACTGCCACTACACACTAACAGATTTTTAAGTATTAATTTTGACATTAAAACATTCATTCCTTGAAGTATTGCCATTTACAACAACATGGATAAACCTGGAGATCATCATACTAAGTGAAGTAAGTCAGACGGAGAAAGACAAATGTCATATGACACCACTTAGGTGTGGAATCTAACAAAACGATACAAACGAGCTTATTTACAAGGCAGAAGCACTCTCACAGACATGGAAAACAAACTCATGGTTAGCAAAAGGGAACGGGGATGGGGAGGAGAAACAAATCAGGAGTTTGGTATTAGCAGATCAAACTACTGTAGATAAAAACAGACACACAGCAAGGTCCTACTGCATAGCACAGAGAACTATATTCAATATCTCGTAATAAACTATAATGGGAAAGAACCTGAAGCATATATATATATGTATGTGTGTGTGTGTGTGTGTGTGTGTGTGTGTGTGTATATACACACACAATTGAATCCCTTTGCTGTACACCAGAAACGAACACAACACTGCAAATCAACTATAATTTTAAAATAAGTTTATTAAATTTAATAATTTAAAAAATTTATTTATTCAAATAAAACAAATTTATTTATTGTAAATAAATAAAGATACCCATTCTTATATCACCTTGATCAAGTTTTAAGTTCCCAAATTCCCAATTTAAAATAGATGATTGAACACATGCTTTTAGCTCTACTCATTCTCAACACTTCAAAATCTCAATAAAGGGATTTCCAAAAAGGCATAAAACCACAAGGATAAATGAAATGAGATGTAAAATTCTGTAACATATAAAATAAATGGATGAGTACGGATGGACTTAGCACAACCTAGGACAGCAATGAGGAAAAGGTGAAAACCACCCCCTTGAACAAACCATCCCCAAAGGGCTTAAGAACTGGCAGCACCAGGTGTTGCTGGATGCCAGATAAAGGTGAAGCTAAAAAGTCACTGCAGATGGTGACCGCAGCCATGAAATTAAAAGACGCTTACTCCTTGGAAGGAAAGTTATGACCAACCTAGATAGCATGTTCAAAAGCAGAGACATTACTTTGCCAACAAAGGTCTGTCTAGTCAAAGCTTTGGCTGTTCCAGTAGCCATGTATGGATGTGAGAGTTGGACTATAAAGAAAGCTGAGCACCGAAGAATTGATGCTTTTGAACTACGGTGTTGGAGAAGACTTGAGAGTCCCTTGGACTGCAAGGAGATCCAACCAGTCCATCCTAAAGGAGATCAGTTCTGGGTGTTCATTGGAAGGACTGATGCTGAAGCTGAAACTCCAATACTCTGGCCACCTGATGCGAAGAGCTGACTGGGCATAAAAATGGGGCAAAGAGAAAACAACAAGAAGAGAGGGCTTCCTCGAGGAGTACAGGCCACCCTAGCTGCAGGGCCAACCCCTCTAGAAGCAGATTCCCACTGGCCCAGGGGTGACCCGATTTCAGCGTCGGGGCAGAGTAGATTGACCCCACCACGGGGAGGAGGGGAAGGCCGGAGCAGACGAGCCTGGAAAGACCTAAAGCAGACGACTGTTAAGATTTAAAGAAAGTTGCAGCTATTGTGTTCTGCAAAGCCAGCAGAAGTGTTTCAAACTGATGCAAATTTAGACATGCGTGGTACTTAACAATGAAGTTTTTAAGTGAAAAAAAAAAAAAAAGATCCTGATTCTGGGAAAGATTGAAGGCAGGAGGAGAAGGGGATGACAGAGGATGAGATGGTTGGACGGCATAACTGACTCAGTGGACATGAGTTTGAGTGAACTCCAGGAGTTGGTGATGGACAGGGAGGCCTGGTGGAGGAGGAAATGGCAACCCGCTCCAGTGTTCTTGCCTGGAGAATCCCAGGGACGGGGGAGCCTGATGGGCTGCCATCTCTGGGGTCTCACAGAGTCGGACACGACTGAAGCTACTTAGCAGCAGCAGCAGCAGCAGCAGGGAGGCCTGGCGTGCTGCAGCCCATGGGGTTGCAAAGAGGCGGACACGGCTGAGCGACTGAACTGAATTGAACTGAAAAGGAAGTGGTTCTATTTAACGGGGAAGGGAGGCTCAAGAGGAAGGTGCTACATAAAATTATGACTGATTTGCACTGATGTATGACAGAGACCATCACAACACTGTAAAGCAATTATCCTCCCATAAAAAAATACATAAATAAAAGAAAACCTATTTGAAAATCACTCAGTCCCCTCTTTACTCCCTACATTCCCTCAACACCTCCATCCTGTATTTCTTCAACTTCAGCCCAGCAACTGCCCTCTTCAACCCTGGAATAAAACTGGAGGTTTATTCTGCAGAGGGTCACACAGAGAATGCTGGAAATAGAAGCCCAGGCATAACTGAAAGCGGGGACATAATATTAAAAAACAGGAAAATTACACAAAATTTTACACGCTGGATATTGAGAGCTCCATAGAGTCTCTCCTCAATAGATGCTGGTACCAGGACTACAACTTTCCATTGGAAGAGTCTTCTCTGGGCCATGGACAAAGTGAAGAGAAAAGCCGTAAAGACAGTGATGGCAGAGGCTACTGACAGAACGGCTGACCCAATTACACAGCAACAAGCCCCCAGCCCACGCACACGCAGAGTCCATACAGCTCTGAGGGTGCTCCTGTTTGTCCCTTCTCTCCCTCTCTTCCTCTCAAGCTCCATCACCCTGCCAAGCCACCTTTTCCACATAAAATACACACACACAGTACGTACATTTACACAGGTGTATGTGCCTCGCTGGCACTAGTGGTAAAGAACCCGCCCTGCCAGTGCAGGAGACATAGACTCGGGTTTGATCCCTGGGTTGGGAAGATCCCCTGGAGGAGGGCATGGCACCCCACTCCAGCATTCTTGCCTGGAGAATCCCATGCACAGAGGAGCCTGGCGGGCTATGGTCCATGGGGTCGCAAAGAGTCGGACACGACTGAAGCGACTTAGCACACGTGTGTCTACCTAGCTAAAGACATGGAAAATGCAATAAAAGAGTTAGAAAAATAAAGTTGAGAACATCATCCGGAAAACAGAACAAGAAAACCAAAAAGATGGAAAATGGGGGAGGGAGGGGGAAGAGGAAAATAAGATGATGCGTGGGGAAGGGACGACACCCAAATAGTAATGATTTCAAACAAAAGAGCGCAGACAACAGAGCAGAAGAGATCGTTCAAGCCAGTTTCCCAGAACTGAAGACCAAAAGGGCGTAAAAAGCCACAGAGTGGATGAAAACAAACCTACTCAAGAGTACTGCTCTGAAGTTTCAGACTCCTGAGGAAAAGAGAAGAGTCTGCAAGCTTCCAAAAAAAATGGAGGAAAAGCTATATACAAAAGCCTCAAAGGTCCAAAATGTAAAAGAATTTCTGTATTCTGGAAACTGGTAATAGTGGAGCAATGCTTTCAGTGTTCTGACGGGGGAAAAAAAAATCACTTCCAAACAAGAATTCTAAACCAGCCAAGCCATCAATCCAGGGTGATCAAAAAGCAGACCTACCTTCAGACACAGAAACCCACCTGCCGAGGACCTCCTCCCGCGTGCTCACACCCATCATCAGACTCTACATAATCCTTACACACTCTCCTTTCTCCCGTGGTTCCCGCACCCCACCTCAGAGAAGACCTCCCCCTGGAAAGAGACCTCGGTCACGTGACCAGAACCTTCTCTCCCAGTGGAGCAGCAACTTTAACCATTCTGCCAGTTCCACTAAGCATAGAAGAATATACAATGCATTACATTATTGAAATTCATGGGTGCCACAAGATCAAGACATCTGGAATGACTGTGGAACGCTTACCACGATAAAGGGATCTGAAGTGAATTTGACGGCTCTCAAAAATTACTTGTCACAACCCGACACTATTGAACTGACATAAGTTAACCTGGAAGTATTCTCAAAATAAAGTTTCAACTAAAAAAAGTTTCAACTCTAAAGAAAATAACAAAACATATACATCATACAATTTCTAAACAAATCTAATTACATCTTTTTTTTAATAAAATTCTTTATTCTATACAGTCCATGGAATTCTGCAGGCCAGAATACTGGAGTGAATAGCCATTCCCTTCTCCAGGGGATCTTCCCAACCCAGGGATCGAATCTAGGTCTCTCGCATTGCAAGCACATTCTTTACCAGCTGAGCCACAAGGGAAGTCTTAATAAATCTAATTGCATAATTTTTAAAAATAAAATTCTTAAATGGCACACTGTTGCACACTTGTCTCTTAACTCTGCCCAATGCTAAGAGTCATTTCATACACAGATGTAGGTCTGTGAGAAATAGGAAAAATATAAACCTTTATGAGGCATGAAAATTCAAATAAAGCATTACTACAGAGATAGCTGGACAAATCTCTGTGAACTCTGTGGTGCTTTTTACAGACCCACACTAAATTCTGTTTCCTAATTTATGATTGAAAACAATGTATATTTAAAGATGAATGTGTTTAGTCGCTCGGTCACGTCTAACTCTTTTGCGACCCCACGGACTGTAGCCTGCCAGGCTCCTCTGTCCATGGGATGCTCCAGGCAAGAATACTGGAGTGGGTTGCCATTTCCTTCTCCAGGGGATCTTCCTGACCCAGGGATCAAATCTCTGTCTCCTGTATTGGCAGGCGGATTCTTTACCACTGATATCACATTACAAAATTTGAATCAAAGTTTGCGTCTTAAAATCTAGACGTATAACCAGATTCGATCAGTTATTTCTGAGCACTATTTTAACGGTCACCTTTACATATTAATAGTTTCCGCAGGCTTTCCTTAGAAGTTGGGGTACAATGCACATGACCCAAATCTGACCATCGTAACCACCTTTAAGTGTACAATTCAGTAATGTTGGCTGTTCTCACATTGCTGTACAACCAGCCTCCAGAACTCTGTATGAGAAACATACACTTCATATCCATTAAACTCTCCATTCTCCCACACCCCCAAGTCCCTGGCAAACAGCACTCTACCTTCTGTCTCCATGATTAATGACTATAGGTGGATCACATAAATGGAATCATACAGAATTTTTTGTGTGTGGCTAGCTTAGTTCACCTGGCATAACGTCCTCAAGATGTATCCATGTTTTAACATGTGTCAGGATTTCCTTCCTTATTATGACGGAATAATATTCCATAATAAATATTCATAATATTTAACACATTTTGTTTATACATTTGTCAGTTGATTAACATTTGGAATGTTTCCATCGCTCAGCTAATGCGAAAAACACTGCTATGGACATCATGAGTGTACACATAGCTTTTTGAGATCCTGATTTTGATTTTTTTAAAGATCCCTGCTCTTATTGCTCTTTTAAGAAAACTGAAGTCTTATAATAAGTGAGATTAAAAATACAGACATCCCACAAATACATCACTATGTTGTAAATACCTTTGGAAAGATACTTCTTAAGTGCTACAGATATTCACAGAGGAAAGAGAGGACTCAGATGATGAACTTTAAAGAGACCTGGATCTTCCAAGAGTTGAAGTATTTTTTAAAAACTCATTATTTCAATTTAGAAACTCTGCCTACACTAGCTTCAAAAAAAGGCATAGAGCTATGTCTCAGGGTCTTAAATCCTAGTATTATTTTTTCTTTATTCTACTTTATGTTCTTCCCCAAACAATCCACATCATCCATGTAAAGGCAAGTTCTGCTGAAGAACTACCCATTCTCCATCATTTAACATTTCAAGAAATATGGCTGCTGCATCATAGCAGCCTTATTGCTTATATTTCAAGAACTATCAGAGCTTTCAAACTACCTACAGAAACAAACTGCCCATCAGTGCACTTTTCTTCTTGTGTGATCAGTCACTCAGTCGTGTCCCAACTCTTCCAGACCCCGTGGACTGCAGCCTTCCAGGTTCCTCCGTCCACGGAATTTTCCAAGCAAGAATACTGGAGTGGGCTGCCATTTCCTCCTGCAGGGATCTTCCAGACCCAGGGAATGAACCCGCATCTCCTGCAATGGCAGGCGGACTCCTTACCGCTGAGCCACCGGGGAAGCCCATACTTTTCCCCTTACATCAATGTATTTCAAATTGTATCCCGTGGGGCCATGACCATCCTGGGCAGTTTCAGGAGGCAAAAGTGAAAGTGTTAGTTGCTCCGTTGTGTCCGACTCTTTGTGACCCCATGGACCGTAGCCCACCAGGCTCCTCTGTCCAAGGGATTTCCAGGCAAGAATGCTGGAGTAGGTAGCCATTCCCTTCTCCAAGGAATCTTCCGACCCTTGACTGAACTCAGGTCTCCTGAATTGCAGACAGATTCTTTACCATCTGAGCCACCAGGGAAGCCCTTCTGGAGGCAGGATTGCCATTATTTTGCAGGGGCAAGGGAAAGGGAGGGATGGGAGGGGGATCCGTGCCACTATTTTGTTCATACATAGTTTACATACGTGAAATGTAATATTACAATTTACAAACAGTTATTATATTATCGAAGGTTCCCTATGCCCTGCCAACTTAAGTGTTGGTCAGTACACCACAGCTAGTATTCAGTTGATGATCCAGCCTGTCTCAGTGTACATTTCTATCATTTTATGTTAATATAACCTAAATTTGCATTTTAAAAATATTGCATCATATCCTCAACTCATAAAGTAGATCAATAGACTGCTGGCTATTTCAAAGCAGGGATAAAAATAGCAACATAAAGTACCATGAGAAAAATAGTAAACAGAAATCCAGGGTGCATACACAATATCCATTTATGGGATTACAGGTTATTTTATACTAACAGAGAATGTCCATTGTGAAAATTTCCACTGAGTTAATAAAGCGGGATTCACCTGACCACTACCATCTGCTTTTGCCAAATTCGCTATACTTCTCCGTTACACTCAGAACAAAGGCAGCTATAAAGTCCTAGTAATTTTGCCAGAACAATGACAACACTAAATATTATAAGTATTATAAATATATTGAAACTTAAATCTAGTATGTTTAAGCTACTAATCTAGAAAAAAAAATCTAATCCTTAGCTTCCCCTCTACAACCTACAAGAGTACTATTAAAGTGTTAAGATTGCACTCTAAGCCTGTATTGGTTGCATCAAACATACCCACAAAGGTTATTTTAATATTAGTTCAGAATGAAAAGAATATAGGCAGTGCTCCACTCAGCTAAAGCTTAATAAACATATATATTTTTTAAATTAATTTATTTTAATTAGAGGATAATTTATTTACAATATTGTGGTGGTTTTTGCCATAAATCAACGTGAATCACCCACAGGTGCACATGTGTCTCACCATCCTGAATGGCCCTCCCACCTTCGTCCCCACCCCACTCCTCTGGGTTGTCCCAGAGCACTGGCTTTGAGTGTCCCGCTTCATGCATCAAACTTGCACAGGTCATCTATTTTACATATGGTAAGATACATGTTTCAATGTGAAGCTTAATAAATATATTAACATTAAGATAATCCATACTTTATTACGTTTATATAAAGTTAACATCACTAGCCATTTTTTGTAATAGTAAAGCTCTTTAAGATGAATGAGGCTATTGTGAATAGCTTCCTGAAAAAAAAATTCCTGGTAGTTTTAAATATTTACACCTAGACTAAAAACACACAAGCGCTCTTATATACAACACTGAATAGCAGATGGAATCATTTCCTACAATGTAGCAGCAAAGAAAAAAAGAACAGATTGTACTATTTCTGTTTGGAAAGCAATAAGAAGAACAGCAAAGAACTTCCAAGAGATACCTGTGAATAAACAATTCAAAAAAATTTTGTCTTCAATCACTTTGCATAAGTACGTGCTAAGTCACTGGACTCTGCGACCCCATGGACTGCAGCCCACCAGGCTTCTCTGCCCATGGAATTTCCCAGCAAGAAAACTGGAGTAGGTTGGCATTTCCTATTCCAGGGGATCTTCCCAACCCAGGGATTGAACCCAGGTCTCCTGCATTGGCAGGCGGATTCTTTACCATTGAGCCACCAGGTAAGTCCAATGGTCTTTATACTGTGTGTATGGTAGTTGCTCAGTCACGTCCGACTCTTTGAGACCCCATGGACTGTAGCCCACCAGGCTCCTCTGTCCATGGAATTCTCCAGGCAAGAATACTGGAGTGGGTTGCCATTTCCTTCTCCAGTTCTTTATATTAAATGCTTAGTATTTTTACATACATATCCACAACTAGGAGTTCCTACATCACTATGTAGAGATTGTTACTAAAATTCGATCACCAGTTTCTATTATTCTACTATTTGCCTTAATCTGCTCTCATGTTTCATCCTCTGCTACGGTCACAGCTTCTATTTGTAAAGCCAGCTGCCCCTCTTCCTGGGACTACTGCACTTAAAACTGGGTATAACACCAAGTCCACTTGTCTTTCTTATTCTGTATAACCCTTGAGAAAATATGCTGGTTTCTGGGGTATTTTTTCTTTTTCTATTCATTGATTGATTGGAGAAAACGTGTTGGCTTCTGGGTTATTTATTTATTGATTTATTTGGCAGGGCTTATTTCATTTTCAGTATTTTTTAATTTTTGGCCACACCCTGCAGCATGTGGGACCTGAGTTCCCAGACCAGGGATTGAACCCTCGCCCGCTGCACTGAAAGGTGGAGTCTTACCCACTGGGGTGGGTCTTCGTTTATGTTATGTGTTTATTTCACTGCACCAGCTCTTAGTTCCCTGACCAAAGACTGACCCCAGACTCACTGCATTGGGAGCTCAGAGTCTTAACCACAAGACCACCACTTCAGGGAAGTGCCTGCAGTTTCTGGGAACTAGTTCCCGCATGCCTCACCTAAGACCAGGGATCAAACCTGGGCCCTTTACATTGGGAGCTTGGAGTCTTAACCGCTGGACAACCAAGGAAGTCCCTAAGCCCGTTTATATACGAGACGTGAACATCCATGGATTTCAGTCTGAGGACCCTGGAACCAGTTCCCTGGAGACTGAGAGATGACTGTATTCCCTGCATTCTGAGTAGTGAAATTACAGAATCTTGAATTTGCATAACTCTTACAGCTTTTGGCGTGTCTCTATTTGAATCTCACAGTTGAATAAAACAGGAAGAGAGGATGGCAATCATTACTTTACAAATGAATGAATAATTTCAATGACCTCACAAGTGTCGTCACCACCACTATATACTGGTATCACTGACCCTTCGATATAGCTCTCCATTCAAGGCGCAAGTTCCTCAAGGAAAAACTAAATCTTTTTTTTTTTTTTTCGCTTCTCAAACATTTTAAAATGCTGACAACTGGCAGCATACTTACTAAGAGTGCCATCTTTAAAGATTCTTAAATTTATTATCTTTAAAAAATTCTCATGATCTTATGTATGCTGCTAAGTCGCTTCAGTCATGTCTGACTCTGTGCGACCCCATAGACGGCAGCCCACCGGCTCCCCCGTCCTTGGGACTCTCCAGGCAAGAACACTGGAGTGGGCTGCCATTTCCTTCTCCAATGCATGGAAGTGAAAAGTGAAAGTGAAGTCACTCAGTCGTGTCCGACTCTTAGCGACCCCATGGACTACAGCCCACCATGCTCCTCCGTCCATGGGATTTTCCAGGCAAGAGTACTGGAGTGGGGTGCCATTGCCTTCTCCAGATCTTATGTATACCACTATGTATAAAATAGGTAACTAATAAGAACCTACTGTATAGCATAGGGAACTATACTCAATGCTCTGTGGTGACCGAAATGGGAAGGAAATCCAAAACAGAGGAGATATGTATAAATTGGATCTCATTGCTTGCATATGTATATATATGCATAGGTGTTTCACTTTGCTGTACAGAAGAAACACAACACTATAAAACAACTATATTCCAATAATTTTTTTAATAAATTCTCATGATCTTAGCTAGTATTAGGCTAGCTAAAGCAGAAATTTCTAGGCTATTCTCCTAGACCAAAAATAGGAAGAGAGTCTGGGCAGTCAGAGCCTCTGGCATAAACCCTATCAACTCCCCAGTATCCCAAAGTTCTAAAACCGACTACTTATTTTCACCCTCTTCAATTCATTTCAAAAGACTTTCAATAAGCCCTACACGGGGCCTAAGGGCAAAGGCTGGAGACTCTAGTGGGGAAACAAATATAGACTGGCAGTACAATCTGTAAAGAGGAATATGGAATGTTATCAGTGCCTACAGGAGGGGCATCTAACCTCCTCCAGAAGATATCAACATGGAGTGCCCTTCTCTTAATAAATTAAACAAAGAGCATTCTAGCACCTGGTAAAAATGACGATTTGAAAATATCAGTGTGACTACTCAGAAAAAGCTAGCATAATTTTATACACATTAGTTCTACCAGAGGACAAGCAATGAGATCCAATGATGCATGGCATCGAACAAAAACACTGCTATAAACTAAAGTTTAAAAATACAGGCCTCTGCCTCTGACATGTATTAACATTGCAGGGGAAACTCTATAATAATAAAACAGAAACTGATAGGTAAATATAATTTGAGATAATAAGGCAAACAATACAGGAAAAACATATTAAGGAATATGAAAACCCTAAGAACAAAAAGGTCACTAAAAGTACAGTTGGAAGGTCTAGAAAAAAATTTCAAAAGGTAGTTTCACTTTGCATTATTATTGCTGCCAATAACAAATGTTTTCCTTTCCTTCTTGACTAATTCAGTTCAGAAGCCCATTAGGTGGGGCTGAGCAAGGCAGGTAAGCATGGAGTGCTGGAGGCCAACCAGGGTAATGAAGGTCTGTCTCCCCAGAGCCCTGTGGGGAGCATCAGTGGCTTATAACCCACTGAGTAAAATAGAAAGTCACAAGCCCATACAGACATAGGCAAAAACAAAACTTAAAAATAAATGGAGAGGACTTCCTGGTTGGTGCAGTGGGTAAGAATCCGCCTGCCAATGCAGGGGACACGGGTTTGGATCCCTGGTCCGGGAAGATTTCACATGCTGCAAGGTAACTGAGCCTGTGACCACAACTCCTGACCTGCAAGCTCTAGAAGCCACGAGCCGCAGCTACAGCCGAGTCCAAGCGCCGAGAGCCTGCACTCCTCAACAGAAGACCCTGCAGTAATAAGCCCACGCACCGCAACTAGAGGAAGCCTTTGCCCAGCAATGAAGACTCAGCACAGCGAAAAATGAATTCATTTAAATAAACAGAAGCCAAAACATCTCCTTAGTAAAAGTGCAACTCACAAATGTAGAAAATGATGTAATTAAAAACAACCCATTTGGCAAATACCATAGTAATTGTTCCCAAAATACTACAGCATTTTAAAATAGGGATATAAGATGGTAAGTGTGGAATGAAGAATGATCTGAGTTTTTGTTTCCCAGGACTGCGTGGCTGAAAAAAATTAGGAATCTGGCTCTGTGACTTACTGCCAACAAATTAATACTTAGTTATTTCTGATTCTTAAATTTTCCTCACATATAAAGACATATAAACTCGATTCATGGTTCTAAATTATTAGTTAAGAAATACTTTTTCCCCTCCAAAGTCAAATTTTATATGGAAACTACAATCTATAATATTCAGGTAAGTAGTTTGGAGAAGGCAATGGCACCCCACTCCAGTACTCTTGCCTGGAAAATCCCATGGATGGAGGAGCCTGGTGGGCTGCAGTCCATGGGGTCGCTGAGGGTAGGACATGACTGAGCGACTTCACTTTCACTTTTCACTTTCATGCATTGGAGAAGGAAATGGCAATCCACTCCAGTGTTCTTGCCTGGAGAATCCCAGGGATGGGGGAGCCTGGTGGGCTGCCGTCTATGGGGTTGCACAGAGTCGGACACAACTGAAGCGACTTAGCAGCAGCAGTAGCAGCAGTATGGGGATAAAATTTTCTGAGAAGAATTTAAATAATAACTAAAATGGGTATACTTGGGACTTCCCTGGCGTTCCAGTGAACCACTTCACCTCCCAAGGCAGGGAGTACAGGCTCAATCCCTGGTCAGGGAACTAAGATCCCACATGTCTCATGGCCAAAAAAACCAGAACATAAACAACAGAAGCAATACTGTAACAAATTCAATAGAAAAAAAAAACAAAACAAATAGAAAAAAAAAAAACAAAAAAAAATGACCCACATATTAAAAAAAAAAACTTTGAAAAGGGTAAACTTAATGAAAAATGCTCAGAAATCTCAAGTTTTCAGACGTCAAGAAAAATACATAGGGCAAGAGAAAAGGTCATAAAGGCTTCTGTTTTAACAATATTGCCGACTTGACATTTATAATCGTCAATTCAGCAGCCTTCTTAGAATCTGAAACTCTTAGAGAAAGACTTTTAAGAAGTGAGTTAATTCAGAACCTAGTTTTTAAACAGATTATCAAGAACTGGAAACAGTTCATTCGTTTTCATTACAACAAGCATAATTAGCAAAGGATTTCCCCATAATATTGCCTAGTCACAGGCCGATACTGGAAGTCACAAAATTCTGATTGAGGAATATCAGAGCTGGAAGGGTCACTGATCGTGCGTGCATGCATAAGTCGATTCAGTCATGTGCGACTCTGCGACGTTATGGACTGTAGCCCGCCCGGCTCCCCTGTCCACAGGATTCTCCAGGCAAGAACACTGGAGTGGGTTGCCATGCCCTCCTCCAGGGGATCTTCCTGACCCAGGGAACAAACCTGCATCTCTTATGTCTCCTGCATTGGCAGGCAGGTTCTTCACCACTAGCACCCCCTGGGAAGCCCACTGGTCACCTAGTCCAATCTTTTATCCAAGAGAACAGAAACCCAACCCATTCAACAAGTACTCAAGATGGGAATGGCAGAAAACAGCACCTTGTAAGGTACAGACTAGATCTAGAACTGGAAAGTTAAATGCCTTCTCTAATACTCTTACATTTGGTCTGAAAAACATGGACTCACTTGTAGAGAGAGTTTTAGAGGCAAAATAAGGCTGGAATTGGAAAACCACTGAGCATGCTGATGCAACATATTGAACTGCCCTTGCAGGAACACTTACAGCTAGACATTTTCATACAAAATCTATTTGGTGAAAATAGAAGTAGGTAACATTTAAATCTTGATGGTCAGCAGCCTCTTTTATTTTCTTTAGCCAGAAAAGCAGTAGACTGCCTTGAACCAAAAGCCAAATTAGCTTGAGATGTTTCTAAATAGGCTGACCTTATTCACCCTAACATTTCCATTAAACAGATAAAAGTTCAAGGACAGTGCCAAGGATGATAAAAATTACTTTCCAATTTCAGCTCTGATGCAGAGAAACAGCATTCAGAAATTTGTATCAGTCATTCCTTATCTGAACATATTAACTAATCCTTTTTTAATTTCTTGGCTAAATGACTTTACTATTTTTTAGTCTTGCACCATTAAGCCAAATGCCATCAGTAATAATCAACAATAAAGTGCCATGCAAGCTTTCAAAAGCTCTAACAACAGAATTTCATGAATTATGTATTTCTATTCTGAAGTTTGTAACATCATCCTTTCAAGTATTAATAAAGTGGTGATCTAAATCACATCAGAAAAAAAGTGCTACATTCACAATATGGGCAGATTAATGAACATTTTCTAGTCCTTTTTTTTTTTTTTTTTGTG
>NW_011494917.1:258111-291400 GCF_000754665.1 Bison bison bison | reverse complement strand
CACATCAGAAAAAAAGTGCTACATTCACAATATGGGCAGATTAATGAACATTTTCTAGTCCTTTTTTTTTTTTTTTGGCTGTGTCATGCAGCATGCAGGATCTTAGTTCCCTGGCCGGGGATCGAACCCAAGCCCCTTACAGTGGAAGCACAGAGTCTTAACCACTGGACCTCCAGGGAAGTCCCTCTTCTAGTCTTCTAGTCTATAATTTCTCAAGGGGCATGTTAAAGTTTTATTAAATGGTTAAGTGGAGGGATTATTACAAATATAAGCACCCTAAAAGCACCAAGAATGTCTGAACCATACTGCAAAAAGAGTGTGAATACACATTATAAAGAAAGAGAAAGTGGTGCATAATTATATTTAATACCCCTGGGGACTTTTGTTGTAATAGGATAAAAGTCTTAGTTACAAACCACCAAAAGAAAAAAACACACATACACATATTTTAAAAATATATAACATTCTACTAACTTCTTTCTCAATGCTATGGAATTTGGAGCTGTATCTACTTATTTTAACCAGCAGGTCTTGGTTGCTTCTCTTGGATGAAGCGTACTGTCACATCTGAATAACACAGGTCTTAAACCAATATTCTGTTGCTTACGTATTCTTAGAAAAAGAGCCATGCGTTACTTATGATAAAACAATCAAATCCACAACATTATACGTCAAAACCCTACAGTCACAGAAAACAGAAATAAAAGTAAAATAGTCAACTGTAGAGAAAACATGGTTAGCCTGAACAGCAGTAAAATTTCTAGAAAATGGGCAATAAAAAAGATTATAGTGTTTTCTTGAAAAACACTCAACTGAGATAAATATTTTGCCTTTCGCCTTCCAGCTCTATGCTGGAAGTTGATTTTTCTCTTCTTTCTTCAGCTGGTCATTGTCCAAAAATCCAGTGCAGAAAGTTTTCCATTATAGACAATAGAAAATAAATAACTATGTTAGCACAGATTATACATCCAACTTTGCCATTGACTTACTTTTGACATATAGTAATTGCCTTAGTCCATATGGACTGTTATAAAAAATCCCATAGACTAAGTGGCTTATAAACAATACTAATTTATCTCTCAGACTTCCAGAGGCTGGGAAGCCCAAGATCAAGGAGCCAGTAGATTCAGTGTCTGGGGAAGGCCCATGTCCTGGTTCATGGACAGCTGGCTTTCCAGTGTCCTTATGCAGCAGAAGGCGCAAAGGCGCTCTCTGGGGTGGCGCCATAGAGGCACTAATTCCACTCGTAAGAGCTGCACGCTCACAACCTAGTCACTTCCCTCAGTCCCACCTCCAAATATCCCCACTGAGGATTAGCTTTCAACACAGAATTCTGTAGGGACACAAACTTTCAGCAGTACCACTTTTATTCTCTAGGCCAATAAAGAACTGAGCTGTTTCCTTTGAAACACAGAAGTCTGTGACCCAGCCTAATAACAACATGATTAACAATTTTTACTAGCCAAGTAATTTTTTCAGCTTATTTTAAGGAGGCAAGAGTCCTGTATGTTTTTTTTTTTCAAAAGTGAAAGTGAAGTCGCTCAGTCGTGTCCGACTCTGCGACCCCACGGACTGTAGCCTACCAGGCTCCTCCATCCGTGGGATTCTCCAGGCAAGAAAACTGCAGGGGGTTGCCATTTCCTTCTCCAAATCATAGACTAAATTTTGGGAAGTTTATTGATATAAACCATTAGTACAATATTTACAAACACCATCTGCAATTACAAAAAAAAAAAGGTTTTAAGAGGATTATATACAATGATCCAAAATGGAAGGTGGAATTACATTGAAAGTGGGCTCATGTTAAAAGGAAAAAGCTATTATTGAGATTTAAAGCTTAATATGTTCTACATTGTTTAAAATCACTCAGGAGATTTAGGGCCTTCAAAAATAAAACCAGGAAGGTTCAATTAGGAGTACAAAAATCAAGGATGACAATAGCTAACTCAGGCAGAACTGAGTTGACAATGAGTTTGTAAAATATAGCCTGAGAACAGAAAGAGCAGGAGGGAGCTGCTGAGACAGGTGCCAGCAAGTGCTGCTGTGATAACTAGGATAACAGATGAACAGCCAGGGTAGAATCAGACCTAAAAGAGTCCCCTTCATGCTCCTTTAATTCCAGCTGGTGGCTCCAACAACCTGAAGACATTAATAAATAACATGCAGGTCATACCAAACACCCTTTTCCAACCCAGCTCTACACATAGACATGAGCAGATGGTCAATACCAAAATCAGATTGATTCTTTTCTTTGTAGATGAAGATGGAGAAGCTCTACAGGGTCAGCAAAAACAAGACCTGGAGCTGGCTGTGGCTCAGATCATCAGCTTCTTATTGCAAAATTCAGGCTTAAATTGAAGAAAGTAGGGAAAAACACTAGGCCATTCAGGTATGATCTAAATCAAACCCCTTTTGTTTATACAGGGGAAGTGATGAACAGATTCAAGGGATTAGATCTTGTAGGCAGTGTCTGAAGAACTATGGACGGAGGTTCGTAACATTGTATAGGAGACAGTGACCAAACCCATCCCCAAGAAAAAGAAATGCCAGAAGGCAAAGTGGTTGTCTGAGGAGGCTTTACAAATAGCTGAGGAAAAGTGAGGAGGGAAAGGCAAGGGAGAAAGGGAAAATATACCCAACTGGATGCAAAGTTCCAGAGAACAGGAGAGATAAGAAGGCCTTTTTCAATGAACAATGCAAAGAAAAGGAGGAAAACAACAGAATGGGAAAGACTAGAGAGCGCTTCAAGAAAATTAAAGATACACAAGCGTGAGCATAATAAGGAAAGAAATGGTAAGGACCTAACAGAAGCAGAAGATATTAAGAAGAGGTGGCAAGAATACACAGAAGAACTACACAAAAAAATGTCTTAATGATCCAGAAAATCATGATGGTGTTATCACTCACCTAGAGCCTGACATCCTAGAATTTTAAGTCAAGTTTGGCCTTAGGTAGCATTACTATGAACAAAGCTAGTGGAGGTGATGGAATTCCAGCTAAGCTATTTCAAATCCTAAAAGAATATGTTGCTTAAGTGCTGCACTCAATATGTCAGCAAATTTGGAAAACTCAGCGGTGGCCACAAGGTCAGTTTTCATTCCAATCCCAAAGAAAGGTAATTAAAGAATGTTCAAACTACTGTACAACTGCAGGCATTTCACAGGCTAACAAGGGTATGTTCAAAATCCTTCAAGCTAGGTTTCAGCAGTACATGAACTGAGAAGTTCCAGATGCACAAGCTGGATTTAGAAAAGGCAGGGAAACCATAGATCAAATTGCCAACATTCATTGAATCGTGGAGAAAGCAAGGGAATTCCAGAAAAACATCTACTTCTGCTTCACTGACTACACTAAAGCTTTTGACTGTGTGGATCACAGCAAACTGTGGAAAACTCTTAAAGAGATGGGAATACCAGACCACCTTACCTGCCTCCTGGGAAACCTGTATGTGGATCAAGAAGCAACAGTTAGAACCGACATGGAACAATGGACTGGTTCCAAATTGGGAAAGGAGTATGACAAGGCTGTATATTGTTACCCTGTTTATTTAACTTCTATACAGAGTATACCATGCAAAAAGCTGGGCTGGATGAATCACAAACTAGAATCAAGATTTCCAGGAGAAATATCAACAACCTCAGATATGCAGATTATACCACTCTAATGGTAGAAAGTGAAGAGGGACTAAAGAACCTCTTGATGATGGTGAAAGAGGAAGTGAAAAAACGGGCTTGAAACTCAACATTAAAAAACTAAGATAATGGCATCGATCCCATAACTTCATGGCTAATAGATGGGGAAAAAGTGGAATCAGTACAGATTTTCTTTTCTTGGGCTCCAAAATCACTGCAGATGATGACTGCAGCCATGAAATTAAAAAGACACTTGCTGTTTGGAAGGAACGCTATGACAAACCTAGACAGCATATTAAAAAGCAGAGACATCATTTTGCCGACAAATGTCCATATAGTAAAAGCTGTGGTTTTTCCAGTAGTTGTGTATGATGTGACAGTTGGACCATAAAGAAAGCTGAGCACTGAAGAACTGATGCTTTCAAACTATGGTGCTGGAGAAGCCTCTTGAGAGTCCCTTGGACTACAAGGAGATCCAACCAGTTCATCCTAAAGGAAATCAGTCCTGAATCTTCATTGGAAGGACTGATGCTGAAGTTGAAGCTCCAGTACTTGGGCCACCTGATGCAAAGGTGGACTCACTGGAAAAGAGTCAGCTAGGATGCTGAGAAAGATTGAAGGCAAAAGAAGAAGTGGGTGACAGAGGATAAGATGGTTGGGTGCCATTACTGACTCAATGGACATGTATTCGAGCAAACTCCAGGAGATGGTGGAGGACAGAAGAGCCTGGCGTGCTGCAGTCCAAGGGGTCAGAAAGAGTCAGAGAAGACTTAGCAACTCAACAACAAGTAGTCTAAAGAAGTGGGCAGGAGTGATGAGGACCAGCTGAAAAATCTACTGAAGGCTAAATTTCAAAGGGACTTCTGAAGGACTTGCCTGTCCATCCAATAGTCGAGACTTCACACTTTCAATGCAGGGGGAGTAGGTTTGATCCCTGGTCAGAAACTAGGATCCCACATGCCCCTTAGTGCAGCCAAAAAAAAAAAAAAAAAAAACTAGTTTTAAAAAAGGGAGACTTCTGAAAGATTTGCAAGCTAAGGTAAGAGAACAACAGTATTTTATTTATAGATTAACAGGGATGCAAAAATAATGATGGTGAATGTCGAGCCAAGTATGTATTGCACTTTTAGACTTTGATGTCTTATGCATTGATGCCCTCAGTCCCAGGAGATACGTTTTCATGATCAAGTGAATATTTTAAAGGTTCTTTCACTTTAGAACAGCGAGACATAATGCAGCAGCAGAGCCACCACAAAGCTGCCAGCCTGAAAAGTAATATCCTAAATGTATTGCCAAATTAGAGGACTCCTACACTTTCAGACAACTCGTAGTAAACTCAAACCTGAACTTATTTAACAAGTTGCAGAAATATGACCTAAAGCAGGAAAAAGTACAAAAGAGACAGAAAACAAACTGAAGCTCACTTTTCCACATTTCATCTCATTTAATCTTCGTAACAACCCCAAGAGGTGAATGGAATTATCTCAATTTTAAAATCAGGAAACTGAGGTTTGAAAATGTTAACTAACTCACCTACTATCACACAATTAATTCTAAGTGGCAGAATGGTTTATAGGTCCTTAAGACACTCAACACTATCCATTCCCAAGCATTGCTTCAATAATACTGGGTGTGGAACAAAGTACCAGGTACTATTTATTTCAAGAGTGACATGTATTTTCAAATATTCAATTCCATTTTCCAAAAATTGTTTTGTTAAATCAAACTATGCATTTATTAGAAGTAAGTTTTGAGGTATTATTCAACATGAGAAAGCCACATCAGACAATGAACAGCTAAGATGCAGGGGATGTGTTTCATTCATTTTTGTAATTTCAGCACATAAACAGCTCCCAAGTTCAAGTTGTTAGCAGGTGAGTGGATGGGTGGATGCTGGAGCACAGCCTGTCTTGAAACATTATCTGGGTCGGGAGATACACAGATATGCTGCAGCCCGTAAGCCAAGGTTCGGCAAGGAAGCCACTGTTCCTCTTCCACGGTATAGACTGTTACACTGTCATCCTTTTTTCTCTTTTAAAAAGAAGAATTTCTATTGCAGTACAGTTGCTTTACAATGTTGGGTTAGGTTCTACTTTACAGCAAAGTGAATCAGCTTTACATATATATATATGTAAAAGATATATATATATGTAATATGTATCTCCTTAGGGTGATTCAAGTGTCATCTTAATAGTTATTTTAATATGCCACAGACAAAAGTTTACAAATATTTCCTTTGTTTACAATTTATTCAAAGGTGAAAAGGACGATGAAATTTGCTGCTTTTCACAACTGATTTTGAGTGAGATGCCTGAAGTTTCATCGTCCTCAGAATGTAGATTTTAGTAAATGTAGTAACCTTATAGAAGATAGGAAAGTACACAAACAACAGAGTTTAAAAAGGGCAAAATCATGTTTTGAAGAATTCCTTAATATGCCTAAGTTTCTCTTTAAAAAACACATGTAACCTTTGTAATAATTCTCTATGTTCAAAACACAGAAATGGAAATAAACTGGCATTCTTCAACTGTTAAGAGTTTTCTACTGTGTATCTTAGAACCACAGGGACTACAATGAAAAGAAAAATCTTTAATTCAAGAACACATACTGGAGCATAACGAACATAATTTATATTGTTTATATCAGAACAAATTAATTAGCAATTTTTCTAATTAGCAATTTTTCTAATTACTCTTTCCTGTTATACACAGTCTAAGAAAAACACCATAGGCAATTTCCATGAGAACCCCTGAAAAAAGTTCCATGAATTCAGTGAACGCTAAAAAACAGTGTTTAAGGAAAGGATAACACAGTCGTTATAGCAGAGCACCTGAAGAAAAGAGCCAGGATGCAGGAACATCTGGCTAGAATGCCCTGCTTCCTTGGTGCGCTTCCTACTTCCCTCGTCCCTGCCTCCTGTTACTCACCGGTCAAGGTCCACTTCAGTGTGACTCTCCTGGAAAGCTTCTGTATCTGCCCAAGAGCACCCTCTATGTCTGCCTCTGTTACAGCATCCATCGGTCACCATAGCAGCAGTCTCTGGCCTTTCTGACACTAGGGACGGTTTCACGGGAGACAATTTTCCCACAGACTGGGGTTGAGGGGATGGTTTCGGGATGATTCAAGCTCATTACACTTATTGTGCACTCTATTTCTATTTTTATTATATCAGCTCCACCTCAGATGATCAGACATTAGATCCCAGAGGTTGGGAACTCTGCCATATATTATATATTTGTACACATGGCTATCACTTCTGCTAAGAGAGGACTGTGTTCTACTAATTTTATATCCCCAGCACAGAATAAATCCTTAATAAGTGGCAAAGAAATAAAGTATTGATAGCTACATACCATTAATACGTTGTACGCATGCTAAGTCGCTTTAGTTGTGTCCAGCGTTTTACGACCCTACGGACTGTAGCCCACCAGGCTCCTCTGTCCATGGGATTCTCCAGGCAATAATACTAGAGTGGGTTACCATGCCCTCTCCAGGGGGCCTTCCCAACCCAGGGATCGAACCCACATCTCTTATGTCTCCTGCATTGGCAGGAGGGTTCTTTACCACTAGCACCATCTGGGAATTACATAATATGTTGCATACTCTGCTATAAAATATTGAAAGTGTCTATCAGGAAGGATCCTAATTTAAAATTGAGTTACTCTTAATTAAACTGATATCAAAGAGAAGGATGAATATTACCACAACATCTAAAATACATAGAAGAATTTCTCAAAACTAGAATTATATCCTTATTCATTCAACAAACTTTCTAGGCAACTACTATCTAATAGGCGGGCTTTCAGATGGCTCAGTGGTAAAGCATCTGCCTGCAACGTAGGAGACGTGGGTTTGATCCCTGGGTTGGGAAGATCCCCTGGAGAAAGAAATGGCAACCCACTCCAGCATTCTTGCCTGGGAAATCCCATGGCCAGAGGAGCCCAGTGGGCTACAGTCCATGGGGTCGCAGAGAGTTGACACAAAGGAGCAGACGCACGCACACATTGTTCAAGACAAGAGATAGAGCAGAAAACAAAACAGACAAATATCCCTGCCCCCGTGCAGTTTATATTCTAGAGTTTGGAGATAAACCGTGGAGAAAATAAATAAATGTATAAGGCAGGTATCAGACACTAATCCACGCTAAGGGAAACAGCAGAGAAGGAAAGGGTGTTGGAGCACTCAGACTGAGTGGGGTTTGCAACTTCCAGGGCATGGCCGGAGCAGGTCTCACTAAGGAGGTGATGTTTGAGGGGAGGAAAGGATTTAGGTATTTTTTCCCTTCGTTTAAAACTCATTGGGAACTTTGTTGTTGGCTCAGTGGGTAAGAATCCACCTGCCGATGCAGGGGACACAGGTTCAATCCCTGGTCCAAAAAGATTCCACAAGCTGCGGAGCCCCTGAGCACACACACCACAGCTAGTGAAGCCCGTGTGCCCTGGAACCCGCACGCCACAAGTACTGACCCACATGCTGCTGTGTTGAAGCCCGCATGCCCGAGAGACTGCTCCGCAACAAGAGAAGCCACCGCAATGAGAAGTCCATGAGCTCCAGTGAAGAGCAGCCGCCCGCCCTCCCCTCCACCGCAGCCAGAGCAAGCCCAAGCAAAGCCACAAAGATCTGGTGTTGCCAAAAAAAAAAACCCATTGGTTAAAAACATTATGTCCTATAAGTTGTTGATAATAAACAAAACTCCAATAGACAATGCCCTGTCTCGGCTTTCATAATGAGATTTCACAATGCAGTAAATTTATTAATAGAAACTATTTACAACAGAACTAATGGGATGCCATTGTCTGATGACAATGGGCAGATCTATGTTTCTTTGTGAAGTAAACATTCTTTTTTCTTGATCATCATCACAGAGAGTAAAGTGTGTTTCGGATGCTGGCTTTATTTTAAACAGCAAACTTGTCATGGTCCATTAGCTGTATTTCTTTAATATTAACATAGAACTGAGCATTATTAATTACCAGTTACGCTCCAGCCACGGTTCTAAATTCTCCTATTATCTCATTTAAATCCTCACAACAACTCTATGAGGTAGGTGCTCTTACTATATCAAATTTAATGAAACTGGTTGCGAGAGATTGACCCTCCCAAAGTCACGTAGATAGTAAGCTGGACAACTCGGATTTAAGACCAGGTCTTTCTCAAAAAGCAAAGTGTCCTTGATGACCACACTCTACTGCTTCAAAGGAGCAGTTATGTCATTAATATATAGCATTTCAATATACCTGCTGATTAACTGTCCAAACATAAACTTACTACAGAAAGATTTCATAACAAAAATTTTTCTTGTAATTCAGACATTAAGTAATATGAACTCCAAGCAGCAGAATACAGCCCCTATTTTTAAAGACCCCTTTAGGAATCTATTACATAAACACAGTGAG
Source organism: Bison bison bison (assembly GCF_000754665.1). NCBI lineage: Eukaryota > Metazoa > Chordata > Mammalia > Artiodactyla > Bovidae > Bison > Bison bison. The sequence goes on along the minus strand of NW_011494917.1, from coordinate 282,372 downwards.
TAGGGATCCCAGAAGGGTCATTCTGATAGGGAAAAGGAAATAAAATGCAACTGATAAAAACAAAAGTAAACTGCATCCTTCTGTCTCTAAGAATATCTCTAGTCTCAGAGTTGTTCCTTTTAAATTAAACCAACAGAGGAGTGAGAAATGTATTGTTGATTGCTAAATCAACAGTAGCAAAAATTAATAATTAAGCCCAAAGATTAAGAACTAGTGTAAAGTGTTGGGGTCAACACACACAATATCTACTTGTTATTTCAAGCTTCTATGTTCTTTCTGGGATTAAGGCCAGTTTTCTATGACATGAAACAGATTATCTCAAAGTCAAATATATGCTTGGTATAGAGAAAAATGAGTCCTCTTAATGAAGTGAGTAATTGTGCTCTATCTTTAAAATTTTTCTTTTAAGTGTGTTGAAAATGGAAACAACAGACTTGATTCTCTTTGGACAGAACAGATTTTTTGGTATACTATTCTGATTTGATTGGTTCTGCAGTGATGAGTTTCAGCTCAAATACTGGCTTTGCTTTCATGATAATAAAAAATACTTTAAAAATCTCTGATAATTCTTTTCTCCTGAAGAACAAAAATGAACTCAACAGAACTAAGGTTTTTAATAAATGCTTTTTTAAAGAATCATTACCTAAACTGGATTCCACAAACATTTTCATTTTCCTTGAAAAGAAGAGTTATTGGTGACATTTTTCCTTTAAAGTAGTTTAATATACAGTTAATTCTCATTACTTACAGTGGTTGCTGCTGCTGCTGCTGCTAAGTCACTTCAGTCGTGTCCGACTCTGTGCGACCCCAGAGACAGCAGCCCACCAGGCTCCCCCGTCCCTGGGATTCTCCAGGCAAGGACACTGGAGTGGGTTGCCATTTCCTTCTCCAACACATGAAAGTGAAAAGTGAAAGTGAAGTCATTCAGTTGTGTCTGACTCTTCATGACCCCATGGACTACAGCCTACCAGGCTCCTCCGTCCATGGGATTTTCCAGGCAAGAGTACTGGAGTGGGTTGCCATTGCCTTCTCTGACTTACAGTGGTAAAGCTCCATAAAGCCACTGAGGAAACAACAAAAGCCCCAAATAGCCAAAGAAATCTTGAGAAAGGACAAAGCTGGAGACATCATGCTTCCTGATTTCAAACTATATTACAAAGTTACGATAATCAAAAGAGTATTTTCCTAGCATTAAAACAGACACATAGATCAATGATGAACACACAAAAGAGAGAGTCCAGAAATAAACCTATGCATAAATGGTCAATTAATTTACAACAAAGGAACCAAGAATATACACTGGGGAAAGGAACAGTCTCTTTAGTAAATGGTATTGGGGAAATTGGACAGCCACATGCAAAAGAAGGAAATTGGACCACTATCTTACACTTCTCACACTATACACAAAAACCAATTTAAAATGATTTAAAACTTAAACGTAACCTGAAACACAAAACTCCAAGAAGGAAACATAGGTGGTAACACTTACTCCTTGGAAGAAAAGTTATGACCAACCTAGATAGCATATTGAAAAGCAGAGATGTTACTTTGCCAACTAAGGTCCGTCTAGTCAAGGCTATGGTTTTTCCAGTAGTCGTGTATGGATGTGAGAGTTGGACTGTGAAGAAGGCTGAGTGCCAAAGAATTGATGCTTTTGAACTGTGGTGTTGGAGAAGACTCTTGAGGGTCCCTTGGACTGCAAGGAGATCCAACCAGTCCATTCTGAAGGAGATCAGCCCTGGGATTTCTTTGGAAGGAATGATGCTAAAGCTGAAATTCCAGTACTTTGGCCACCTCATGTAAAGAGTTGACTCATTGGAAAAGACTCTGATTCTGGGAGGGATTGCGGGCAGGAGGAGAAGGGGACAACAGAGGATGAGATGGCTGGATGGCATCACTGACTTGATGAACGTGAGTCTGAGTGAATTCCAGGAGTTGGTGATGGACAGGGAGGCCTGGTGTGCTGCGATTCATGGGGTCGCAAAGAGTCGGACATGACTGAGCAACTGAACTGAACTGAACTGAAACATATGTGTGAAATATGTGTCAAGACATCAGTAGTGGCAATGATTTTTTGGATCTGACACTAAAAGCAAAGATTCATTTCGATATTTGGCAAAACCAATACAATATTGTAAAGTTTAAAAATAAAATTAAATTAAAAAAATAAATAAATAAAATAAACAAGTTGGGCTACATCAAACTAAAAGGCTTCCACACAGTAAAAGAAACCATCAACAAAATGAAAAGGCAACCGACAGAATGACAGAAAACATCTGCAAATCATATATCTAATAAGGAGTTAATATGCAAAATATATAAAGAATTCATACAACTCAATAGCAAAAAAAAAAAAAAATCTCATTAAAAAAATAGGCAGATTTCGTAGGCTGCTGAGTCACTTCAGTCATGTCAGACTCTGTGCAACCCCACAGATGGCAGCCCACCAGGCTCCCGTGTCCCTGGGATTCTCCAGGCAAGAACACTGGAGTGGGCTGCCATTTCCTTCTCCAGTGCATGAAAGTGAAAAGTGAAAGTGAAGTCACTCAGACGTGTCCAACTCTTCACAACCCCATGGACTGCAGCCTACCAGGCTCCTCCATCCATGGGATTGTCCAGGCAAGAGTACTGGAGTGGGGTGCCCTTGCCTTCTCCAGGCAGATCTGGCTTCTCCAGACATTTTTCTAAAGAAGACATACAGATGGCCAACAGGTATTAACACATGAAAATGTGCTCAACATCATTAATCATCAGGAAAATGCAAATGAAAACCACAGTGAGATATCATCTGTGTTAGAATGGTTATTAACAAAAAGATACAAAACCGCAAGTGTTAGTAAGAACATGGAGAAAAGGGAACCCTTGTGCAATGTTGTATGTGAACTGGTGCCTCCCCTATGGCAAACAGCATGGAGTTTCCTCAAAAAACTAAAAATAGAACTACCGTATGAGTCAACATTCCACTTCTGGGTATTTTTCCAAAGAAAATAAAAACATTAACTCAGAAAGATATATGCACCCCCATGTTCACCGCAGCACTGCTTACAATGGTCAAAGTACAGACAAATATCCATCCATGATTTTTTTTTTTTTGGCTATGCAGGTCCAGCCTCTAACACCTCAGTTACGTTTTTACAGCAATCATATTTATAAGTATGGATCACACCTTGTAGGGGTTTTAGGGGTTACACATGGCTACACGTGGCATTATAATCTCCTTTTTCTACTATACTGTGAATCTCTTCCAGGTCAACATGATGTAAATTAATTTATTTGTTCATTTAGGTACTTCCCTAATAACAACTGCCAGGCACTGTACATCTGATGGAACAGTGATTTATTTGATATGAGCACAGCATAATTCATTTAACCAATATTTTATTATTGGACATTTATGTCATAACCATATAATGAGAATTTTTCTAGATAAACACTAATTTGGGAAGTTGTTTGCCTTGCAAATTGGTTCATGGTTGAGTTTCAATATGTCAGGATTCAGGAAGCTTTTACTCTCTGTTTTCTTCCTTAGTGTCACATTTTAAAATTACCTCCAACCCTATGACAATGCAATTACGTATCTTTATGAATTCTAGTACTTTTATGATTCATTTATTATAAGTTTGATCTTTAATCCATCTGGAAACCACGTAGTCCATAATGTGAGGTAGAGTTTGGGCTTCAAATTTTTTGACTGAATGGTGAGCTAGTTGCCACAAGAGGAATATTAATACATTTTTTTCACCACTGACCTGAAATATTATATGTACTGTAAAATATATTCTTATATATTTATGGGCATGTTTCTGGACTTTTTATGTTGCACCTTTGATCTCTCAGTTTATTCCCATATCAAAGCCACATTGACTTTTGTGTAGTTTTAGGCTAAGTTTTATTATACCTGATTGGCTAAGACTCTCTTCAGTACTCTTTCATTTCAATATGTAACTAGATACGATTTTATGGACTTTCAGATCATTTCAGTAAGCCAAAATTCCAATAGCAAATGTATTTGTAATTGTGTAAAATTTACAGATAAAATTAGGTAAAACTTAAGAGCATTCATTCAAATTCTTTTTGTCCTTAAGCAAAGTTTCATAGTTTTCTGATGTTTTCTTAATGTTCTTGATGCTTTTCATATCTCTTGACTTTATTTTTCACTTTTGTCTCACTAAAAAATTCTCAATATTTTAGTTTATAGTGGGCCATTTCTATGAAGTTTACATTATAATTTGCTTTAATTATAAAATACACAAAACATAAAATTCACCATCTTTTTAAAATTAATTTTTATGGAATATAGTTGGTTTATAATGTGTTAATTTCAGGAGTAGAGCAAAGTGAATCAGTTACACATATACATACATCCACTCTCTTTTAGATTCTTTTCCCATATGGGTCATTACAGAGTACTGAGTAGAGCTCCCGGTGCTATACAATACAGTTGCTATACAGGTTATTAGTTATCCATTTTATATGTAACAGTATATATATGTCAATTCTTCTTAACCATGTTTAAGTGCACAGTTCAGGGGTGTTATGTGCATTCATACTGTTGTTCAACCACCGTCCATCCACAGAACTCTTTCACCTTCCAAACTGAACCCCAGTACCCATTAAACACTAACTCCCTGTTCCTCCAGTCCCTGGAACCCACCATTCTATTTTCTGTTTCTCTGAATTTGACTTCTCTAGAGGCTTCATGTAAGTAGAATTATACAGCACCTGTCCTTTCACGGTCCTTTCAGCTTATTTCACTTCGCATAATGTCTTCAGGGTTTAGCCATGTTATAGCACATGTCAGAATATCTTTCCTTTTTTAGGCTAAGATCCCGCTGTCTATATAGACCACACTTCGTTTACCCATTCATCCACCAATGGACACTTGAGTTGCTTCCATTTCTTTTGGCTCATGTGAATAATGCTGCCATGAATATGGGTGTATGTGGCTTTGTAATCTAAGTGTTTTATGTATCGCATGCTCATCGTATGCCGTGATGGAGAATAAAGTGTACCTCGAGTCCCGGGCGTCATCAGCCTGCAGATACACACGCAATCGCAACAGTGGCAATGCCCCATCCTGGACTGGCTGCTTCTCTTACTTGTTCACGTAGGGGCCCAGTCGGCCTCCTCTGCCCATATATTTCCTCAGAAATGTCTCACACATGCTCACAGTTTGCTTTAACAAGAAAGCCAAGTGTATGTGGCTTCCTGCTCATTCATTCCAGCCTCTCAATTACACCATTAGTCCCTTAAGGTACTAAGGCCCCTGAGGGAATTTTCTCCTGTCGATTTATCATATCTGTTCTCCTCCTCCATAACCAAGGAGAATGAAGAAGCTGATTCAACGAATTAGAGCGGGTTTTTCTTTAAGAGGAGGAGGAGAAAGACCATGAATCCTCAAATGGTAGTAAATTAGAACTGTTATGACAAGTATGGGTGATGATAAGGCAGAAGCGTTATGGGGGAAAGTTGAATCTCCTCCTTCAACATTCCTCCCTTTACTGTGGAATCTTAACCAGATTTATGATAAGATCTCTGTAAACTTCCCAACTTAGAAAAGGTTTACAGTCAAACAGCTCTGAGCTCTGCATGCCAAAGGCAGAATTGGCCTGGGAATTTCTCACTATGACTGAAGGCTTTACGAGCACCTCACTCACTCATATACTTGTAAGCACAGAGGTATCCTCTTGAAAAAGATTCCTGAATAATATAAATGAACATTTATTATCATTAACTGTGTACCAGGCATTGAGTTAAAGACTTTATCTCTTTGGTCCCCACAAAAGTTTTAAGATGGTTTGTTGTTAACGTTGATACTTCACGTTTGACACTTTTGTGATGCCATGGACTATAGTCCACTAGGCTCCTTTGTCCGTGGGATTTTTCAGGTAACAATACTGGAGTGGATTGCCATTTCCTTCTCCAGTGGGGCTTCCTGACCCAGGGATGGAACCCACATCTCCTGCATTACAGGTGGATTCTTTACCGCTGAGCCACCGGGAAAGCCCTCAAGATGGTTTACATACAAGGAAGCGAAGGCAGAGAGAGGTCCTGTAAGTTAACCAATAAGAGCTGGCACGGGAACACTTGAGTTACTTAATGCACGTTAGACTGTCATTGCATAGTTAAAAAAAAAAACCCAAACCAGGTCTACTTATTTCTTTGAGAAACTGTTTCATGATCTAAGTAAAATATTCTTTGTACTTACTGATGGAGGGATACCAGCTGTACATACATGATCTAAAGATTTCCCCAGGAAAACCTATTATTAATGCATCCGCAAAGCACATTTAAAATAATTAAAGCTTCTTCTGGTGGTCTTTCTTTCATCTCTTTTCTTCCTTTTTTAATTTAAATGACTACAGTTTAACCCTCTGCAATAATGTTCTCTTCCACCCTCCCTTAGGTGTTGGGTGCCAACCCTACTCCTTAGGACCTGTTTCAAGCACCCACTGGATACCTAACACAGATCTCAGAGCTTGTCATGATAACCTCTCTTTTGTATCCACTCTCAATCTCCCCATCCCCTCCAGCTTTGCCATACTTTCTTAGACAAACCTCAATCCTGGCTTAATCCAATTCTCCACTTATTCCGTGCTTATACTCATGCAGCCAAACGTGATCCCACAAAAGGCTGGCAGTGCTGACCTTAAACTCACAGCCCCTCACTTCAGGAGTACCCTAAATGCCACTTGATATTCCCACTATCTTCCCAAGTGGCACAGTGGTAAAGAATCTGCCTGCCAATGCAAGAGACACAAGTAATGAGGGTTCAATCCCTGGGCTGGGAAAATCTCCTGGAGTAGGAAACGGCAACCCACTCCCACATTCTTGTCTGGAAAATTCCATGGACAGAGGAGCCTGGTGGGCTACAGTCCAGGGCGTCTCGAAGAGTCGGACACGACTGAGCAGCTGAACACAGCACAGCTGATTCCCACTCTATTTCTCTACCCCACTCACTTTCCACTCTCCCCTTCGAGTATTTCACATCTCCTCTCTTCAGATCAATAATATCTTCCCCGCCATATTGATTCTCAGCTGTTGGCCTCAATTCTTATTCCACTAAGAAAACTGAAAGAATCAGAAAAGAACTTCCAGAAAAGAACTGCCGTTGGGTCTACCCAAACTAGAGAGAAACTGCCCTGTTCCCAGCAAAGACCAGCTACTCACAAGATCCCATCCTGCCTCATATATTCAGGAACACTGCTCCAGCAACAATGCTCTCTCTTTTCTGCATCGTCTAATCCTCCCTCTCCACTATTCTACTCAGACCACCAATACTCCCTTCTTTCTCCTTAAAAAAAAAACACCCTCACTTGATCCTAGAGATCAAGAGATCCTCAACAGATCAAGAGAAAAAAAAAAACCTCACTTGATCCTAGAGATCAAGAGATCCTCAACAGATCAAGAGAAAGAAAAAAAAAACCTCACTTGATCCTAGAGATCAAGAGATCCTCAAGAGATCAAGAGAAAGAAAAAACCTCACTTGATCCTAGAGATCAAGAGATCCTCAAGAGATCAAGAGAAAGGAAAAAAAAAAAAACCTCACTTGATCCTAGAGATCGAGAGATCCTCAAAAGATCAAGAGATCAAGAGATTCTCACTTGATCTCTCCAGCTACAGCTTCATGTCTCTCCTAGTTCTAGAGTCTGTTTTAGACACTGTTTTTAAAGGTCAAATTTGTAACTGTATTACTTTACTATTACCATGACATGCTGCGTGCTGTGCTAGGTCACTTTAGTCATGTCCGACTCTTTGCAACCCCCTGAACGGTAGCCCACCAGGCTCCTCTGTCCATGGGATTTCCCAGGCAAGAATACTGGAGTGGGTTTCCATTTCTGCCTCCAGGGGATCTTCCCGACCCAGGGATGGAACTGGCCATCTCTTACGTCTCCTGCATTGGCAGGTGGGGTCTTTACCAATGCATCACCTGGGAAGCCCATTACTATGATAAGCAGTATCTCTGAAGTGTCAACTGTGTATGAGCTACCATGCCAAATATGTATATTATCTCACAGAAATCCTCAAACATGTCTGCTGTCCCCCAACCTCTCTTGGGGTCCTTCCTGCTACTCGCTCCCACCGCCCTCACTTCGCCCTAGGCATCCTTTGCCCCCTCACATTCCTGGCTGTGTCAAGAGTCCTTCTACCTCAGGGCCTTTGCACTGGCTTTTCTCTCTGATTGTTCTGTTCTTCCTCCAGACATCCTCCCAGCTCTCTCTCTCAAAATAAAATAAAATAACATCGGCCCCAATTACATTGTGCAGACACAGCAGTTGTCAAACTGTCCTCAAGACCTTTCCAGGGGTCCATGAGGTCAACACTCTTCTCGTAATTTTCCTGAAACGCATACATGTTTTTAACATTCTGCACTGCACTCATAAAACACTGCAAACGTATTCTTAAAAAAACTACTCTCAGAAACATTTAATACTGAGTTGAGAGCTACCAAGAAACATCAGATTTTTCTTTCTGTACCGGCTGAGAACATACCCTTCAATCCCCTCTTGTCAGTCACACCTGAATAAATAACAGCAGCAAAGAACGTGAGACGCTAGGATACTTCCAAAGTACTTCGGCAGACGCCCAGTTTAACAGGCGGATGGTCTGAAGGTCATGCCATTTATTCAATCTTCAAAAATATTTTGGATTTTATGCCTGGATTTAGTCATAACTAAAGCTGCCTTACTTAAATCCCCTCCCAAACTGCTGGCATGAAGGTTCAGTTTGGAGCATGTCCAGCCCTGAAAAGGAGCAACATTGCAGGGACATGCCCACACTTGCGTCGTGATGTAGGTGAGTGTCTACCTCAGCCCTCAGTGACAGCCACGCGGATACTGGCAGAACACCACACAGCCCTGGGGACCTAGAAAAACTTGTTTTCCTGCTAAAATCCAGAGGGCTTTTTCACTCCTGACCATATAATTTTGTAAGTGATTTTGCTGCTGTGGCTGCCAGGAAGTGTGGGGCCAAATTTACAACTCACCTTCCTTTTGTTAATAAAGTATGTATTATACATTATAAAATATAAATATAAAGCATACATTTATATGTAACATTATATATAATATAGTATATATTATTAGTGTTATAAAATTATTACATATACTGTACATATTATCTGATATGTAACATATAATATAAAGCATTGTCATATCTATTACACCAGCTTCCCTGGTAGCTCAGCTGGTTAAAGAATCCGCCTGCAATGCAGAAGACTCCAGTTTGATTCCTGGGTTGGGAAGATCCCGTGGAGAAGGGAATGGCAACCCACTCCAGTATTCTTGGCTGGAGAATTCCATGGAGAGAGGAGCCTGGCGGGCTACACTCCATAGAGTTGCAAAGAGTCAGACAGGACTGAGCAACTAACACTTTCAGTTTCATGTGGTATATAATGTTATATAATACATATATAAAGAGAGAGAGAGCGGAGTCTCTGCTCTATAGACTAACCCACTAACCTCCCTTTTGGTCCCACAGTCAGAGCTACATTTTACTGAAGCTTGATACACAGTACTGGATGTAAGCCACTTCACTGTTTCAGAGATGTGGGAAAATAAGAGTAGAAAATGGATCAGGCAGAGAAACAGAAAAGAGGAGGCTTTCCATGTAGACAGAATAACGAGTGCAAAGACTTGGAAATGAGACCGCACCTGCCTTACTCTGGGAACAGAAAAGGGTCTGGCCTGACTGCCCCCAGGGTGCAGAGGCAGACTGAAGACCTCAGTGTTGACTCTGCCTGGCACGCCCTGACACCAGATATCTGCATGGCTCATGCCAGTTCATTCAGATCTCTGTTCAAATAGTACCGCACCCAGGAGAGTCCTTCCTGGACCAATTCACCCAAAACACTTTACACTCACACACATGCATGTACACACACACACACGCTGCTCTAACTACTTCCTCTCCCTTTATCCTATTTTATTTCCCTTCATTGTGCTTATGATGGAGAAGGCAATGGCACCCCACTCCAGTACTCTTGCCTGGAAAATCCCATGGACGGAGGAGCGTGGTGGGCTGCAATCCACAGGGTTGCTAAGAATCGGACACAGCTGAACAACTTCACTTTCACTTTTCACTTTCATGCACTGGAGAAGGAAATCGCAACCCAATCCGGTGTTCTTGCCTGGAGAATCCCAGGGACGGGGGAGCCTGGTGGGCTGCCATCTATGGGGTCACACAGAGTCGGACATGACTGAAGTGACTTAGCAGCAGTGCTTATGAACATCTGATATGTATTTACTTATATGTTTATTAACTTCTCCCTCAATAGACTAGAAGCTCTAGCAAGCAGGGTTTTTTATGCTATTTTGCCATTCTGGCAACTACAACAGTACTCGATAAATACTGAATAAATGACTAGAAAGGTGGTTTACCACTAAATTGAGAAAGACCTACTAAGCCATAAGAAATTTACCATTAATGGGTACTAGGTAAGTAAGAGCTTATACAAAATTTTATTATAATCAAACTTCTCTTTTATAACTATAGCTTTGGCAGAGGAGTAGTAGAGAATGGACCAGATAGGAAATCCATGACAAAAAATCCAAATGCCAAATCCTAAAGGTTAAGTGAAGGTTAGGAAAAAACAGCAACAGAAGTGGGAAGGAACGAAAGAACTCCTGACAGATACAAGCAGGAGAGAAAAAGACAGTAGTATGTATCATAATGGGCTTCCCTGGTGGCTCAGTCAGTAAAGAATCCACCTAAGAATCCACCTGCAATGCAGAAGACCCCAGTTTGATCCCTGGGTCAGGAAGATCCCCTGGAGAAGGAAACGGCAACCCACTCCAGTGTTCTTGCCTGGGAAATCCCACTGATAGAGAAGCCCAGTATGGTTCACTGGATCGCAAGAGTTGGACACGACTTAGTGAAGGCTCTATATAAATATTGTAATAGTTAAATCAGGCATGAAACAGGTCGCTTGAAGGCTTGAGTGATCTTGTGTAAATTACTTATATAATCCTTGGTTTCCTTGTTTCTAAAATGGGGATAATATTGGTATCTACCTACTTAGTTTTATTATGGGGATTAAGTGAAATAACCTATGCAAATACACAATTGACCAAACATAGTGACTGCTAACTGGGCTCCATGAGGAAAGGGGCTGTGTCTGCTTTATACACTAGTGTTTCCTAGGCCCGAACACTCACCCTAGCCAAAGGAGGCACTGAATGCATATCCGCTAAAAGCAAATGAATTAATGAAGATGATCAGCAAGACAAAATAATAATAATAAATCAGTTAACTACAAAGCAAATTCTTCCTATAAAAACAATGAAGCTAAATTTGCCCAGGGAGTGGGGAGAAACTATTTAATCTATTTACGAAAATACTGAGGCTGAGATGGTTACAGGACCCACCACAGTAAGTGTCTAGTAGGCAAAGGAACTTGGTCCAGATCGCACAGCAAAGCACAGGCTGGAGTGAGACAGGCCTGGACGCCAAAGCCCAACCTAATAGAGGAGATCAACAAAGGAAGGGCAAAGAGAGTTAGAATCCTGGGAAAACGCACACAGGGATAGAGATCGAGAGGCAGTCAAAAGCTAGTAAGAAAGAGAACAGGAATTAAACCTTGAAAGCAAATGGGGAAGATGTGAGGGGGGGAAAATGGTCAACAGTGTCAAAATTGCAAGAAATACAGTTGAGTGAAAAGTAAAGAGACTGCTGGAGGTTAGCAATTAGATCACCTTTGCAAAAGAGGTTTTCATGAAGTGGTTTGGGCAAAAGTCAGATTATGGGGACAGAGGAGGAGTTGAGAAAGGGGACGACGGGGAACGTGTAGAGAAATTGGTTCAGGATAAAGCAGATCAGGCTGTGGATGCACCTAAAAGCCTACCTGGCCACGTATCTCCACTACCAGCTGCGAGAGGTCACTTGTTTTTAATAAAGTATATTTTCCCTATGACATTTGTAACATATCTTACTCTAGAAGCAAGGTTAGTCCTCATGAATGTCATGCAGTGAGCCCATCGACATGGCTCCTGCAGTATGAGTTTTCAGATATCCAAAGGGCCCTTTGTGGTGGCAAAGATAGTTCTGGATATTACAAAATAATGGTCTGTAAAAATATAATACTTTTATCAAGCCTTTTAAAGAGCCAACAAAGGACCATGGTCTATATAGCCTACTGAGTAAGAAGCTGCTTAAAATATTTAAAAGCACATGTATCAGGAATAACTGCAGTATGAGGATTTTATACCAGTTTTTAAAAATAATTATACTAGTCAGGGATACAAAAGCATCCTGTGTATTTCCTTAATCCTCATCATGACCCTGAGAGGTAGGAAGCACTAGCCCCATTTGGCAGATGAAAAATCCAAAGTTCAGAGAGATGAAGTGTGTCGGTCATGGTATGCTAACTGCTGCAGCGGATAATACCTAGATCTTAGGGGCTCAACACAGTAAAGGTCCACAGCCCTTCTGAGTCACAATCCAATGTGAGCTTGGGGGCAGGAACAGAGGCTCTGCTCTCCGAGTCAGGGATCCAAGCTCTTTCCACTGCATAATCTACATCTGCAAGGAACAACGCAAGGAGAGGCCCACAGACAGCTTTAGAGGCCACAGTGACAAGCATCACTCCCACTCATGTTCCACCAGCTGAAACTCGGTGACACAGCCCCACCTTTCTGCACACAAAACGAAGCCTCACAGCTGGCCAGGAAAGACGGGGAAGCCCAGAGACTGAAGAGCACAGCATTCTCTGCCACAGTAACACTGAAGGGACTCTTGTGGAGGCCCAGTTGTTAAGAGCTCACCTTCCAATGCAGGGGCTGCGGGTTCGACCCCCGATTGGGGAACTAGGATCCCACACACCTTGCAGCCAAAAAAACCAAAGCATAACACAGAAGCAATATTGCAGCTAATTCACTAACGACTTTAAAAATGGTCCACATTTTTAAAAAAAAATAGTATATGGAAGAGTTGAGACACAAACCCGACACTACTTAAGGGTCCCAAGGAACCTTGCTGTCCAATGGGGCTTTTCCTTTCATTTCATTAAATCCATCACTAATTTTAGCATTTCTCCAAATAACTATGATAACGGATGATTACAGTATGTGTTTCTTTTTTTTTTTTTCACCTATCTTTTACTGTCTGTCCTACAATTCCCTTTTACAAATCGATGGTTTTAGTCTTCTGAGGGGCATACACATGAACACAAAATTCAGGGAGCCCCCTGAAGCCCATCCAGACTACAGAGCGCATGTGTGCTCTGTGTGCACATTCAGTCGTGTCCCACGGGCTGTAGCCTGCCAGGCTCTTCTGTCCATAGGCTTCTCCAGGCAAGAACACTGGAAAGAGTCGTCATTTCCTACTTCAGGGGATCTTCCCGACCTAGGGACTGACTGAACCTGCATCTCTTGCATCTCCTGCACTGACAGGCAGATTCTTCGCCACTAACGCCACCCTATCCCATGGATGGAGAAGCCTGGTAGGCTACAGTCCACAGGGTCACAAAGAGTTGGCCACGACTGAGCGATCTCACTTCACTCACTTCAATGCCACCCTATGGGATGCATGAGCCCAAGGCAAAGGACTCCCCACTACTTTACTGTTAACGTCTGGCTTTCTTGCCATCCCTCCACCCCACTTCAGCCCCACCCTGCTGACCCCCTCCTTGTTGTAGCTTCTGTCTCTTGGTCATTGTACCCCTGTTCCTTCTGCCTAGGCTGCCTTCCCCCCAGAGGAAGGCTCATTCCCTCAAGGTCACCATTCCAATGTCACCTTCTCAGGAAGACCTTCCTCTTCCTACCCTACCCACACTCCCATTCGTGTTTTTTTTCCCCTCTTTAGCACTTCTCACCTTCTAATATGTTATGCATTTTACATACTTATAAGTTTCTAAGTTCTCCCAGGATTAAAATGTGAGCTCCACGAGGGCAGAGATCTTTGTCTATCTTGGTTCTGATTACTGCTCTATCACTGGCATCTATGACAGTGCTTGGACACCATATGCATCTCTGGAATAAATTACTTTCTAACATTTATTTATTTACTTTTGGCTGTGTCCAGCCTTAGTTGCTATGTACGGGCTTCTCTCTAGTTGAGGCATGTAGGCTCAGTTGCCCCATGGCACGCAGGGCCTTAGTTCTCAGAGCAGGGATAGAACCCTCATCCCCTGCCTTGGAAGGCGGATTCTTAACCACTAGACCACTAAGGAAGTCCCTTTTTGAATGAACTGAGGGACAACAAAAGAGTGAAAAAGAGAAGGGGCACACTTAGATAGCAGCTTAGATGGCTGCTGCTGAAAATGTTCTCTTTCTAGTTCATAGGGGTTTATTTTACCACAGTGCTCCACAAACCGGAGACAGTATATATTCATATATATATTTATATATATAAAATAATATGATTTTAAAGTACTATATTCAGTTCAGTTGCTCAGTCATCTCCAACTCTTTGCAACCCTAAGAACTGCAGCACGCCAGGCCTCCCTGTCCATCACCAACTCCTGGAGTTTACTCAAACTCACGTCCATTGAGTCAGTGACGCCATCCAACCATCTCATCCTCTGTCATCTCCTTCTCCTCCTGCCTTCAATCTGTCCCAGCATCAGGGTCTTTTCTAATGAGTCAGTTCGCATCAGGTGGTCAAAGTATTGGAGCTTCAGCTTCAGCATCAGTCCTTCCAATGAATATTCAGGACTGATTTCCTTTAGGATTGACTAGTTTGATGTCCTTGCAGTCCAAGGGACTCTTAAGAGTCTTCAACATCACAGTTCAAAAGCATCAATTCTTCAGCGCTCAGCTTTCTTTATAGTCCAACTCTCACATCCATATATGACTGCTGGAAAAACCACAGTTTTGACTAGATGGATCTTTGTTGGCAAAGTAATGCCTCTGCTTTTCAATATGCTGTCTAGGTTTGTCATAGCTTTTCTTCCAAGGAGCAAGCATCTTTTAATTTCATGGCTGCAGTCACCATCTGCAATAATTTTGGAGCCCAAGAAAATAAAGTCTCTCACTGTTTCCATTGTTTCCCCATCTATTTGCCATGAAGTGATGGGACTGGATACCATGATCTTCATTTTTTGAATGTTGAGTTTTAAGCCAGCTTCTTCACCTTCAACAAAAGGCTCTTTAGTTCCTCTTCACTTTCTGCCATAAAGGTGGTGTCATCTGCATATCTGGGGTTATTGATATTTCTACCGGCAATCTTGATTCCAGCTTGTGCTTCATCCAGCCTGGCATTTCACATGATGTACTCTGCGTATAAGTTAAATAAGCAGGGTGACAATATACAGCCTTGACATACTCCTTTCCCAATTTGGAACCAGTCTCTTGTTCCACATCAGGTTCTAACCATTGCTTCTTGACCTGCATACAGATTTCTCAGGAGGCAGGTCAGGTGGTTGGGTATTCCCATCTCTTTAAGAATTTTCCACAGTTTGTTGTGATCCACACAGTCAAAGTCTTTAGCATAAAGCCTCACTAAAAACATGAGTTTTGAAAGTACTACATGAGTTTATAAAAAGTACTATATGACTCTGTACAAATAACCCCACTCAAAATGGTGTGCCTGCTCATGTACACGTCCTGGAACTATTTCTTACCTAAATGGAAGAGTCAGATGGAGAAAATTGTACCCTATAAATGTCATGTTCATTCCTTAGCTAGTTAAAAATAAATTTTATTCATGTATTTTCCTCAATAGGCCAAATGGAAAAGCACTTTATATAATTCATGTTAGCACTATATCATGACCTTTTAAAACCAGCATCTCATCTTACAAAAGTGAAACTAACAGTTTTCTTTGAAAATCTATTTGAAGCGTTAGATACCTATAAGCATTTCTTATAAATGAGTCCTTCTAAAGCCATTTTCAAAGTGATTCCATGATTTGGCTAATGGTAATTAAAATTAATAGAAATTTCAGCTGAAATATTTTATTTTGAAAGTGACTTTTCAAACATATACTGTTCAACATCTCACTAAAAACGTAAGTTTTGAATGCAAAAAGGCATTGCTGCTGCTGCTAAGTCACTTCAGTCGTGTCCAATTCTGTGCGACCCATAGACAGCAGCCCACCAGGCTTTCCGTCCCTGGGATTCTCCAGGCAAGAACACTGGAGTGGATTGCCATTTCCTTCTCCAATGCATGAAAGTGAAAAGTGAAAGTGAAGTCGCTCAGTCATGTCCGACTCTAGCAACCCCATGGACTGCAGCCTACCAGGCTCCTCCGTCCGTGGGATTTTCTAGGCAAAAGTACTGGAGTGGGGTGCCATTGCCTTCTCCGCAAAAAGGCATTAGGAAACCTAAAACATTGGTCAGAGATACATTCAGATTAAACAGATGAATAAAGGGCGGGGCAGGAAGGGAGAGGGTAACACAGGGGAAGGGAAGCAGGAGAGGTAAGCAGACACCCACATATTGGGTTGGCAAGAAGTTCGTTAGGGTTTTTCCATAACACTGTACAGAAAAACCCTAACGAACTTCTTGGCCAATCCAATACACCCATACTTGTATACTATAGAAGTCAAGTTTCAAATCCAAGAAGCTTACTGGATTTAAAAGAAGACACTTGGAAGCCATCCACTATTTCCAAGTCCTGCTTTTGAGTTGCAGTCCTGCAATTTACTTAGAAGATATTCCAACCTGCTGCTCTCAGTTTTTTCATTTGTAAAATTCAGATAGTTTTACACAACTGTTTGATGAGATCATGTATATATTATAAAACTGCTCTATAAACAAACACTAAGGAGAAAGGGATCTTTACATTTCTGACATGAATGTCCCAAGCTTAAGAGCTAGACACGACTTTGTGACTGAACAACAAACATTAAATCACAATCTGGTGTTTGGACAAAGTCCTGGTATTCAACCTGCACAGTGAGAAGGTTAGAGATGCCTGCTCCACACATGATAAAGTTAATCATACTTCCTTGGAATGAAACAAGAGGCTTAGGTAACAACTAATAAGGGCCTACCACATAGCACAGGAAACTCTACTCAGTACTCTCAGTGATCTACATGGAAAAGAATCGTAAAAAGAGTGGATCTATGTATATGTATAACTGATTCATTTTGCTGCATTTTTTTATATTCCAATATAAATAAATAAATAAATAAATAAACCCCAAGAGGCTAACAAGTCTTCCAAATATCCTTCTAATAAAAAGCAGGGAGGGGGGAATATTGTCATTTATGTTACTTTGAAAAAAATAAGTGACAATCTATTGATAAAATAGAAACAATGTATACTGCATCTTAAATTAGGGTTATTATCAACAATGGATATTGACCTTTTAAGCCACTTAACCAAATCAAAAATACAAACGTGTTTCAAATAACTAAATAGTTACAGAAAAAAACCACTCCATACCCAACAAAATCAAATTAATTTGTCAAGGGAAAACATAATGGAGTAACATGTTACGGGTCTTTTTCAAAGGTCTATTTTTAGACATAAACCAAACTCTCTTTAATTAAAACCTTTGCCTATAAACATATTTCCTGAGCAAGTAAAGCCTAACAAATCCAATATGAGTGAAACCCTGTACCCTGGAAACAGAAAGGAGCCCCGAGTCATCTACAATAAAAGTTTCATATAACCTTTCATCATTCCCACCACAACAGCAAACACGCAGCCTTAAAGTGAAAGCTTTCTAAATTTAGATACCTTCAAATAATGCATCTTAAGTTGTATGTGAAGGTTGAATAAATTATTTATTAAGTCTCATCTTTAATAATGGGATATCATGTTTAACTTGTAATCAAAATGGAAAGAAAGTTGTTATACCATATATTACTGTACCAAGACTCAGAGTTTCCAATCTATATTTAGTTCACATTAAAATGGAAGCAAAGACGCAAACCAAGCTAAAAATAAAATGTTCTACAAAGATGAGATTTTTAAATGGATTGAGATCTAGCTTTATTTGGTCCCTTCAACGCTGATTGCATTTCGCAGCACCTTAACTTTGCAATGCTATGCAAACCATTTTCCATTACCTAGAAAAGTAATCAGAAACTAAAGCCCACAAGAAGATCCATGGGCCGTATACTTCTAGCACCTGATTGTACACAGCCCACAAGTTAAGAAGGTTTTTACATGTTTAAATGGCTTTAAAATATATATATATATATATATTTGTTAACACATGAAAATGTTATGAACTCAAATGAAAAAATATTTGTTAACACGTGAAAATGTTATGAACTCAAATGTTAACATCCTTAAACTTTTATTGGAAGAGATGGTTAGATAGCATCACCTACTCAACAGGCATGAAACTGAGCAAACTACAGAAGATGGTGGAGGACCACGGAATGTGGCGTGCTGCAAGCCACGGTGTGCAAAGAGTTGGACACAATTTAGTGACTGAGCAACAACACATAGAGAGACATATATCACATGACAGCCACTTATAGGTATATTCAAGTACTGCTTATAGATGCTTTTGCACTACAGCAGTAGAGTTGAGTAATTCTGACAGTCTATGGCCCACAAAGCTTTGAATATTTACTACCTGACCCTTTATAGAAAAAGTTAGCTGACTTCTGCCTGCTGCTGCTGCTAAGTCACTTCAGTCGTGTTGGATTCTGCGACCCCATAGATGGCAGCCCACCAGGCTCCCCCATCCCTGGGATTCTCCAGGCAAGAACTCTGGAGTGGGTTGCCATTTCCTTCTCCAATGCATGAAAGTGAAAAGTGAAAGTGAAGACGCTCAGTTATGTCCGACTCTTAGCGACCCCATGGACTGCAGCCTACCAGGCTCCTCCGTCCATGGGATTTTCCAGGCAAGAGTACTGGAGTGGGGTGCCATTGACTTCTGCCTAGACGAATGTTAATTACTCTTATAATTCAAGATATCTTCCTGCTTATCACCTATCAAAATGTAAATATTCCTACTTGCCTTTCACATCATAGTGAGTTTCTGAACAATAAACTTGTTAATATTACTTTATTTATTACCAATCTGCTGGCCTTGTTTCTGTTTCCCATACTATTTGGATCATCACCCAATTCAATGTTTCCATGTAGAACTACATGGAAACAATGTTTCCATGTAGAACTACATGGAAACAATGTTTCCATGTAGAAAATACTTAAATAGTATTTTCTAATTTATTCTGTTTCTGTTTCAAATACTGGATATGAACCAGCAGAACCTACTAACCCGCTGCCATCTACAATTTGCAAAACACTAAGCAAGTCCTCCCTAATCTACTCTACAGAAGGTTTATGGTGAAAGATAATGTTTAATTGCACAAATTGCATCTCATAAAGCAGTGAAAAATACAAATCAATATTTCCATATTGATCATGCCTTACCATAAAGACACGAGTTTATTTATACATCCTTCAAGTTAAAGTAAAACCAGGTTTTAACTGAAGAATGTGGTGGTTATTCTTTTAATGGGCAGAAAGAGATGCCCTAATACAGGTATCGTGTTGCAAAGTTCTGAATATCTTTTCAGTGCTTAGGTGTGTTTTAGCTAAATTTAGAAACTCATTTATGGACATTAAAATTAACTGTAAGACATAAATGTGGAAAAAATAAGTGGGAGCATAATAAAGCAAATTAGGAAGCATTTTTGACACATGAAGCTTCATGACCTTAGCCAAGATGAGTCAAAAAGTCTTTGAGTTGGTTCCTATCTGTTTTTACCATTTGGCTTATGACAGTTGAACAATTCTAGTCTATAATCCTGACCAAGGTTCCTCTAGCCATTCACTGCAAGATGAAAGACTACAGTATTGATGGGCCAACAAAAAGCAAACCAAGCGACCTTCACACTCATGTTCATAATTAAGCTGTTCTGAGTTTGTATTAGTGCTGTTCCAGAACGCCTCAGGCCCAGTAAACACCTGTGAAATTCTCTACAACAGTACATCTAAATGCAGAATCAATCTAAATGCAGAATTCTCCTTGAGGCAAGATGAAGAATTTAGGGATAATAGTCCTAGGTAAAGAGAAAGGAAGAGATCTGATGAGTTACAGCTCCCTTTAGTTTCCCCAATCAGTAGTACTTAAACTTCTGTATGCAAGTGACTTATTTCCTTTGAGGAGATTGAGGCAGCCATAAAATTATCTAGTGTTTAGCACCTGGGTAGCTAGATGAGCCTACCTGAAATTCTACTTAGCTGATAGTTTGAGAATCACTGTGTGTATGTGTTAGCCACTCAGAGGTGTCCAACTCTTTGTAACCCCACGGACTGTAGCCCACCAGGCTCCTCTGTCCATGGGATTCTCCAGGCAAGAATAATGGAGTGGGTAGCCATTCCCTTCTTCACGGTATCTTCCCGACCCAGGGATTGAACCCAGGTCTCCTGCACTGCAGGCAGATTCTTTACCATCTGAGACACCATAGAAAGAAAAAAGGTGAAAAACAGAGAATGAGAAAAGTAGGAGAGAGATAGCAAGGACAAAGAAACAGAAGGAAAAAATGGGAAATGAAAACAGGAACAGAGTACACAGTATGGGATTGAGGAGGATACTAAAACGTACATGTGGATTTTATTAGACCATACTAATTCAAAAAGCATGCCAGTCTATTTATTCCTTACCTAAAAAGTGTATAGTATCCACTGCAAAAAAGCTGAGATTGGTGCTGTCTTAAAATAGCCCATATTTCCTTTCATAGAGAGCTGGTTAATTAAGTGAAGACATAACACGCTAGATTAAACCATATGAGATTTCCCATATGGGATCATTTTTTTCCAGCTTTATTGAGGTCTAATTGACAAGTAAAATTGTATAAATACTTAAAGTACTTAATGTGATGATTATTTGATAGACATATATATTGTGGAACGATCACCACAATTAAGTTAATTAATATATCCATTACCTCACAGCTACCATGTGTGTACCTGTGTGTGTGGTGAGAATATCTTGCTATTCTCTTAGCAAATTTCAAATACAGAATACAATTTTAGTAACCACAGTCACAATGCTGTACATTAAATGCCCAGAAGATATTCCTCTTAGAGTTGAAAGCGTGTACTTCTCCCCGTTTTCCCCACCTCCCAGCCTTACTCTCTACCATTTTGACCTAATGATAGTGCGGTTTCACTGAGCTCAATCTGATATAAAGGAATACTTTGCCATCACCAGAAAGAACAAAGTATCTGTAGACAAACATTAGAGAAATGATCTCCATATTATATCCCCAAACAAACAAGATGCAGAACGTGTACAGAATGTTCTCATCAGTATTTGCAAAATACTACATATTTAAGTGTGGTGTGTGTATACACACACACACGTGTGTGTGTGTGTTAGTTGCTCAATCCTGTCTGACTCTTTGTGACCCCGTGGACTGTGGCCTGCCAGGCTCCTCTGTCCATAGGATTCTCCAGACAAGAATACTGGAATGGGTTGCCATTCCCTTCTCCAAGGGATCTTTCCAACTCAGGGATCAAACCCAAGTCTCCTGCATTGCAGGTGGATTCTTTACCATCTGAGACACCAGGGAAGCCCATCTATGTATACATATATATATTCTTTTATGTACATAGAAATTGTCTAGAAACACACAACAAAGAAACTGTCAACAATTGCCTTTGAAACAGAGACTATGAAGTCTAGTGTGGGAAGGAGATGACTTTTCACTGGATACCGTTCCCTCACCAAATATCCTCTCACACTGTCTGAATGTCTTACTATATGCACACCTTATTTTTTCAATTAAGAAAAGTCTGGACACTTCCCAAATGCCACAATTAAGGTTCTTCACTAACACTCAAATTATTTAAAACATTAACCAACATTTACCACAAAAAAAAAACACTTAAAATAAGGTAATGACTTAAATTAGTGGTTATTTTTCACTCCAAAGCTAAACACCAATCGGCTTTATGAGCCTAAGGATCTTAAAGGAAACTAAAAGAAGTAGTGTGTTTTAATGGTAATACCCATATATATGAAGCATTACATGAACACACGTAATGTATACACGTAATCATTCAAGAAATAATGTTCAACTCATCTTTTCAACTCACTCTGCTGTAGGCCCTCTCTGTATGTGCACAAGTGCTTTCCAAAGAGACAGCATATATTAACATACACAAACATACGTAAGCATGTGGATATAGGCACGCAAATTATGTGTTCGTGTGCCACATATACCATTCCAGACTGCTATACACCATAATTGAAGACGCTATTAGTAACCACAACGTGTCAGACCTAGTGATCCCTTGGTTTATCTTCAGGATGTATGAGCTCCTACTGTCTAAAAAATGACCAAGCTGTGGGCTAGTCCCAGGGCCTCCTCCTCCAGGCTCTCCCATCTCACAAACCTGTGCAAGGGATCAATGGCGTATCTGTCCTGTGCTAAAGATCTTTTCCCTCAACTTTTATCTGGATCATAACTGAAGACTGGAAACCAACAGTTGAATTTAGCGGTGCTCCTTCCCCCCACTGCTCTGCCTTCATCCCTGAGAATCAGAGATGTAACTGCTGAAATTTGTGGCAGATATGAACAGTCTGGACTGGGGGATGGGGCGGGTAAGGAGGCCAAGGATCAGCAGTTTCAGCCAATTTAGGCCCTGATCGCTTGTGTCCATGTATGATAATGATGATGAACCTGTATGCACTTGCATTAAGCGAGTACAAAAAACACAACTTCTGAAATTCAGTACATAGGAACATTTCATTTAATGATCATTAATTATTCCTAATTATGCCAAAACATCAGTGTTAAATATTTTTGTTAAAAAGTTAAATGGGAAACCAACAATAAATATGCTTCTTGAATTGACTCTCAGTCTTGATATATATGCTTTTCCCCAAACCACAGAAAATATCAAATTTAAACAGTATAACTGTAGCTATCAACATCAGTTCAAGTATCTTTCAAATTTTAGTGGTACTCCCAACAAATTTGTTTTTTATTTCACTCAGTTCAAATTAGAGATCTCTCTAAATTTTCTTCCAAACAGTATAAATTTACTGGTCAATTTTGACGTAAGCATACATGGAATTTTAGCCATTTCAGGTGAATATGTAAAAACACCACTTTACCTGTCATTTTGCTGATTATCAACACCGTTTTGTGAACTTTTTAAATTAAGATTTCAAATGTTAAAGGCACTCTCTGTTAGGAAAGACCCTATTTTATTTAGCCTTAATCTTCTAAAAATACATTAAATGCCATACCCTTAATTTATCACAAAGTTTATTAAATTAGAAATGTCACTATTAAAAGCAGTTACAAGACCAGCACTTAAAAATGAAGCAGTCTTTGACTCTTCACTCAGTGAAGCTTGTTAACAGTTGTGTGTGTGCTTACACATATTTATTTTAGAAAGTAAGGAGCCAGGCAAGTGCAAACATGAATCCACAGGCATATAATAAAAGTTCTATTTTCATATGTGGCTCCATTAACCTTAGAAAACAAGTTCTCGTAAAAATAGGTATAGAATGAATTAACTTCTGCACATTTATTTTTAAAGACCACACAAATCTAACGATTTTATTGGTTCCCTTTTCTAATTCCTCGTTAAAGTCGCCCAGTGATAACAGACTCTCAACGTCATAATTTCTAAAATATGACCCAAATTTAGAATATATAAGTAATGTTTAAGTTGCCAGCACTTGAAATATATATATTATATAAAATCAAATTAAAACGCTCAACTTGAGCCCTCACAGGTCAGTAACACTTGTTACAGAAAGAATAACACAGCTTGCATATCTCCATATACGACAAAACAGTTACTTTTCAGTATTAAAAATAACCATGCGTGCGTTGATAAGATCTGAATACAGCACTTAGTGGAAACCTGGGACTCGAGGTTTGTGGTTTGTGCTGCGCAGAGTGCGAGCATCATTTACCAAAGCACAGCAAAGGGGCAGGCAGGGGTCACCTCCCCATCCTACCCCTCTGGGAGGGTCAGGGAGCGACAGGCTGCTGCCCTCGGGAAGAGAAGGTGGCGAAGGTCACAGCAGCTCTGGCTGGCCTGCCTGCACTTCTCTCCCTGTGCAAAGTGTCAGCAACCACTGCTCGGCAGGTAGGACCAAAAATAATAAAACACTCCTTTTTGGATCCCTGAGTGGTAACTCTAAACAGCGTTTCGGCATTTTCCCACGCTGCTTGGTTCCCCGTCTCCACCCTGGCTCCCCGGGAGCCCACCCTGAGGGCCCCAGCGTCGGGACCGGGAACAGCTCCAGTGGGTCCCGGCCCAGGCTCTGCCCTCACCTCTGAGCCCCACGCTCCCAAGATCCGTCGGCGCGCTCCCCGCCCCCGGGTTCAGGCCCCGCCCCGAGCTCAGGCCCCGCCCCCGGGCTTGGGCCCCGCTCTCACCT
>NW_011494917.1:257284-257419 GCF_000754665.1 Bison bison bison | reverse complement strand
GTCCCATGTCCCACGTCCCCGAGGGTCTGGGGTCCCCAGGGTGGGCCGCGGAGGGCGAGCGAGGCGCGAAATCTCCGCACCCCCATTCCCGCAGGCCCGGCCGGCGGCGATGCTTCCTCCCCCCCCCGGGTCCCG
>NW_011494917.1:250426-257057 GCF_000754665.1 Bison bison bison | reverse complement strand
AAAGGGAACCTGGCTTCCTGCCGGCTCCCCTGGGTGCTCCCGCCACCCTCCCGAACCCAGGATCTCTGCAGAGACACTCGGGCCTCGCCGCACGGTCCCCGCAAGTACAAGTCCCCTGCGGCCCCGCGATGGACGGGCGCTGCCCCTTGGTGGGTCTCCGGATCCCCCAGCCCCTCTGTGATGAAGCGTACCTCTCCCGCCTCCGCCCGGAGGTCCGGGTCCCGTCGGCTCTCCTGACCGTGGCCTTTAGTTTCTGGCCCACCCCCACCCCCATCCGGCGCACACGGAAGAGAAGAGCATTTTCCGGGAGGCTCCACTCGGTTCGGAGAACTTTTTCGTTCGGAAAGAGCGATCCCTTGGGCTAACAGGAAACTGGCAAGGGCGTGGAGAGCGCGCAGAAACCAGCGAGTTACACGCAGCCCGAGACGACGGCGGGCAAGAGAAAGCTCTGAGCTCAAGCGCGAACCGGGGGGGCTGCCTAGAAGAAAACAATGCGCCGGAGCCGTGCGAACGCCGGAGCCCGAGCACGAAAACACTGGAAGGTCCTGGGAGAGAGCCACTCCCTAACCCGGAGCAGAGCGGGAGGAAATGGGATCAACAGGCGGCAGCCACCGCTCTCAGCTCGTCCCCTGCGAGCTGGCGGAGCGGACGCTTGGGAAACGGCAGCCTTGCATTGCCATGTGCACGCCTGCTGTGGGAGGGCTTCGGGGAGAAGAGACTCAAGTGACAGGTTTCTCTTGTCATCCACAGAGAATTCCAGGCTGCTGTTAAGCTGTGTGTTTAAGTAGGGCAAAAAGTCCCTGCCACACCATGGAGTCTCTTCACAGTTCAGGAAAGCATCCAGTCTCTTTAGCGCGTTCGCGCCCTTCAAACTCATTCGAATTTTTTTCAGTTGACATGACCTTTAAGGGTCCTCCAGACTAAGGGAGGGGGTGTTTTGCTTTGGGTGGTGTGTGTTTTTTTTTGTTTTTTTTTTTTTTAGTTTAAATCTTACTGTCAATAATTTGATGCTGTGGAAGAACTAACAGTTCCAAGAGATTTTCAGAAACAATCTACAATCCCCGTACCACTGTCTAGCCACTAGGTAGATTAAATTGACTGAAATGTGAAATGTGACGGTTAGTTCAAATGTGCAAAGACAGGAGTTTGCGGCCAGGTATTACTAACTGATAAAGGCTACTTCTTTGGGCTCTGTTGTCTTCTTTAGAAAGGGAAAGTAATTGGGCAGAATAAACTTTAAGAACACTTAAGCCTCCATAAAAATGCAAGTCTGTATCTACAGAGAACATACCTCTGAGAAGGGAATTCTTTTAATAGGAAAAAAAAAAATCAAAAGAATGGCCTTTATTCTAACCCACCTGTTTGGTCACTGACAAATCCAGTGATCTCACAAATCCAAAGAGCACCTAAGTCAGTGGCCTTTTGAAAGAATAAACCTAGTTCAGACCTTCTCTTTTAATGTAAAGAACCCAAGGCCCAAAGTCATAAGCAGGACCAAAGTCAAAATCATGTGTCTTATTCTAATGTTCTATTCACATTACCACGTCACACAACAAAAGTTGGTTTGTCCGTTATCATGTTTCTATTCACATTTAGGTTTAAAGTTTTATATAAGCAATGTTTTCCAAAATCCAGGCAGAGAGTGAAACAGAAGGGCAAGGTCCATTGTTTTATGTCCATGCCTATTCTGTGATCTTAAGAGGACTGAATACACTTCTCACTTTCATTCAAACATTGATCACTTACAAATATTAAAAAGTATATATATATATATATAGCTTCACGTGCAAAAGCTGGGCTATTAATACCTCAAAGTAAAGGTATTCATTACTTCATGAAAAATTAACCTCACAGTTACCCCTGCTCTTCAAAGACTCTTGTAAAAAGTTCTAAAATTTGGTTGTGACTCTGAACGTACAGCCAGTCTTCACCCGCCAATGTTAACTAAATGATCCCTGGTCTGCATTTTCCCTAGCACATACTTAGAGTGAACTGCTGTGTAAGCAAGTGAAGGAATGTCGCATCATTTCCCACAAAAGGTAGCTCATGAAAGATGCTCTTTTCTCCAGTCATCTCTTCTGAGGAACTATAATCCCTAACTTCAAGTAGCTGACCCACTGGCATCTTCTCAGGTCTTATCTGTAAATTAGAAATTGCCAGAAGGGATATTCAGTCTGTACACTGTATACCTGCAATGCACTTCACTTCCCCTAAAAATATAATAGCAATGTCGAGAGCTCAATATGTACAACCATTTTAATGTAGCTCAAAATAGCAACTAAAACAAATTTCAAATATGTGGCATATTACATTATTTCTTTATTAGATTTCCTGGAACTGTTCTCCAAACTGTTCACCAAAAATTGTTGGTGTTTTCAGATATTCAAATAATTTCTTAGATGCATCTTACATATTTATCTTATTATTATTACTTTGAAATCTTTGTTTTGAACATAATGTATCACAAACAAACTATTATAAGCTCGGACATAAGCCACATAGACACTGCATTCAGAAAG
The DNA here is from genome assembly GCF_000754665.1 of Bison bison bison. Classification (NCBI taxonomy): domain Eukaryota; kingdom Metazoa; phylum Chordata; class Mammalia; order Artiodactyla; family Bovidae; genus Bison; species Bison bison. The sequence goes on along the minus strand of NW_011494917.1, from coordinate 254,538 downwards.
AAGTGGAAATAGAAGCCACCACTAAATTACTTTTAGGTGTCTACTTAAAAGGGCTTTCCACCCCATTAAAAAAAAAAAAAAACTATTATACTAAAGATAAGTTACAGCCAATTCTCATTCTGATACCAACCTTATAAATATTACCTATAGAGATATTTTGAATTATATTCTTATTAATCATACTTATAACAAGAGATTTAATATCCATTTGTAGCTTTTATTGATTAAATCCCATATGCTCTATGGTTTTACGTTAAATATTATGTCATAAACATGAAGTCTACATTAGATTCTGAAGAACCTAAGTACATAGGCACTTTAAAAACACGTTCTAAGACTCATGTTCCTAGTCAACTGGAGCCATGCAAAGAACACTGCAGGTTGAACAGGTACAGACTTGCTTTCATGCCAACTTTAAAACAGCTTCCATAATACACTACCTATTCCTATGGTTTTTCCAGTGGTCATGTATGATGTGAGAGTTGGACTATAAAGAAAGCTGAGAGCTGAAGAATTGATGCTTTTGAACTGTGGTGTTGGAAAAGACTCTTGAGAGTCCCTTGGACTTCAAGGAAATCCAACCAGTCCATCCTAAAGGAGATCAGTCCTGAATATTCATTGGAAGGACTGATGATGAAGCTGAAACTCCAATACTTTGGCCACCTGATGCGAAGAGCTGACTCATTGGAAAAGACCCTGATGCTGGGAAAAATTGAGGGCAGGAGGAGAAGGGAACACAGGATGAGATGGTTGGATGGCATCACCGACTCGATGGACGTGGGTTTGGATGGACTCTGGGAGTTGGTGATGGACAGGGAGGCTTGGCGTTCTGCGGTTCATGGGGTCGCAAAGAGTCAGACACGACTGGGCGACTGAACTGAACTGATTCCATGTTTAGAATGTAACACTGAAAGCTTCATTAAAATTCCCTTGTTATCTCAATGAAGAGGATTTTGAAATGACAGTAATCATGATATCAACTCCATGTACGGATGCCCATCCCTGCACCTAAGGCACACAACTTCGGTCATCTAGACTTCATACATAAATATAAACTCTCATTTATGTGTTGGCCATTTTTCCTTTGAAACTCTTCTCTCCCTAATTTTTCAGTGGTCTGAATAGCTTCATCAGAGCCAACTAGGTAACAATCATTCGGAAATAAAAATAAATTTTAATAAGTAAAGGGTACTCTAGCATCCCAGTACTGTTCAAGCATTACTCTGTAAATACCCTCATACTCTGCTAAGGTCTGGCAAGAATTCTATTTACTTTCTCACAGGCTATTATCTACAAGGACTACTTGGCTAAATATCTTCCTGAACCCACCTATTCCCACCACCGAAATATTTTTTAATTAATTGGAAATTTAGGTAATGCCTCTGTTTCCATGATTTGATTACATTCTAAAGCTAGCATTAAAGGAAATACACAGACACCTGAATGCTAACATTTATCTTCTTGCAGGCCCAGTGCCCTCGATGGGGTAATGATAAGGTTAACAGTTTGTTTAAGTACCCTCCCTTAATTAAATAACTTCATTTCATCTCCAAGTACAAAGACCATCCTGATGGCCAGCAGCTGCCTCGCTGCTCCAAGCACGAGTACGTTTCAAGCTAGACGGGCTATTCTCTTTACTATTACTCAGCATCTATTCCCGACATTATGTTAACTCTTCTGTCTGAATGGTTCCATGTGGAATCATATCACGTTTTGGGACATGGCAAAAAAGACCAGAGAAACTATATCCTTACACATATGCCGTTATTTACAGTAAGAAACAATGCAGCATGATCTGTGTGCTGGGAATATTGCCTGTTCGTTCCTGAATATTCCTTTTTCATAAATGTAACTGAGTATACTTTTATGGTAAAGAAGTATTAAAGTAGCCTGTATTGGAATTCAGGAAAAAAAGAGATTTTAAATGACAGCAAAATGGAATCCAGGTCAAAGCAGATCTTTTAACCCAAGGTCTTTGAAGGTCAACAGAATGGGCTATGGGAACTCTGATTCCCTTGAAATTTTATTAAATTTTTATATGTATGTTGCATGGCTACATCTTGGGGAGGAAGACAGTACATAGCTTTGATTAGATTCGTAAGGGATCACTGATCTGAAAAAAGTTTTTGTAGGGAAATCTGTCCTTCAACATAGATTAAGCTGACATTTCCCCAGTTAGCGCCCCACGTCTGAAATAACTGACATTTACATGCATTATTTCCCCTGTCATTTTTCTTGTCCACACTTTTCAGTAATTTGGATAACTTATCTTTTTTAAGAAGTTAAATGAGAGTCCCCTTTATTAGTTCTTAGACTTCATGTCAGACATGGACAGCCACAGGGTTTCAAATAAAATCACTTTGTCCACAGGATCACTTTATGCCACATACACGAGATCTCTGATGATTTTCTTCTTTGAACTCTTTTCTTTTTACTCTAAAATAGTAAAATGTATGAAACAAGACATTTTGTCTACCTAAGAATAAAGGCTCTGTGATGATTTAAGGATTTGTGCCTGTGCAGTCAACTGCTACATTCAACAGTCCTGGAACATAGTAGGTGCTGGATAAAAGACCTGTTGAGTAAATAAAAAGGCCTGCAGCGTTTAAAGAAAATAAACCTCATTTTTTAAAGGAGAGTTCTGCAGACTGGACAAAGTGTCACAATTCACTCACATATTTCTGTTTGGGCTCTAGTTTTAAAGGCTAATAAATAAACATTTTCATTTTTGTCACTGAAAGTAAAGCAAAAATAAAAGCTTTCCTGCCAAAGTAGCTGTGGCATCAGCATCCTACAGTAAAATAGATACAACCAGGCATTTTTCATTGTGATTGGTGTTGACTCCAGGTCTGCAAGTTCATAAAGGACTTCCCAGGTAGGAAAGTTTAAAAGTAAAGAAGTTACAAAAACAGGTCACTAAATTTAGTTCTCAGGGATCTTTGACTTAAACTCCAAAACCGAACTGTATTTTGAATTTCAAGGATATTTTAATCCTCAGTAATACACACAATACACACAACAGAAGAAATATGAGCAGACGGGCAAGCTAATAACATGTTCAACTTTATGAAAGCAAAGACAGCTGCAGATACAGACTGATCAGGGTTGAAGGACACTGCCGAAAGGTCGGGAAACAGAAGGCAGAGAAACTTGGGCAAAGGAGCCGGTAGGGTACACATTGGAAAAGAAAAAAAACCAAACCCGGCACCTGACCTAGAAGCTCTCAACAGGCAGGGGGCCAGCCTGAGCAGATAATGCGGGAGTCCCTGGGAACACGGTAAACAGAACACCGGTGAGGCTTTTCAAAGAGGCTCAAGAATATCAACCAGGACGAAGTACCAAATATCGAGGCAGGGCGCAGAGAGCTAAAATTCGATGCCAGGGGAAAAGGCAGCCCACACAGGATTACAGAGCTCTGAGTGAGACGGGAATTTAGGGGGAGAAACACTGGAGGGCGGTGAGGTGGTTCTGACTGAGTTGCAAGAAATAAGTTGAAAGAGTTTGAGAGAACGGATGCGAATACCCCCTCTCCCCCCGGGCTCCTACTCGTTACCGTCGCACATACCAGGCACATGTACTGGCTACTCGGGTCCCTAAAATCACCCAACCTCCGCGTTTTATGGGCGGCGAAAAACCTAGGCGAAATCAAGGTCAGCTTCCCGCTTCACCCCTGGAAAGCCCCCCTGACCCTCTAGAAAAGCCCGGGGCTTTAGCGGCGAGCCAGAGTCGGAGGCGTGGTTCCGGGCTTCAAGCCGCGATGCGCCCGGCCAGCGCGGGTCCCCGGGAACCTGCGCGCCCAGGTGATGGGCCAGGGCGCGGTCTCGGGCGGGGGGAACGCGGATCTCCTCCGAGCCCTGCCGGTCGACCCACGGTCTGGATTTCTCCTTTCCTCCTCCCTACCCACCCTCTTCGCTCTAAAATCAAGTCCAAAAAAAAAAAAAGTTGAGAAGTGGATGAAGCACGGAAATCAAACGGTGCTCTGAGGGCCGTGGTCCGCGCGGGTCGCCGGCGGCCCCCCTCGGGGAAAGCCTCGGCGAGCCGGACAAAGGGGCTCCGGGCTGCGCGCGAGGAGGAGCCGGGGCGGCGGAGGAAGCGCGGCCCCGGCTGGGAAG
>NW_011494917.1:249944-250326 GCF_000754665.1 Bison bison bison | reverse complement strand
TCCTTCTTTTGCATTCCAGTCCCCTACAATGAAAAGGACATCTTTCTTTGGTGTTAGTTCTAGAACTTCTTGTAGGTCTTCACAGAACCATTCAACTTCAGCTTCTTCAGCATTACTGCTTGGGGCATAGACTTGGATTACTGTGATATTGAATAGTTTGCCTTGGAAGTGAAGAGAGATCATCCTGTTGTTTTTGGGAATGTACCCAAGTACCGCCTTTCGGACTCTTGTTGACTATGAGGGCTACTCCATTTCTTATGAGATTCTTGCCCACAATGTCAATGTTCACTCTTGCCATCTCCTGTTTGACCAATTCCAGTTTACCTTGATTCATGGACCTAACATTCCAGGTTCCTATGCAATATTGCTCTTTACAGCATCG
>NW_011494917.1:249463-249844 GCF_000754665.1 Bison bison bison | reverse complement strand
AGATTTCTCAAGAGGCAGATAAGGTGGTCTGGTATTCCCATCTCTTGAAGAATTTTCCACAGTTTGTTTCAAAGGCTTCCCTCATAGCTCAGTTGGTAAAGAATCCGCCTGCAATGCAAGAGACCTTAGTTTGATTTCTGGTTTGGGAAGATTCCTACCCACTCCAGTATTCTGGCCTGGAGAATTCCATGGGCTGTATAATCCATGTGGTCACAAAGAGTCGGAGGTTTTAGCATAGTCAATGAAACATAAATAGATGTTTTTCTGGAATTCTCTTGCATTTTCTAAGATCCAATAATGTTGGCAACTTGATTTCTGGTTCCTCTGCCTTTTCTAAATGCAGCTTGAACATCTGGAATTTCTCGGTTCACGTATTGTTGA
>NW_011494917.1:236994-249363 GCF_000754665.1 Bison bison bison | reverse complement strand
GGAGCGGTGGGGAAAGCCCGGCGCGGCCGGCCGATGCGCTGGCGACGGGAGCAGCAGCGACCGCGCGTCCCCCGGAGCCGCCTCCCAGCCCCCCTGTCCCCGCCGTCTCCCTCTCCCGGTGCCCGCAGCCCGCGCCCGCCTCCCTCCCCACGCCGGCGGCCTGCGCGCGGGCACCTCCCCTCCTCCGGGCGCTGGGGCTTGAACTGAATCGCGCTGGACGGTAACCGACTTCGACAGAGCGAGGGAGATCATTGCATTCCGGAGCCGCTCTTGAACCAGCTGCACCAGGGATGGTTTATGCTTTGTGACATTAAAAAGCCTTGCAGATGGGTTAGCATCTGTGAGAGGGGTTCAGCTTCAGGGAGTACTTTTTTTGTTTGTTTTTTTTAATGCCTTTTTAGTGATTAACGGTTTCATGGAAAGAAACCCGGCTCCGGAGTGGGTCTGCCTTCCAGTTAGAGCGCTGCCTTCAAATTATGGAAAGGGACTGGCTCGCAGTGAGCGCTCAATAAATGACATGTCGCCTGGTCCCAACCTTTGAATACAACGTTTCAAACAGCGTTTCTGATCCTCTTATGGGCATCGGAGACGGTTTCAGTCTATTTCCAACCCGAGAATGGCTCTGTTGTTGTTCAGTCCCTGAGTCGTGTCTGACTCTTTGCGACCCCCATGGACTGCAGGACGTCAGGTTCCTCTGTCCTCCACCATCATCTCTTGGAGTTTGCTCAGATTCACGTCCATTGAGTCCGAGTTGCTAACTAACCATCTCATCCTCCGCGCTCCCTTCTCTTTTTGCCTTCAGTCTTTCCCACCATCAGGGTCTTTTCCAATGAGTCGGGATGGCTTTTCAGGTATTCCCTCTCCTGGACTTTTAGTCTCCTTCTATCAGCATCTTCCCAGGCCCTTCATCATGTAAAACATATACGCACATTTTAAAAACAAACTGAAATTTTCAAAACACTTCCTTGATCCAGTCTGGATCCTCCAGTCCCCACCTCCTCACTGTCAAGCTCTTTGGGAGATAAATGGCTTTTTTTTTATGATTCTTACGACCCTTTCTTCATCTACCACTCATTCTTTCCTGCAACCGATCTCCGTGCCCACTCTTCTTCCAAGGCGACCCTGACAAAGGTCACCTGTGCTTTCAAACTTCCCTGAACCATTGGGTCGTTTCCCTGCCCCCCACCACCATTCGCTTCTTATTTAATGTATCTGCAATATTTGTCACTGGAGGCCAGACTTGATACTTCAGTTTCCTGTCCTCTAAACGTCTTACTTGAACTTGGCCCCTTTTCACCTTTGACATGTCGGAATGCTAAAACAGTCTGTTTTTTTGGTCTGTTTGTAATGTTATCTGGTCTATCCAGACCCATCCATGACTTCAACCATGTGCTAGCAACTCATAACCTGTCCAGCCTATCCCAGATCTCCAGTCTGTAAAGCCAATTTCTTATCAGAAATGTCTACCCAGACGTCCCGCTGGCCCTCAGCTCAGCTTGACTAAAACGGAAGTTAACTTTCCTGCCAGTTGCCCCTTCTCCCTGGTCTCATTCCTAGTAAACGTCTCCATAGTCTACCTTGTCGACCAAAGGAGAAATCTGAAATTGTCCCAGGCTCCCCTTCTCTTCCCCCATCGTCCCCTTGGGAGACCAGACATTCCTGTCCACCACCTTCCATCCGTTTCACTGCTGTTGCTGAGTTTGGGGTCCTTTCTTTCGAGCCCTTGAAACATTGCATTGCTTTCCTCATTAGTCTCACTGCTGCTAAGCTGCTCACACCTCTACCCCCTGCCATCTCTCACCTTGTGGCTAAAATAAGCTGTCTAAAATACAAAACTGAGCAAGTCATTTCCTGGAGGAACACTTCAAATGCCTCTCCGCTGTGTGTAGGATGAAGTTCCAATATCTTAGCCAACATCTGTTTCTCCAGTCTCATCAAACTTTCTGAGTTCCATGAATGCAGTTCCCTATCAGGCCACTCATTTTTCTGTTGTTGTTATATCGTCTTCTTGGATTGATTCCTTTTTATATACACATAAAATTGTATTTATTTGTTTTTAGCTGTGCCGGGTCTTCGTTGCTGCTCAGGCTTTTATCTCTGTCGCAGTGCACAGGCTTCTCATTGCAGTGGCCTCTCTTGTTGCGGAGCATCAGCTCTAGGACCCACGTGTTTCAGTATTGCGGCTCCTGGGCTCTAGAGCACAGGTTCAATAGTTGTGGCACACGGGTCTCATTGCTCCCTGGCATGTGGGATCTTCTTGGATCAGGAATCGAACCCGTGTCTACTGCATCAGCAGGAAGATTCTTTATCACTGAGCCACCAGGGAAGCTCCAGGTCACTTATTTTTATGCTGTGCCTTCTCATGGAACACCCTTCCTCTAACTCAGCCTGTGCAAATACCAATCAACCACAGAATCACCTTTCTTATGAAATTATTTTTGACTCTGTTGGCCCCTCTCTCTAGACAAAATGCATGCCCCCCCATAATGCTGTAGAATATTTTATTAAACTCATTTTTACACATACTCTCTCTGATGACAAGTAATATGACTGACTCCCTCTTTCTAGTTCTGATGTATCAGAAGTGTTCAGTAAATGCCAGATAAGTGAATTATATGATCCAATTTGAGTTACTATATTTTTATATCTATAGAGAATGTTCCCCATGTATTATCTCCCAATTCTGCAAATAATATGTTATTATCATCTTTTATAGAGAAAGAAACTGACATTAGAAAAGAATAAAGCAATTTGCCCAGAGTTCTACAGTATAAATGTCAAAGTCAGGACTCTAATCCCCTTTGCCTAGTTAAGTTCGCTAGGTGCTTATCTTTCCATTGTTTTTCCACCTTAAATTCTATGTCGTATGATACAATTATTTTTCTTTTTGTTAGTGGTTACCTAGTATATGTCTTTTCATCTCTTCATTTTCAACCATCCTGAGTCATTATTTTTAAGTGTGTTTTTGTAAATAACACTTGACTTTTAAAAATTTTTAATTGGAGGATAATTGCTTTACAATATTGTGTTGGTTTCTGCCATATATAAACATGAATCAGCCGTAGGAATACATCTGTCCCCTCCCTCTTGAACCTCCCTCCCACCTCCCTCCCCATCCCACCCCTCTAGGTTGTCACAGAGCACCTGATTTGAGCTCCGTGAGTCATACAGCTCATTTCCATTGGCCATCTATTTTACATAGGATCTTTTATGTTTCCACGCTGCTCTGTCAGCTCGTTCCCCCCTCCTTCCCCACTGTGTCCGCAGGTCTGTTCTCTGTGTCTGCATCTCCACTGCTGCCCTGCAAATGTGCATGGCAACAGCTGAATTCTGAGAGTCTGCCTTTTAGTGGCATGCCTGCATGCATGCACAGTCGTGTCTGACTCTTTGTGACTCAGTGGACTGTCGCCCACCAGGTTCCTCCATCCCTGGAATTTTCCAGGCAAGAACACTGGAGTGGGTGGCCATTTCCTCCTCCAGGGGGTCTTCCCCACCCAGGGATTGAACCTGCATCTCTTTCATGTCCAGCGTTGCCAGTAGCCTATGGTAATGAGTTTTCATTGTATTATGTATGTTAATTAGGGTAAAAGGTTGCTGTAAGAAAGAGCTCCTTCCTCCCTGCCACCCACCAAACACAACGTCTACATCTTTCCCATGAAAGAGTATTGGGATGAGTGGTCCCAGCTGCTGTGTGGCTCCTTTGCCACATATGACTATTCCACCCTCTAAGGTGTCGCTCTTATTTACACAGAAGAAGGAAATAAGGTAGTTCCAGCTCAAGGAAGAATGAAGAGTGAAACACAAGTGCAAAGACCTAGACCCAGAAAGACCTAGACAGACTTATCTGTCATCACCCACCAGATAAAACTTAGTTCCGAGGTTACACCCAGCAGGAAAGGAGCAGGACGATGAGACCGCTAGCTGGGTAGCCATGCCCCAACCACAATTCTATAACCATGAAAGAGAACAGGTTTTTGGTGAACACTAGCACACTTTGTCACACTGTGATCCTTATGCTTGAATTTATTACCACCCTCTCACTTCCTACTTATTTAACTTCCTTTTTCTTTGGTTTTTCCCCCTCCTATCTCATCTCCTTTTCATTTAATTTTCTTTAACATACTCTTTTTTTCCCAAACACTTCTAATGATTCGGAATTTATACCTATTCTATTTCAATTCTTTGGGGCTTCCCAGGTGGCCCAGTGATGAAGGCTCTGCCTGCCAATGCAGGAGATCCAAGAGATGCAGGTTCGATCCCTGGGTCAGGAAGCTCCCCTGGAGTAGGAAATGGCAACCCGATCCAGTATTCTTGCCTGGAAGTCCACAGATGGAGGAGCTTCGAAGGCTACAGTCCATAGGGTTGCAAAGAGACAGACACCACTGAGCAACTGAGCACATGCTCATTTCAGTTCTTTAGTGGTCACCCTTAAAATTAACATATAGGCATAACATCAAAGATTAGTCAGTATCTTCATCCCCTTCCTTTAAAGATAATTCTAAACAGGCAAAAATAAACACTTCAACTCTCAAGTGCCTCTCTTATAAACTATGTATTGCTAGCACATATTTTTTAATTCCCCCCTGATGTTTATGCAGTGGTTTTCTCAGAGCGCGTTTGGAGTATTTTCTTTTGGAAAACTACACAAGGAAGAAATAAAGGAAAGAAGTATGAGGTTTGGCTCTTTGTCATTTGAGGTATATTAACATTGAGAGGACTGTGCGTGGGATTTGCTATTAAAGAGCACTGTGCCTGAATTCCTGTTCTTCTACTGATTAACCTTGAGACCTTGAGCAAGTTGTTTCCTCACTGTAAAATGAGCATTTGCTGTTGTTTAGTCACTAAGTCCTGTCCGACTCTTTCGAGACCCCATGGACTATAGCCCGCTAGGATCCTTTTGCCCATGAAATTCTCTAGGCAAGAATACTGGAGTGGGTTGCCGTGTCCTTCTGCAGGGGATCTTGTGATCCCAAGGACTGAACCCAGGTCACCTGTATTGGCAGGTGGATTCTTTAGCACTGAGCCACCAGGAAGCATCCATTGTAAAATGAGCACAACCAAACCAGTTTCTCAGTTTTCCTGAGGGCTAAATGAAATACTGTACTAAAAATGTCTGATATAATATAGGTGTTCCTTATGAAATAAAAAAGCTCCAGCTGAAAAGGAAAGGAAGTGGCAGGAATATGACTTTTATGTCACATAAATCAGATGGGGAACATTGCCCCTCACTCCCTCCTGAGGGAAGTGATAGACTCTGAAATTAGCAGCTCCTGGAAAAATAGATTTTACAAAAGTTTACACAGAACAGATATTTTTAAAGCTCCCTTTTAAGTAAATGACACTTTGGTTTTAATCATTGGAACAACCATCTGGGGTAATTCTCATTCTTTTCCTTTTACAGATTGAGGAGATTACATTTTAGGGACTAAGCAGTTTGCTTGAGGTCCCAGAACTTGTAAGAAACAGAGGCAGCATGTTGAGTTTTTAGCATGTAGGAGCCTCATCAAGGAGCTAGAAGAATTGGGAATAGAGGTACATGAGACTTCCCTGGCGATCCAGGGGGTGCGGTTTCGATCCCTAGATGGGGAGATAAGGTGCCATATGCCTCAAAAAACCAAAACATCAAACCAAAGCAATATCGTAACAAATTCGTTAAAGACCTTAAAAACAGTCCACATCAAAAAAATCTTAAAGAAAAAAAAAAAGGAATAGAGGTACAAAGGCAGGAACAGCGAGTGGACTACATCCTCTTCGAGAATTTTGTTGGGGGGCAGAGGCTGGCACTGGTTTGTCACCTAGGGAAGCAGTCCTGTTTCTAGGCAGGTGGGAAGGTGCCTGCAGAGAGAAAAATGACCAAATGCCAGAGAGGGACTGACTCCTAGAAGAAGGGCTGATGCCCAGGTGCAGGAACAAGCCTTATAGAATTCTATTTCTTCGGAGACGAGAACAGAGGAGTGAGGGAAGAGACATGTACCATAAACATTAACTGTTGTTAGGACCTAGGACCTGTGTTTTCTTTCCCGTTGCCCCAGGAGATGACAACTGCCCTCAGTACAAAGGTCTAGGACGGACCCGGTCCAGTCTGTCCCTCCCTTTCACCAGTCTCCAGCCCATGACACCCCTTCATAGGCACTTCCCTTGGCTGGCTTTCCCTCCCCTCTGCTTTCTACACCACCAACCTTCCACCCACCGAGGGATCCAGCCAGCCTTCCTTAGGTGCCCTTTCCTCTCATCCCTTCTCCAGATTTTTTAACCCCAGGGAAGGACCTGAGGGACCACAAGTAGGTGATGGAAAGGGACCTTAGGGGCTCTGCCTGATCCCTCTGGTGGATTCCAGCGGTCCCTGAGCCCAGAACAAAGCGGGCGTCATTCTGTCTGTCCAGTCCTGCTGTTCCCCTTTATGCAGCCCAGGCCCTGTGGATCTCCTGTGAGGACAGCAGCAGGTGGGGATCCCAAGGGTGGAGGCTGAAGAGATGGGAGAAGGGTGGAAACTGGGGCGCTGAAACAGTGGGGCTATTTGCACTTCATCCTGGGCGGGGGGAGGGCATGGCAGCAAGTCACGTGGGGCCCTAACTGGGACATGAGGATCATTTCATGATACCTCTGCTTTTTGTCTCACCAGGAAAATACCTCACAACTTGATGTTTTCATTTCTTTACCAATAAGAATTCATTGAATACCGACTTGGTGCAAATCATTAATGTTGGCTTGTCCAGAAAGGTTGTTAAACGGTTCCCATTAGCTAAGTGTCTTGGGTCACAAGGTATGGAATTTTTAGAACTTGACAAGTGGTAACGGTGAAGTTAAACTAGTAATTCATTAAATGATCATTTATTATCGTAATATTTTGGAATGTGTTAAAGGAAAATATTTTTAAAACTTATTATTTACCAAACCGTAGTTATTTGGTTTATTCATTCAATAAATATGTACTGAGCACTTACTTTATCTGAGGCAGGGAGACGTCTAGGCCCTTCCCAGGGAGCTACCTGAGCATGTGGAAGGGATGTCTAAAGCAGTCTTGGAGAGTTGAGGGAGGCTTCCTGGAGGAAGGGACATCTATAGTGAGACCTGGGAAAGGATAGTTAGGGACGTTGGGCTGTACCCGCTGCTATATTTAAAATGGATAACCAACAAAAACCTACTGTATGACACATGGAACTCTGCTCAATGCTCTGTGCCAGCCTGGATGGGAAGTGGTCTGGGGGAGAATGGATGCCTGTGTGTGTACGGCTGAGTCCCCTCTCTGTTCACCTGAAACTACCACAACACTGTTAATCAGCTACACCCCAACACAAAATGGTTTTGGTGTTAAAAAAATAAAAATAAATAAGGGGAGACCTGGGACTTCCTTGATGGTCCAGGAGCTAGAATGTCGCGTTCCCAATGCAAGGGGCCTGGGGTTCCATCCTTGGTCAGGGAACTAGATCCCATATGCGACTGCTAAGACCCGGTGCAGCCAAATAAGTAAATAAATATTTTTTTAAAGTAAAATAAAGTGAGACCTAAATCTCACTTTGAAGTGAAGTCGCTCAGTCGTGTCCGACTCTTTGCGACCCCATGGACTATAGCCTACCAGGCTCCTCCCTCCATGGGATTCTCCAGGCAAGAGTACTGGAGTGTGTTGCCATTTCCTTCTCCAGGGGATCTTCCCGACCCAGGGATGGAACCCAGGTCTCCCGCATTCCAGGCGGACGCTTTAACCTCTGAGCCACCTATATACATCAGATCAGATCAGATCAGTCGCTCAGTCATGTCCCACTCTTTGCGACCCCATGAATCACAGCACGCCAGGCCTCCCTGTCCATCACCAACTCCTGGAGTTCACTGAGACTCACGTCCATCGAGTCGGTGATACCATTCAGCCATCTCATCCTCTGTCATCCCCTTCTCCTCCTGCCTCCAATCCCCCCCAGCATCAGAGTCTTTTCCAATGAGTCAACCCTTCGCATAAGGTGGCCAAAGTACTGGAGTTTCAGCTTTAGCATCATTCCTTGCAAGGTAATCCCAGGGCTGATCTCCTTCAGAATGGACTGGTTGGATCTCCTTGCAGTATGTATATATACTGGACCTAGTTGGGTACGGAGGGGTGGATGGAAGGAAAGCAGGCCTAAGGAAAGAACTGATTCTCTAGAAGAGCTAAGAGTCAAACGAGAGCTCTGCTGGTTCTTTCACATTCTGAGAAGAATTGTCATATGATCGTTAACCATAGTATGAAAAGGTGAATTAGAGCTGAGGCTGAAGAAATGAACGGATAATGGATCATGAAGGGCTTAATACAGCAGCAAAGACACTCTGTGTTCACATCTTTAGCATAACAATAATAGCGAGCAGTGAGCACATCCTTTGATTGATTAATTAATCCTTAGAACTCCTAGAAGGCAAGTTAGGTTTGATTATAATGACTCATTATCTTCCATCTTTAATACCCTGATATTATGTCTTCAAAAGTAGAGAGCACGGATACCATTTTCAAAGATCTACTTCTCTTTTCTAATAGTTTTTTTTTGTTTGTTTTTGTTTTTTAAGGAGGTGACTGAGCGACTGATCTGATCTGATCTGATCTGAAGAGAGTATTGGAATCAGAAGACTGACGATTGAAGTAGGGAGGGAGGTATTTTAAACAAGCTTAGAAATCCTCTGACTAACCAGTCTGGCATCTAAAGATCTAGAAATTAACAGTTTCCTCCAGGGTGGAGTGCCAGCACAAGATGGAACAGGCTTTACCCTTTGGGGTGGGGGATGAGGTTGGAAACATTTTAAACACAAGTTCTTATAACGTAGTTTTTGAAGCACTGCTTTGAATACAGAAATAAAAGCAAGCAAACAACTGCAGGTTCACCGGGCCTATTATTAGAATATGATATCCTTGCTTCGCAGTCTTAAAAACACCCTATCTATGGCGAGACATCAGATGAGTGGACCGACAGAGCGAACTTTCCTAAGGAGAAATTTCCTGTTGGAATCAGTCAGTAGCCAGGCCACAGAATTAGTCACTTTGTTTAATTTGTTTCAGCATATCATTAACAAGATTAAAGGCTTTTCCAAAAGCTAGAATTAGGGTCATTAGACGTGAACACCTTGATGCCTTAAAATGAGGTTGTGATTTATGAACTGAATAGGCTAATCATTTCTTCTCAGTATGAAAGATAATGTAAGTTAGCATTCTTGGTGAATTGAGAGAGGAACAGACTGTGACAGAAACCTAGGACCCTGCCCCCTCATGGCCAGGCCTCCCCAAGGGTTCCTAGTAAAGTGCAAAAAAGGACAGTGTGCCTCTAATTACTGTGAGGCTTTGTCGTCCCAAGCCATGACACAGTCCCTTGTTGAGCCGAGGTAGGCCTTCAGTCGAGAACCAAAGCAGGTCTCTCTTGCCCTTTCTTCCTTGAAAAACAAACTGGGGGCTTCCCTGGTGATCCAGTGGTTAAGAATCCACCTGCTAAGTCAGGGGACACGAGTTTGATCTCTGGTCTGGGAAAATCCCACATGCCACGGGGCAACTAAGCCCGTGCACGTCAACCAGAAAGGCCACCCCACTTGAAAGCCGCACACGGCAGCTAGAGAGCAGCCCGCACACAGCCACGAAGACCCGGAGCAGCCAAAACTTAGCTACGTAAAGGGGAAACCAAGAAAAACACACCAGCTTCTCCTTGCCTTCTTTTCTCACTACTCTAATGGTGAGCAAAGAGCAGTCAAAAAAGAACAAAAGTCAGTGATTCCACTTCTCTACTTCCCAGTGTTAGTCACTCGGTTGTGTGCAACTTTTTGGGCCATACGTATCCCGCCGCGGAGTGGATTGCCATGCTCTCCTCCAGGGGATCTTCCTGACCCAGGGATCGAACCCATGGCTCTCGGGTCTCCTGCATTGGCAAGCAGGTTCTTTACCACTGCACCACCTAGGGAGCCCCCACCTCCACCCTGATACCTAGTAGATACTCAGCAAATTGTTGGATGAATATATTATCTCATTGTCTTAAAGCTGACATTTGTATAATACATGCTAGGAGCCAGAAACTTTTATAAAGATTTTACACATATGCTTTCATTTCAACCCCATAGCACTGCTGGAGCCAGGTACCAGATTTCTGCACTTTACATAAGGGAAGAAGGCAGGGCTGAGACACACTTGAGAGGGAGGAGCTGGGCTTTCACCTAAAGTCTATGCTCTTCGATACTGAACGACACTGCTTGTCTTAGCTTGCCCAACTGAGGCCTTCCCAGGTCAGAGAAGGACCCTCCAGCCTGTCAACCCTAACATCCCTGAGAAAGAGGGAAACTTATGGGAGACCACAAGGAGCTGGGCACTGTGTCAAGAGGGAACATCTCCCTGGGCTTAGACCTGGTGGCTCATTGGTCATAGTTGCAGGCTCCAACCGCCCGTGCTCTCAAGTCACATCCTGAGTGTGTGTGAGCGTGTGTCTACCCCCACCAGCCCCCCCTTAGTGCAGAGAGGGCAATGAGAACCAGGGCTAACATTGGCTTGATTCTGGCCAGCCACAACAATGGCCAGTCAGGGGAGGAGAGCCGTGCAGCAGTGAAGAGCCCTGCCTGTACCTCTTAGAGGTTGCTGTTACCCATGAGTTATTTCTCCAGGACCCCAGACCCCTGAGACGGGGACTCAGCGGCTCATACTTCCTAGGTGATTATGCTACATCTCTCTATCCATGGTTCTCAGAGGGTACCTTTCACCCTTCTCAGGCCCGAAACCCCTCTTCAGCACGGATTCTAGCTTTCTCTCTGTGATTGTCCCTCTGCCTCAATAAATAATGTTGAGTCCAGTCACCAGTCCTGACAACAGAAAAATCAAATTTGGCAAAGCCATTGGACCCAGGTCCACACTCTTTCAACCTTTCACAGGGTCACCCTGACCACTAAGATCTCAAGGCCACCACCTCTCTGGCTCCTTTTGTTCCTCAGCTAAGTCTAGTCTAAAGCTAAGACTGCTTCCTGCGTGACAGCTGTCTGTGAAATGGTAACATCCCCTGCTTCCCTGGTGGTTCAGACAGTAAAGAACCCGCCTGCCAATGCAGGAGACACAGATTTGATCCCTCGGTTGGAAATATCCCCTGGAGAAAGGAGTGGCTACCCACTTCAGTATTCTTTCGTGGGAACTCCCACGGGAGTTCTGGGAACTTCCCAGAAGAGCCTGGGGGGCTACAGTCCACAAAGAGTTGAACACGACTAAGCTACCAACACTTTCACTTTCTGCTGTTCTTCCAGACCACCTAAGATGTCCCACTGTTTCTGTACCAGTCAGACTCATCTTAGCCCAGGCTATCAAATACAGTGTTTTCTTTTTTTGTTTGTTTAAATAAGGTCGGTGTTAAGACTTTTGACCATTTAATTTAGTCTTGCCACTGTCCAGGAAAGAAATTGCTTTTATTATGTGGCAAGTCTGTCTACTCCTTTGTATTTGATCACTGATGGATTTCACCACTCTGGCACCCTGAGATCCTTAGCCACAATCTAGGTTAACCTAAGATTCACTGGGACAGACCTCCCTGAGTCCTGCTCTCAAACCACAAAGATCTCCAAAACAGCCTTTGTTGCTCACTTCTCCGACTATCTCCTCATCTGATTACAGAGGACAGAGATCTGTAACTAGAACGGGCCTGTGAGCTTGCAGTAGCAAGTTCAGAGAGGCTGCTGATAAGCCGACGGCATTTTTAGAGTTGAACACTACCCTGGCTTCTTCCTTGATCCTGGATTGGCAAACAGCAAGAAGCAGTTAGAAAAAGGAGCATGACCTGGGGCAACCAACCTAGAAGTACATGCAATTCACAATTAAAAAGTGAAAATTTTCACATATCAAGACACTGGTAGGGTTTCCCTGGTGTTTCAGGGATTAAGAATTCGCCTTCTAATGCAGGGCAGACAGGTTTGATTCCTGGTCGGAGAACTAAGATCCCGCATGCAGCAGGGCAATTAAGGCCATTCAGTTCAGTTCAGTCGCTCAGTCGTGTCCGACTCTTTGCGACCCCATGAATCGCAGCACGCCAGGCCTCCCTGTCCATCACCAACTCCCGGAGCTCACTCAGACTCACGTCCATCGAGTCAGTGATGCCATCCAGCCATCTCATCCTCTGTCGTCCCCTTCTCCTCCTGGCCCCAATCCCCCCCAGCATCAGAGTCTTTTCCAATGAGTCAACTCTTCGCATGAGATGGCCAAAGTACTGGGGTTTCAGCTTTAGCCTCATTCCTTCCAAAGAAATCCCAGGGCTGATCTCCTTCAGAATGGACTGCTTGGATCTCCTTGCAGTCCAAGGGACTCTCAAGAGTCTTCTCCAACACCACAGTTCAAAAGCATCAATTCTTCGGTGCTCAGCCTTCTTCACTGTCCAACTCTCACATCCATACATGACCACTGGA
>NW_011494917.1:236193-236894 GCF_000754665.1 Bison bison bison | reverse complement strand
AGCTCAACTGGAATTCCGTCACCTCCACTAGCTTTTTACATAGTAATGCTTCCTAAGACCCACTTGACTTCATACTCCAGGATGTCTGGGCTCTAGGTGAGTGATGACACCATCGTGGTTATCTGGGTCATGAAGATCTTTTTTGTATAGTTTTTCTGTATATTCTTGAAACCTCTTAACATCTTCTGCTTCTGTTAGGTCCATGCCATTTGGGTCCTTTATTGTGCCCATCATTGCATGAAATGTTCCCTTGGTATTTCTATTTTCTTGAAGAGATCTCTAGTCTTTCCCATTCTATTGTTTTCCTCTATTTCTTTGCATTGATCACTTATGAAGGCTATCTTATCTCTGTAAACTCTGCGTTCAGATGGATATGTCTTTCCTTTTCTCCTTTGTGTTTCGCTTCTCTTCTTTTCTCAGCTATTTGTAAGGCCTCCTCAGACCATTTTGCCTCTTTCCATTTCTTTTTCTTGGGGATGGTTTTGATCACTGCCTTCTGTACAATGTTATGAACCTCCATCCATAATTCTTCAGGCACTCTGTCTATCAGATCTAATCCCTTGAATCTGTTTGTCACTTCCACTGTATAAACATAAGGGATTTGATTTAGGTCATACCTGAATGGTCTAGTGATTTTCCCTACTTTTCTCAATTTAAGTCTGAATTTTGAAATAAGGAGTTCATGATCTGAGCCACAGTCA
>NW_011494917.1:196318-236093 GCF_000754665.1 Bison bison bison | reverse complement strand
AGTCAGTGATGCCATCCAGCCATCTCATCCTCTGTCGTCCCCTTCTCCTCCTGGCCCCAATCCCCCCCAGCATCAGAGTCTTTTCCAATGAGTCAACTCTTCGCATGAGATGGCCAAAGTACTGGGGTTTCAGCTTTAGCCTCATTCCTTCCAAAGAAATCCCAGGGCTGATCTCCTTCAGAATGGACTGCTTGGATCTCCTTGCAGTCCAAGGGACTCTCAAGAGTCTTCTCCAACACCACAGTTCAAAAGCATCAATTCTTCGGTGCTCAGCCTTCTTCACTGTCCAACTCTCACATCCATACATGACCACTGGAAAAATCATAGCCTTGACTAGACAGACCTTAGTTGGCAAAGTAATGTCTCTGCTTTTGAATATGCTATCTAGATTGGTCATAACTTTCCTTCCAAGGAGTAAGCGTCTTTTAATTTCATGGCTGCAGTCACCATCTGCAGTGATTTTGGAGCCCAAAAACATAAAGTCTGACACTGTTTCCCCATCTATTTCCCATGAAGTGATGGGACCGGATGCCATGATCTTCGTTTTCCGAGTGTTGAGCTTTAAGCCAACTTTTTCACTCTCCTCTTTCACTTTCATCAAGAGGCTTTTGAGTTCCTCTTCACTTTCTGCCATAAGGGTGGTGTCATCTGCATATCTGAGGTTATTGATGTTTCTCCCGGCAATCTTGATTCCAGCTTGTGCTTCTTCCAGCCCAGCGTTTCTCACGATGTACTCTGCATAGAAGTTAAATGAGGCCATAAGTTGCCACTAAAGAAGCTGGTACAAACAACAAAGACCCAGTGCAGCCAAAAAAAAAGACACTTTACCTGAAGGTGGCCCCAGTGACCACGTGGAATTTCACCACTATTGCAGATGAACAACAGTAGGTCATGTACAAGCCAGGTGGGTAAAACTAGATAAAGGAGAAAACTGATGAGAGGACAGAACTTTAACTCCATCCACTGAAAGGCATAACATTATTTCCCATCCCATCCTCACTGGGGAAGGGTTCTAGGCATAAATGTGTATTCCAGTGATATTCTTCGGCTCCCTCAATGACACACTGTCACCTACTGAATCGAGTTCAAGTTGCTTATTGTGTGTGCTTCCGAGATGGCTCAGTGGTTAAAGAATCTGTTGGAGATACAGGTGACATGAGTTTGATTCCTGGGTCAGGAAGATCCCCTGGGAGAGAAAATGGCAACCCACTCCAGTATTGTTGCCTGGAAAAGTCTATGGAGAGAGGGGCCTGGCAGGATACAGTCCAAGAGGTTGCAAAGGGGGAAAAGCCTTTATTCAGTGGGAAAGCATTTCCAAAACGAAGTTACAGGTTCTCTTTTATTAAAACTTCTCTTCACGTCAGTGGTGAGGGCTTCTGACTGGGCAAGGTCCTGATCCTAATAGAAGCTACTATTCATTTGGGAAGCCAGTTCTGCAACTTGGTTCTGGGATTCCTGCCTGGAATTCCATTCTTTAGCCTTTGGGACAAGCTATCTTTATATCTTAAGAAATTCTTTTATATGAAAATGAGTTAGAGTGGATTTTTGTTGGTTTGCACCCAAAAACGCTATCCAAGATGTAACTATTATTGTAGTTTGACAAATGAAATCATTTTTAAAACAAAAAATTTCCTTTCCAGTCAGTTGGCATCAGAGATTCATGTCTGCTTAAGACTTTTGTTCTCTATGTATATGTTGGGGGTGTAGGGATGTGGGGTAATTTGCATTCAGAAATGCACGTAAGTTAGAGGATGCAATGAAGGGAGGCACAATCCCACAGCAACCTATGTGGAGCTGATAAACATGGCACCAGAGAGCATCTTAGGTTCTGCTAGACAGGCTTAATAAAGGCAAACAACAAAGTTATCTCACTTCCTCTATCTTTTCCTTCTACTGACCTCTGAATAATACCCAGCCTGACTTCTGTAGCTGAGAACCTGTAGAAAAAAATCACTGTGAAGACAATTCATCATCACCAAGTAGCCACATAATCTGTTCAATTGCTACAGGACAGGAAGGCTTAGTGTGCTGTAGTCCACAGGGTTGCAAACAGCTGGACGTGACTTAGTGACTTAATGGACTTCCCTGGTGGCTCAGATGGTAAAGCGTCTGTCTACAGTGCGGGAGACCCGGGTTCGATCCCTGGGTTGGGAAAATCCCTTGGAGAAGGAAATGGCAATCCACTTCAGTACTATTGCCTGGAAAATCCCATGGACAGGGGAGCTTAGTAGGCTATAGTCCATGGGGTCGCAAAGAGTTGGACACGACTGAGCGACTTCATGTTAGTGACTTAATAACAGCACCTTGTAAGTCTTCATTTTAGAACTGATCAGTACTATAAGTAAATAATTGTTCAGAAAGGACTTGAGCAACAGTAGTTTATCGTTACAATATTTTAAATGCATTATCCTTGATGGTTTGGAAATTTATTTTCTTTTGATGTCTTTTTCTTTAGATCATTGTCTTATGTTGAATGGGAAAAAAAGAAAAAGAAGAAAGAGGCAGAGAGATCATAAGGAGAAGGCATAACCATAGGATTAGGGAGAGGAAAAACATTGGGAAAGAGGAGAAAATAATATATCTCAAAGCTAGGGAACAACCTAAACTAAGTTTCTCTTTCTCTTTGCATGATGATATTGTTTAGTCACTAAGTCACGTCCACCTCTTTGCTATCCCATGGCCTGTAACCCACCAGGCTCTTCTGTCCATGGGATTTCCCAGGCCTGAATGCTGAAGTGGTTTGCCATTTCCTTCTCCAGGGGATCTTCCAGACCCAGGGATCGAACCTGGGTCTCCTGCATTGGCAGGCAGATTTTTTTTTAGCACTGAGCCACCTGGGAAACTTTGCATAGCTACCTTGTATTTTCATGTTTGCCTCCAGCTTCCAGGTGATTGGACCCATGGTTCAGCAGCTGGGGAGGGAAATTAGCATGAAGAAATACTGCAAGCAGGGCTGTGTTGACAGGGTTTCCCTGATGCCATCCCACTTAATTCTAATAACCATCATTTAGTTGGTAAATAGACTGCTTTAGCAGATTCCGCCTAAATGAAGCCAGTGGCTATGCCACTTTCTTGAAAACACCTTCCCGGAATCCTGGATTCGAGTTGACTTCTTTTTATATATGCTGACCTGGCACCTTATACGTCTTTGTTTTAGTACTGATCAGTACTGTAAGCAAATAATCATGCAGAAAGAATCTATGTACTATCACCATCATTTCATAATAGAAAGATCTTTTAATATAAAAATGTTTATAAGAGACAACTTTATTTTTAGAAGATGGAGAGCTTCCTAGGTGGCACAGTGGATAAGATTCTGCCTGCCAGGGCGGGGGATACAAGTTCCACCCCTGGTCCAGGAAGACTCCATATGTCAAGGGGCAAAAAGCCTGCGTGCCACAACTCCTAAGCCCAAGCTCTAGAGACCGCGAGCCACGCTGCTGAGCCTGTGTGTGGCAACTGCTGAAGCCCGTGGGCCTAGAGCTCGTTTTCCAGCACAAGAGATGCCACCGCAATGAGAAGCCTGCGCATCACAACGAAAAGTAGCCCCTGCTTGCTGCAACTAGAGAAAGTCTGAGCACGGCAGTGAAGACCAGGCGCAGCCAAGAATAAATAAATAAAGACAATTCTTTTCTAAAAAAAGAAAACCTTTAAGATGATGGCAAATGTTTCCAAATGTAGAAAAATCATACCATAATTTAAAATACACATTTTATGTAATTGTTTAAAATACACATTTTATGTAATTGTTTTTTATACAAGTTTGTTGACTTTGGTGTCTTTATTGGACACTGCAGTAAGGAAGGAAAGCTCAGATATCCAACTTGTGCTAAGAGTGTGGTTTTTAACAGTTCACCATGGATGTTAGCAATGGATGCCT
The DNA here is from genome assembly GCF_000754665.1 of Bison bison bison. NCBI lineage: Eukaryota > Metazoa > Chordata > Mammalia > Artiodactyla > Bovidae > Bison > Bison bison. Next base: position 232,213 of record NW_011494917.1, on the reverse strand, counting down.
TATTCTCACACAATCCAGAAATATTCTGGGCAAACTAAAAAAGGCTAAAGAACGACAGTTCCCGCAGGTTTAGCTGTGGTGGCTATTTCACCTGCAGAGCACCAGGTCAAATGTCTGGCCAGCCAGGCTGCAAGAAAGACCTCTGCCTGGGGCTGCACAGTTCTGGTCTCTAAGGCCCCGCATGCATGCATGCTCAGTCGTGTCTGACTCTTTGCAATCCTCTGAACTGTAACGCCCAGGCTCCTCTGTCCATGGAATTCTCCAGGCAAGAATACTGGACTGGGTTGCCATTTCCTGCTCCAGGGGATCTTTCCGACCCAGGTATGGAACTCACATCTCCTATGTCCCATGCATTGAAGGCAGATTCTTTACCTGCTGAGCCATCAGGGACGAAATCCATCTCAAAGGGCTGCTGTGGGCCAGAGGACATTGGGGATGAACTAACTGGCTTTAGCCTATGGACAAGTATTTGGAGACCACCTTGCTTAACCCTTCTAACCATTTTTCATACATGTTCCTTTTTGCTCCCTTCTCCTCGGGTGTTAGAGCTATAAGAGCTTGTGCTTTATTTGTATCTAGTTTAGAAGTATTGGCTCAGACGGTAAAGCGTCTGTCTACAATGTGAGAGACCTGGGTTCGATCCCTGGGATGGGAAGATTCCCTGGAGAAGGAAATGGCAACCCACTCCAGTACTCTTGCCTTGAAAATTCCATGGACAGAAGAGCTTGGTGCAGGCTACTATCCATGGGGTCACAAAGAGTCAGGCACGACTGAACGACTTTACTTTCACTTTCACTTTCACTTAGAAGTATTTAAACACTTATAATACATTTTTTCTCTTTGTCAGCCATAGCACATAACTATCGTATTTTCCAATATAATTTCAAAGTTTAACTGGAGTATTTATAATTTACTTTGGCAGATGCTCTGTAAAGATCATAAAGCTGTTCTTAGTTTCTGCATGAATATATAATGGCTTTACCATTTGTTGGAAGAAACATAAAAACAATCAGTCTTAATTCCATATTACTGTGTTTTTAAATTCTCCATTTGACTTCTATAAGAATTGACTCCTATACCTAAATTCAGTAGAATTAATTCCAATAACAGGCACAGTTTACCAATCAGGTGTTATTAATACAAAACCATCTCTAATCTTAAAATTAATCAAAGTGATTTTAAAGATCTTCAACAAGCACATTTTTCAATACCTGGCAACTGCATACCATTAATATGAAGATCCAAAGATAATGACTGAATCTGGTATTGGATTTTCGTAGTCAAATTTCTTGAAATGAATATTTGAATCATTCAAATATTAAAACCCGTCTCAAAATAAATGCCCTCAAAAACCACTTGATAAAATTCCACATCCATTCCCATTTAACACTCTGCGTATACTATGAAAAGAGGGAAATTTCCCCAACCTGTAAGAGTATCAGTCAGAAACAATAATAAATATCACACTTAATATTCATCCACTAAAACCAAGAGAGAGAAACACAAAAATACCCAGTATTGCTAGTGTGGATTTCTCTTACAACACCAACAGCAATAATCGATTGTACTTTAAAAATCTTGTTCATCCCTTGTGTTCATAGCAGCACTGTTCACAATAGCTAGAACATGGACACAACCTACATGTCCATCAACAGATGAACGGATAAAGAAGTGGCATAAATGCATACGATGAATTCATACTCGCCATAAAAAAGAACGAAATAATGCCGTTTGCAGAAACAAGGATGCAGCTAGCAATGACCATACTAAGTGAGGTAAGTCAAAAAGAGAAAGACAGATACTATATGATGTCACTCACAGGTGTAATCTAAAGTATTACACAATGGAGCCTACTATGGAAGAGAAGCAGAATCAGGGACACAGAACAGGCTGATGGCTACCAAGGGGGGGCGAGTGGGAGAGGGTTGGGCTGGGAGCTTGGGGTTAGCAGATGCAAACTAATATATACAGAATGGAAAAAGAACAGAGTAGAACACAGGGAACTATAGGATAAACCACAATGGAAAAGAATATGAAAAGGAATGTATATATATATGTGTGTGTGTGTATAACTGAATTGCTTTGCTATACAGCAGTAATTAACACAACTTTATAACGCAACTATACCTCAATAAAAAATAAAATTTAACAATCCTGTTCATAATAAAAACAAAAGATAACACATATCTAGGATAAATAGAAATATGTAAGGTTTATTTGAAGAAAATTATAAAACTTAGCGAAAGGGTATTTCAGAAGATGCCAATATATCTTAGTCCTGCATTAAAAGATTTAAATATGATATAAATATAATATATATAAATATTTAATATATATTATATGCATTATTTAAAAGGTTGATTTTCCCCAAATCGATCCACAAAATCAATGCAAATCCTAAACCCCAATGCTTACATCCATCCATAGACGTTAATATGCAAAATGTCTCTAATATATTTAAAAGCAACTTATGGGACAATATGTATCAATACAGTATGAGGCCATATTTAAAACAAACAACAGAAAACTTGTGTGTGGCCACATATGGATGTACACGAAAAAGTTTGGGAATAAACTACCAAGAATGTTTTATTAATTGAAAAAAATCTTAAATATCTACATCAATACAATCAATAATATAACCAAATCTATACATCTGTAATTAGATAGCCAGGGTATATGATATACCCTTATAAACAACAAATACCCAAATATCAATTTACCTAATTAATCATGTATCAAAAAACTATATTTGTTAAATATTCATTTTATAATATATAGAAAAGTTGAACCTCCTTTGAAGAATTTTTTAAGATTTCTACATTTGCATCTCCTGAGAATTATTAAACTAACTTATTTAACATATTTTAGGTAAACAGATAAATTTTAAACTATTAATGGAAAAACGGCCAGTACTCTCGTAATAATAAAAATAACAGAGCATTTCATATTTCTTTGTCATCTCCTTACCTTTTTGGTTTTGTTTTATTTGACATGATGACAAAGAGGAAATACAGACAGTATAAATAAGGTAATTTTTCTTTGGTAAGCTTTTATTTTTTTATTAATTAATTTATTTTAATTGGAGGTTACTTTACAGCAAAGACATTACTTTACCAACAAAGATTTGTCTAGTCAAAACTATGGTTTTTCCAGTAGTCATGTATCAGTGTGAGAGTTGGACTGTAGAGAAAGCTGAGCGCCAAAGAATTGATGCTTTTAAACTGTGGTGTTGGAGAAGACTCTTGAGAGTCCCTTGGACTGCAAGGAGATCCAACCAGTCCATCCTAAAGGAAATCAGTCCTGAATATTCATTGGAAGGACGGATGCTGAAGCTGAAACTCCAATACTTTGGCCACCTGGTGCAAAGAACTGACTGATTGGAAAAGACCTTGAGGCTGGGAAAGATTGAAGGTGGGAGGAGAAGGGAATGGCAGAGGATGAGATGGTTGGATGGCATCACCTGATGGACCTGAGTTTGTGTAGGCTCTGGGAGTTGGTGATGGACAGGGAGGCCTGGTGTGCTGCAGTCCATGGAGTTGAAAAGAGTTGGACATGGCTGAGCGACTGGACTGAACTGAACTGAACTGAATTACTTTACAATATTGTGGTGGTTTTTTCCATACTAAATGAGCTTTTAGAATCAAAGTTCACACTATTTATCAAAATGAAATCTAGTAAATTAGGGAGTTGAATGAAAATAATTAATTTTTGGAATTTCTTCTCACCAAGGAACTAATTTTGGAGGAGGAAATGGCAACGCACTCCAGTACTCTTACCTTGAAAATCCCATGGACGGAGGAGCCTGGTAGGCTACAGTCCATGGGGTGGCAAAGAGTCAGACATGACTGAGTGACTTCACTTTCACTTTCAAGGAAATAATTTTACAGCAAAATAGTGGAGCAATGGGCTCATGTCCATGTAATTCACTGCTCTTACCAAGTCACCATCGTCTGGAGGCCCCTTAGAGAATGCTGAAATGGTATATGGTTAGTGTACTGCTGAACCAGTGAACAATAAATGTTTTTGTTGGTGTTTGTCCCAGAGCCAGAATGCCAGGTCCAGGAATCAAGGTATGGGAGTGGAAGTCATTATTATCACTTACACATGTTAAGAACCCACTCACAAATATTTCCTTCCTATGCCTGCAACTTTAGGCTCTGATGGTTTAAGGTCACAGTTCTCAAGGAAGTAATGTTTCCTTCAATGCCTACAACGTTTCTTCTATTGAGTTGAGGACTGAAGCAATTAACTGGTCATTTGGAGCTCCACTAAATTAACCTGAAAAAAGGACATGAATACAAGGTGTCTCCGTCATCCTAAGCCCACTAAGAGAAAAGCAGAGATCTTTAAAAGTTCAACAATAATAGAAAATCAAATCCTAAGAGAGATGGTTTCAAAATCAAAGCAATTCAAGGGAAAACTATAGACCCAAAACACGATCTCAGCAATTCAATCTGTGGACAGTGTTGCCAGAGAAAAAGAGAAGAAAATTATAGAAAGCATACTGAAAGAGATCATTGAAAATAACTTGTCCTCAGTTAAGAAAGAACAAGAAGTCTCTCCTGAGTATATGGAGGACTATTTCTGGTTGTGTACTTGTCAGATTCTTGAGCTACAGAGGCATACGGTATTTAATGGAAACACATAAAGAGGCGAGGGAGCTATCAGTTACAGATTCAAAGAGTAGAAGATTTTTAAACTTATACAATAGAGAAGACATAAGCAATTCCTAAGAATAAAATTATCATGTATCTCCTAAAAATGCTTGATTCTCCCTGCAGATTCATCAGAATGCCTGAATGGCAACAGTTTGGGGGGATGTTTTTTGGGGGGTGATATTGGTTATTTTTTGTTGCTGTTGTTTATGTTTAGGGCAGAAGAGAGTTTTTTGCAAACACAGAACCTGAAGGAGTATTTTAACATAATCTGCATCTACAAAATAAACTACAAGACTGGAGCAAGAGGGACAATAAAGTTAAGCAAAGGTAGTTAAGTAACTTAAGTAAAGTGTTATTGATATGAAATCTAAAATACGAAAAGAGAGCACAAAAAGTGAGAAAAACGTTTCTGAACTAAATTTGTAGTATGAAAATGATGCTAAAGTATAAACAAAATCTATAATAAAACTTGGTACACAGTAGAAAGCTCAGTAAATGTTAACTTTCTTCCTTCCCTACACCAAAAGAATCTGTAAAAACACGAAGAAACAAAAGAGAGATGATTTAAAAAGTTGGGTTTTATAAAAAGTAAAGACATAAACATATTACAAAATTAAAAAGCAATTTTATTGATAAACTGAAGAAAAAATTGTGTTTTTTTTGTGTGTTACCAAATTGCTCAACCACTGGCTTAACTGAGCCAAAAGGGAGAGAAACCAAATTTCAAACTCTAAAATAAGAAAAGATCTATAATAAATAAAATGAAAAGGTGATTAGGGACTGTCATAAACAACTTGTAAAATTTTTAACACTTAAGTGTGAATTTCAAAGATAATATGAAACAGGCGTAATATGATATGACGTGGTATGAAATAGAAAACAAAATGTGAGAATTCTTCAGTTCTTTCAAAGCTTGGAAATTGTTCCCTCCCTAGAAGTCTGAGATACAGTCAATTTCATTGTCTTGTCTTTGTAACCTGAATTCCATTCGTTCTGGCCTCTGTCCAATTAGTCAGAAACAGGCTTTTTACAAAGCAATGCTAGGCTCTCCCAAAATTCAGGGGGACGTTCCCAGAAGGTACTTCAAGGAAGCTGTGATCAGTCCAAGCTGCTGCCTCCTATGCCTGTTACCCGGTTCTACTGATGACCTTGTCCCTGACCTTCTAAGGTGCAGATCTTCTCAAACCTCGTGGAAAGACACATTAGCATTGTCAGGTGAACGGTAGCTCTCTCCCACCTGAGTGATATTCTCCAGGCTCCCCCAGTAAGACTGATGGGGTGCAGAGGTGTTCCAGAGTTTATTAAGGTCTCTCTTTTGGTTTACACACAGCCTTTTTCCTGCCAGGGCACAAGCTAAGCTGTCTCGGTTGAGACTCGTTCATATATTGTGGCCACCACCCCCTTTTGATTCTCAGACTCTCTTCCCCGATTTGCCTGACTCCTTCTTTTACGGGGGGTTCTGCCGCAGGGGCCATAGGCTTCTAGTAATGTGTCACCTCTCCACGCAGCTCTTACCCTAAAGAACTCACCCATTCTCACACATAAGTTCTCCTTACGTCTACATCTATGTCCACAACTTAGGTAGAAGCCAGATTTTATTTCTCCCCAGGGGTCTCTTGGCTTTCATGTAAGTCAGTGATGCAAGCAGAAGTGGACAGGAATAGTAGGTAACTCCACCTACCGAGTGAATTCGGACTTCATCCTTGAACCTTGTTGATATGCCCTGTGTGTTCCTGAGGACCCAATTAGGTATTTTAACAGATGGAATTTAATATAATGATAAAAGGATGATCTTATTTGCAAAAAAATAGAGACACAGAGGTAGAGAGCAACCCCGTATGGACACCAAGAAGGGAAGGGAGGGTGGATGATTTGGGAGATTGGGACTAACATATATACACTATTGATACTATGCATAAATAAATATTGATATAACATTAATATAGTAACTAAAGAGAACCTACTGTATAGCTCAGGGAACTCGGTGCTCTGTGGTGACCTCAATGGGAAGAACATCCAAGCAAGAGGGGATATGTGTATACACGTATAGCTGACTCACTTTGCTGTGCCATAGAAACTGATGCATCATTGTAAAGCAGCCACACTCTAATAAAAATTAATTTAAAAAATGCATGTGAGAGTGCTTTATAAACACCACATATAATGGAAACTATTATTAATAAAGTCCCCAATGAATTCCTAAATGCCAAATCCACTGGATAGTTTACGGTATTAACACACTTGATTCCTTTGTAATATTTAAAGCTGCTGGACACGTGCTTCCTCCTAAAACTTTCTCTTAGCTTAACTTCTCTGATTCTTCTCCATGCCCCCACCTCCTCCTTGTCTAACCACACTCTCTTGGGCTCTTCACAAGGTCTTCCACTTCCATCTACTTCTTTACGGGTTAAAATGTTTGCTCAATACATTCACACTGATAATCAGAAAGACTCATAATACGACATCAGCAACTTTTTTAAATTAAAAAAAAAATCTTTCACTAAAAAATTTCTAGGCTATCAGCACTTAAGCACATTGTCACAGAGAGTTAATTCAATTTTTGTATTTCCGAAGAAAAAAATTCAAGCCTCGAAGTGAAGCCACACACTTAATGCTATTAAATGAGTTAAAATCAAAGATCCAGTGGCATTTAAACATGCCTGACACGTGGTTTTAGCTCTGGCCCCAGACAATAATACCTTTTCAAATAATAAGCAAATGAAAATTCCCAGGAAAGTGACAGAATGCCAGCAGGCATTGTCTCTTGTCATTTCATTGTTTCAGCTTTAATTTACTCATTTGTCTGTTTGTTCTGTGAGGAAGAAGTTAGTAAAAAGCCATATACAACATGCATATTTCTATCTTGTCCATTTTCTTCTCTCCTCCACCCCTAATAATATTTTTTGAGTTCTTGAAAAGTAGTTTTCACTCAAATAGATTTAAGTTAGTGAGTTTATAATATAACAAAATAATTTGTTTGAATTTTTATTGAATTATATTCACATAAGTTCATTTGTAATACAATAAACTTACTCATCTGAATATATTTAGCTTGCTTAGCTTATAACATTGGATTATTTTACTGTAAATATCCAGCCTACTCTTCGTTGGAAAACATTAATTGCTAATTTGATTGACTTTCCATAAATTGATTAAGTGAATTATTTCAGGGCTCCATAAATTGGCTCGTAAGATGTAGTCTTTGGACTGTGGGGAAAAGAGACAATAAAAACAAGGTGTGATGCTCAGTAGTTTCAATGTAGCCCTTCGAGACCCCGAGTGATATGTTCCCAGCCCCATTCCCTAGCTTTCCAGCTTTTCCCCCTTCTGCTTCCCCCTCACTCACGCTACTTTTCCTTGCTGTACTTAAGTGCCCAGGCATATCCTACCTGAGGGCCTTCTACCTGCAACGTTCTTTACTCGACTCCCCACGTGACTCACGACCTCACCTCTTACAAGCCTTTGCTCAGCTGTCACCTTCTCCATGGGCCAACTCTGACCACTCTGTTGAGACCTGCAACCTGGCCAGCCCTCCCTGGACCCTCTGGGTCTCCCACATACTTTACACTACTCTGTGGTTTTCCATAGCACTTCTCATCTTCAAACATTCCACATAACGTTTACTTTCTTGTTAAATTTGTGGGTTTAGTGTTTACTGGACTGGAACGTAAGCTGAATCTGGGGTTCCCTCTCACTCTTGAAAAAGAGACGATAAGGTGTAACCACCCGCTTACTCTGCTCACAAAATATCAGCCAAGAGGAAAGGAAGGTGCACTAGGTTCAGAACCCAGTCTATCAAAGGGACAGGTTTTCTGCTTTCTCAGAGTAGCTATTTTAGCTAGGACTTGCTACGTCACCATGGCAGTCACGCACATTACAATAGAAGGGTCTGCTGGGTCACTGGTAAAACAGACTTCAACAAGGAGCCTTACACTGCTAGTAGCAATTGTGAGCTTTAACAGGCACGACCTCTCTGGGGAGCATCCATCTGTGCTCATTCACAGGAGCATCTCTCTCCTGGAAGAAGGGAAACACAAGCATGTCATTTGCCTGCTCTCCTCTCTTTACCAGACCCACATAAAGGCAACCATGTACCCCTGCCTGTGTTCTGGAAATAATGATCAAAAACACTGGGAAAAGAGAAGGAAAAGAAGACCCTGACCTGGATAATCCAAAACTTACTGACTGATTTCTATGACTAAATGTAGTACTTGTGCCTGAAGAGTATATGATAGGAAAAGATATGATATTCAATAAATGGTATAGAAACATTTGGAACAATCAAATATGTGTTTAGATGTATACTCAATGTTGCATTTTTTTTTGAAAAGCCAAAAGCTGGAACTACCTAAACATCCATCCACAGTGGACATCAAATAAATAATAGTATATATCCAGACAATGACATTATGCAACTGTGAAGTGGTGTGAGGTAGACGCACTTGTACTGATTTGGAAACACATCCGTAATATTTCACTGAATGAAAAAGGCAATCTATAGAACTGTGGGAATGGAGGGATTATACTTGTGGGTGAAAAAAAAAACAAAGGATATTTATAAATGTGATGGAATGATCCTTTGAAGTTTTTACTAATATGTCCTCTTTCTGCTGCCATCGCCTCCTCGGGTCACTGCCTTCCACTCCCCACAGCTAGGGCAGCTCACGACTTGGGGCGGGCTGAGCCACAATCGAACAGGGAACAAAAGACTTCAACTCTCAGCTTTTTAGTTTCAAAATAGAATTTTGAAACTCCTGGCAGAGACAACGGGTCAAAACAATAGCTTTGAACGAGTGAGTGCTGATAGAAGAGCTGGTTTTCCTGCTTTACACCAGACAAAAATATTCCTGGAGAGAAAGGAGAAGCAGAGAGAGCAGAGATGGTGGGAGGATCAGCATACTCCCTGCCTCGGGCTGGACCACAGCATCCGGGGGTCCCAGAGAAGGAGGGGATGTGCCCAGTTTCCTGTCTAGGAGCCCCATGGGGGCTTGGAGGAGAGACACCTCCAAGGCAGCTTTTTTATCTGGGGCCCCGGAGACCAGTCTCAAGATTCTTAATAAAGAATCAACAGTCAGTTGACACCTCTGGGCCAGCATGAGGCTACACCCTCAGCAGAAGTGGCTTCGACCACCTGGCCTGTACAGAAGCCAATGTGGAGAGCTGGTGGGCAGCGGCCCAGAGCCAGAGGTGACGGTGGGCACCAGGGTGGACGCCTGCATGTGTAGATCTGATGCGTGGCGGGCCACCACCTCCACCAGGCCTCGGAGCGAGCGAGCCCCCTGGAATGTAGAACAGCAACCATGCAGGGCAGAGGAGCAGAGAGGAAGCGCCTCAATTGACTGAGAAAAGCCCCAAATGCCTGCATTTCCTTTGAATTGACAAACATTTTCTGCCACTTGAAGGAACTGGTGCTCAAAGCTGAAGATGTTATTTTTAAAAAATTACATTTTTGCACTTCTGAATGGAGTGCCCTGAATATAATCATGCCTGCTATGTATAGATATATGCTTGTTTATAAATAGAGAAGCTCAGGGAAGGTATTTCATAAATTTAACGAGGGAAATCTCTGGGGAGTAAAAGTGGAGATGAGGACAGTAGGGACTTTTCGCCTCCACACAGATTGGATTTCTGAGCATGTATTCATTTTATAACCTTTCTTAAAGAGCCTGTCCTTAAAGGATCAGAGTACACGGAGTCAACTGGACAGATAAAAAACGGTTGTAGCAGAGGGTGATACGAGCTTCCCAGGTGGCACTAGGGGTAAAGAACCCACCCGACAATGCAAGAGAAGCAGGTTTCATCCCTGGGTCGGCAACCCACTCCAGTCCTCTTGCCTGGAGAACCCCATGGACAGAGGAGCCTGGCGGGCTACAGTCCGTGGGGTCACAAAGAGCCGGATTCGACTGAAGCGACTTACCCAGAGCCCACATAGGCTCCATTTTCAATGTCCACAGAATCGCAAATGAGGCAGGACAGGTGATTTTTAGAGGTCTTAGAGGTGTCTGTCCAAGGGTTTAGAAGACTCTTTCAAGACCCCAAGACCGCTGGTGCCGTGTTCTCTGAGAGCCCTTCCATCAGGTTTATTTTCAGATACCCCCTGAAGACCCCATCAGTTGAGGAGACAATAAGTTAAGAATTAAATTTTTGACCTAGATCTGGAAAGAAAAGAATTAATTCATTCTCTTCTTGATACTAATCCTTATGAAATTCTTTTTTAAAAGACAAATTTTAGAGTGGTTTTAGGTTCATAGAAGGCTTGAGGGGAAGGTAAGAGATTTCCGTATACCCTCTGCCCCCACACATGCGTGACTTCCTCCATTGTCAACATCCCCCAGAAGAGCAGTACCTTTGTTACAACTGATCAACCTACACCGATGCATCGTAACCACCCCAAGTCTGAAGTGCACCTAGAGTTTACTCTTGCTGTTGGATATGCTATGGGTTTGGACAAATGCATAATCGACATTCATCAATCATTATCTGCCTGCCAAAGCAAGAGACGCGGGTTTGATCCCTGGGTCACGAAGATCCCCTGGAGAAGGAAATGGCAACCCACTCCAGTACTCTTGAGGGGGAAACCCCATAGATAGAGGAGGCTGGCGGGCTACAGTCCACAGGGTCACTAAAGAGTGGTACATGACTTAGCGACTGAACAACAAATCATTATAGTTTCATACAGAATATTTTCATCCAATGTAAAAAAAAAATGTCTGATTGGAACAAATAAGTGCCCCCCGAAATTGATCAGTATCCTTGAAATATTTTTCACCATGTGAATTTCCAAGGGTGGTATATGTGACAAAGTAAAGAACATTTGTGTCAAATGAACTTACCTACGAAAGAGAAAACGACTCACAGGCATAGAGGACAGATGAGGCTGCCAAGGGGGAGTGGGGGATGGATTGGAAGCTTGCGATTAGCGGATACAAACTGCTGTATGTAGAACAGGTGAACAGCAAGGCCCTACTGAATGGCATAGGGAACTACATTAAATATCCTGTGATAAGCCATAATGATGGGAAAGAACACAGAACAGAACATATATGTACAACTGAATTACTTTGCTGTAGAGCAGAAATTAATGCAACATTATAAATAAGCAATACTTCAATGGGTAAAAAAAAGAACATATGTGTCCTTAACTACATGGTTTAAATTGTGCCTCTTCCCAGAGTGCTGAGCAGAGGGACCACTTGTTAAACTTTAAACATGGCAGGAAAAACTACATTTTTATCTCTATTCCTATTGTTATTATCATCAATACTCTTATCGGTTCATCTGGGGGAGGGTGAAAAAGTGAAAAGTGTCATTCGAGCAAAGGTTAGACAGATATCTGGGGGAAATGAATTCCAAGTTGAGGGGATAACAAGAGCAAAAGCCACAGTGTGGAGCCTGAGGCATTTGATGGCAGCAGGAGGTTATGCAGGTCTGAAGGTTCACAGGTACACCGTGAGGACACCAGTTTTACCCTGAGTGCATGGAAGCCCAGCAAAGTGAAGGTCGTGCAAATACACTCAGAACTGAATGTCGTCATTGGGTTGCTGTGACCGTCCCGGGCAGAAACAGAGCTTCACTAGAGGTTAGTGCAACATGCACATTTCTGTGCAAGACAAAGGGTCTATCTTGCCCATCTGGTGCTCCTGAACTCCCCCCAGGTGTCTCATTTCTCTCTTTAAAGCAGGCCTCTTTCTTGGTGGTTCAGCTCCTAAAGAATCTGCCTGCAACGTGAGAGACCTGGGTTTGATCCCTGGGTTGAGAAGATCCCCTGGAGAAGGGAATGGGTCCCCACTCCAGTATTCTGACCTGGAGAATTCCATGGACTGTATAGTCCATGGGGTTGCAAAGAGTCAGGCACAACTGGGCAACTTTCACTTTACTTTTTTTTACATGGTTCACTATAATTTAATCTCACCACGTAATAATGGTGAGGGTGGGGGGTGATTGGTCTACAGTCATTTCCCCCCTCCAATGTTCATAAAATCATCTCTTCTGGGTAGGAATTACAAAACTGTAGGCAAGAAGACCAGCAAGATGTTAGTCAAGGGAGCCAAGAATGAAAGAATCAGGAAGAAATCAGACAGTGATGATGCGGTGGAGACAGAGGAGCCCAAAGATGGAGGAGTTAAAGGAGTTCAGAAGCAGTGGATATTGAAAATTTTAGGGCTATTTTTTGGCTGTGCCATGTAAGCTGCAGACTCTTAGCTCCCAGCCAGGAATTGAACCCGAGCCTTGCAGTGAATGCACTGAGTCCTAACCACGGGTGTGTGTGTGCTCAGTTATGTCTGACTCTTTGGCAATCCCACGGATGGGATCCCGCCAGACTCCTCTGTCCATAGAATTTTCCAGGTAAGAATACTGGAGTGGGTTGCCATTTCCTTCTGCAGGGGATCTTCCCAACCCAGGGATCAAACCCACGTCTCCTTCATTGGCAGAAAAATTCTTTACCACTGAGCCACCTGGGAAGCCCCACCAGGGAATTCCCAAGCCCCTTTTTAATTTATTGTCATTTTATTTTGAAAGCACAGGATTTCTGCAGGGACTAGGGAATGGCCCTTTGTACATCGTGATGTCGATTCGGGGAGTGGAATGACTACAGGAAATCGCAGTTACTCAGAACAGAAGGAAGTATTTTCCCAAAGGGGCTTCCCTAAATAGAACAGGTAGTGAGGAGCAGCCCGTTCCCTGACTCTGAACAGCCTCAAGTTAAAGCTGGAGGACCGCTTGGATTCTCTGTGTAAGTTTCCTAGGACTGCCGCAGCAGCACACCCCAGACTGAGGGGCTTAAACTCTAGAAGCGTGTCTTCTCACGGTCCTGGCGTCTAGAAGGTCATGATCAAGGTGTTGGCAGATCTGCTTTCCTCTGAGGTCTCTCCACGGGTCTTGCTTGCCATGTCCTCGCATGGCCTTTTCTCTGTGAGTGTACATTCTTCATGTCTCTCTGTGTATCCAAATTTCCTCTTCTTATAAGGACACCCGTCAGATTGGATTAGGCACATTCCAACAAACTCATTTTAACTTTATCACCTCTTGAAGGCCCCATCTCCAAATACAGTCGCATTTTGAAGTCCCGGGGGTTAGGTCTTTGACATGTGAATTTGGGAGAGACAAATTCAGCTTACAACACGATGATTGCATGTGTTTTTAAGAACCACAAACATGCATAACCAAAAATGGATTCCTACCCCAGGGAATAAGTGTAGAGGAAGAATAGAGATTAAATTGAAATGCACTAAAATACATTGAAAGGAAAAAAAAATTGCTTAGTTAAAGAAAAACATTTCTCGAAAGAGTTAAATCTCTGTCAAATCATTTCAAGCCAGTGGTAAGCTCAGTTAATTGTCAAATCCTTCAGCAAGATCTGGTGGGGGAGTTAAGAGCAGTTATTATCTTAAAAAGAGCACATTTCTTTGAAATGCTATTATGTTTTAGAAGCACATAAAAGGTTTCCAAGGAGAGTCCCTTTTGTATAACGATGCAAATTGAACTGAGTGGTTTGCATCATTTCTGGGTGACATCTATGGGGAAAGTCAGAAAAACCCAAAGGCTGCACATTGTCAAAAGGTACATTTTCTTGAACCGGAGGGTTTGAGATAGCTTCTGGAGATGGAACACAGAAAGCTTTGTAAAATAGAGACAATAAGAGGGGAAATAGCAGGTCTTAGAGCTTTGTAGGTTTCCTGCTGTTTATAGCTCCCAGGTCCAAATATAGCTGTATTTTAAGTTTTTAAAACGTTCATTTTGTGTGAAAATCTTTCTCTGACATAGTCTCTGCCTTAGTGGAACAGGCTAGGAACAGAATTTCTGTTAACTTTATATACCTCTTTAAAAGGAAATGATTAATGCTACGGATTCCCTCGGCTATCCAGATTTTCTGAACGTGAACAGAAGCACTTCTAAGGAAAGAATAGCGGAATAAGTAAAATTAAAATGATTACAAATCAAAATGGATTTAACTTAATTTTAATTTTAAGGTAATTAAAAGTAAATTTAAGAGGAAAAAATAAATCCAAAGAGAGCTATAAATGTGTGTTATGACGAATTCTGGCTTCTCCTAAAGTACTATTTTCTTTCCCAGCACTAATCCCCTTCAGAGGCCAGGAGCTTCTAGCCCACTTATTTATGTTCTATTCCAGTTCTTTCTCCCGAGACTGGTATTCGGGTAGTATGAAACAACTGAATATTTGCAAGTGCCTTGGCAGTGGGTTTTGTTCTGTTTTGTTCTATCAAAGCGAATCCATTAGACATCTGCCTTTATTCCATTTGCAAATGCACCTTTAGTCTAATAAAGTTCTGGACGCATCCAGGCCATGCATCAAATGTCTCTGAAGTATTTAGGTGCTGCTGTGATGAGAACCTCATAAATAATTATATGCTTGGGCATCACATTATTCACTCGTGAAGCTCACTCTCTTTAGAGCTGTTTTGAAGAAATCGTTTGTGAAATTCCAGTAACGGGCTCATCAGCCTTTTCAATCCCCTCTGAGCCTAGTCTCATTGGCCGCCATCTCCCATTTTCCATTTTGCTTACAACTTCCTGCGGAAGTTGAAACCGGTTCGCTGGCAGTGCCTTGGCGAATTGCGTCTTGACCACCGTCTCACAGCTGCTCTGTTCTAGCCACGTCCCCCAAAGCACTATGGTTCCGGTTTTGTTCACAGCTGGTCTGAGTCAGTATTACACTTCCGGGAGGGGCTGAGTTTCGTAATCAGTTGATCATCAACAGGAAAACAAATTCAAAGCCCACCCTGTGTCTGCATTCCGCTTTCCAGATGACTCAGAAAATATTCTACCTTTGCAATGCGTTATTCAAATTTCTTACCTCCACAAAGAGAAAGGTATCACAGTAGGAAATGGCGGCACTCAGCAAGTGTACAGTAGCCCATGGGTGGCAAAGAGTCAGACACAACTGAGCAACTTTCACACACACTCAGGCAGCAAGTGTTATTGGCCACAGATTTGTCTTCCTTCTTTCCATAGTTCTCTTCATTCTCTCTTAATCTCTCTCTCTCCTTCTCTCTCTCCTACATGCTTTTATATATTACATAACATCTATTTTAAACCCCAGTGTCAAGACACTGACATTTCAAAGAGGCAGAGTTGAAAAAGGCAAAGCTTCAGTGAAGTATATACATGTGCGTGCTTAGTTGTGTCCAATTCTCTGCGACCCCACGGACTGTGGCCACCAGATTCCTCTGTCCGTGGGATTCTCCAGGCAAGAATACAGGAGTGGGTTGCCATTTCCACCTCCAGGGGATCATCCTAGCCCAAGGATTAAACTCGTGTCTCCTGTATAGGCAGGGAGATTCTTCACCACTGATGCTAATGTCGTGTAATAAATGCTGTGACTGCAGTTTAGACTGGATAACACTAGAGCTTGTCTTAGTTTGGGTAACCTCATTCACCTAAATCAGAGCCTAAGAAGAATATTTGGGTACTGGTAGTTTATCTGAGTGGCCATGCAAGGAAGCAGAGGTGAGTAGGTGGGTGAATGAGAGAAAAGTAGGAGAAAACCTAGAGGATGTCTTCCATGAGCAATGATGTTCTTTAGGGCATAGTCCCACTGGAGACTCTCTAAGGAACTGTGTTGAAATCTGTGTAGAAAATCACTGCATTGAATGATCCACTACTGCTGCTGCTGCTGCTAAGTCACTTCAGTCGTGTCCGACTCTGTGAGACCCCATAGATGGCAGCCCACCAGGCTCCCCCGTCCCTGGGATTCTCCAGGCAAGAACACTGGAGTGGGTTGCCATTTCCTTATCCAATGCATGAAAGTGAAAAATGAAAATGAAGTTGCTCAGTCGTGTCCGACCCTCAGCGACCCCATGGACTGCAGCCTACCAGGCTTCTCCATCCATGGGATTTTCCAGGCAAGAGTACTAGAATGGGGTGCCATTGCCTTCTCCAGGATGATCCACTACCCTTGTACTAACTGGGAGTTGTTTCTGAGGTTGCTGGGCTTCCCTGGTGGCTCGGTGGTAAAGAACACTCCTGCCAATACAGGAGACACAGGTTCGATCCCTGGGTTGGGAAGATCCCCTGGAGAAGGAAATGGTACCCCACTCCTGGATTCTTGCCTAGGAAATCCCACGGACAGAGGACCCTGGCAGCTACAATACCTACAGTTGCAAAAGAGTCAGACATGACTGAGCAACTCAACAGCAACAATCTGGAGGGTCCTAGCTTCTGCCACACTTCCTCACTGTTTCTGCAATCAGCTGAGCAGTTTCTCATTGATTCAGAGAAAGCTCCAAGGCAGCCCAGTGCAGAGACATTCCCGACAGCACTTGAAGTGGGGAGTGGGCAAAGCACACAAAACTGTCCCAAGGCGGGCCAGTAGGATGTGCACAGAGCTTCACAAGCACTTGCTACAGGGAGGATCAGGGGGCTCTTAGTTTGATCCTGGGGTGGGGGAGGAAAAGGAGGCTTCCTAGAGGAAGCCAAGTCTAAGCTAAATCCAAAAATAAACCAACAAATCAAAGGATTGATGTAAGATCCCTTCCCTTTCCACAATGTACTAAGTCCATAAAATGTATAATAATAATAGACTGTCATTTTAAGATAATCTCTCAGCCTAGTGGAAGCCCTAACGAAAAAAGAAAGCCCATGAAGAGGATGTGATGGTTGAGATGTTGAGATTCAGAATTTTTCCTAGACAGATTATCCAGCAGCCTCAGCACCACAGCAGTTAGGAACTCAATTAAGTAAGTTCATTTTCTTCCATCAGGGGTTTGTGGCTTCCCAAACTCTGGTGGGTGGCTCAGTGGTAAAGAATTTGCTTGCCAAGCAGCAGATGCAGGTTCCATCCCTTTGTCAGGAAGATCCCCTGGAGAAGGAAATAGCAACCCACTCCAGTATTCTTGCCTGGGAAATCCCACGGACAGAGGAACCTGGTGGGCTACAGTCCATGGGGTTGCACAGTCAGACACAACTTAGCAACAACAAAAGTTGCTCACCTTTGGGTAACTTCATCTTTTTCTTTTGACTCTACAACAATTTTTAACCACTCGCTGTATTAAATTTCCTCTGGCTGAAATATAAGTGTTTTCTTCTCCCCTATAGACCCTCACTAATGTATATACACAGGTGTATGTCTGTGTGTGTGTTGGAGAAATATCCTTTTATTTGCCCTGGTAATATCAAACTGTTCATATTGCCCTGTAATTTTTTCAATTAATAATGCATTTTGGAAATCTTTCCACATCAGCTCAGATGAGCTAGATACCTCATTGATTTTAGGAGCTGCAACATTTCCCCTTAGTTGGCCGTAATACCGCCTTTTCTCTAATCAAGCCCCAACTGGTGAGCATTTGGTTGCCTTTAAGGTTTCACTATTATCAACAGTGCTGCCGTTAACAACCTGGCAGATATATATTTGCGCACTCACACAAGTTGATGGCTAGAACATGGAATTTCTGACGCTCCAATTTTAAAAAATATATTCAAGACCTAACCACTGCCTGTGGCCTACTTCTGGTAATTGGGTCACAGATTTGATTTTCCATGTGGGAGTTTTGTCTTTATTTTACCAGAACCCCAATCCCTAAAGAACCAAGACTCTGTGTTGCTTTTGTCTAGACTAAAATTATCTGCAGAATTGAGGAGGCAGGAAGAAGAGAAAAAAAAAATCAAAGTTAAAAGTTATAAAAACCAAGGACTATGTAGGTGAGACTGACCACACACACACACACACAACCTGTGGAAACAAAAATAGGAGGAATTTACAAGCATCTCAACTAAAACTTGTAGAGAGGAATTCTTTCTTTTTTTTTAATTTTAGAAGTTGTATTCTACAACAGATGCAATTCTATAAAGAAAAATAAAAATATACATGCATAAGAAAAAAGAATAAAGAAAACCCAAAAAAGTAAAAGTAGCAGTCTCTGTGTGCTAGCCCTATAGCTACTTTTTATCTTTGGAGTTTTTCACATTTTTCCACAACAAGCCTTTATAATCAAGTAATAAAAACAATAAATCTTTTTAATATAGTCATGAGGTCAAATTTCCTGTCACACTCTCATTGAAGTGAAATAAAAGTGTTAGTTGCTCAGCTGTGTCCAACCCCTGGTGACCCCATGGACTGCAGCCCACCAGGCTCTCTGTCCATGGAATTCTCCAGGCAAGAATACTGGAGTGGGTTGCCATTGCCTTTTGTAGGGGATCTGCCCGACCCAGGGATTGAACCTGGATCTCCTACGTTGCAGGCAGATTCTTTACTGTCTGAGCCACCATGCTTGCTCTTTACTACAGATTAGCACTGGTCTGGGGTCCCCTAAGTCTTTTCTAAGTATACCCCTTGAGAGATCCTGGGTGCCTTCAGCCAGAGACAGAAAGTACTCCTCTTCAAAACCAGATTCTCAAGCAGGACTTTAGCCAGGACTGTTAATCTCCAAAATGCTCCTGCCTTCGCTGAGGGAAGACATCCTCCAATTAAAATAAATAAATTTATATTAAAAAAAATAAAATAAAATTCTTGTTAAAAAAAAGTTCCTCCTCCTTGGCCAAGGGTGATAAATACAAAAAGAAGACTGCCAATTATTGGTAATACGATGTGCAGAATATCACAGGTATTATTAGATGTGGTGAACTGCTTGTGTTATTTTAGGGAATATAAAAAATATTTATGAGGTTTTTAAACATTTATTCTCAAATTCAGCCCTCACAGTCCTTTCTTCCCAAAATCTTGAAATTTTTAACTGGAGCCAATGGGGTTTCCCAGCGCTCTCTCTAATTCTTATAGTCAGAAGGGCCTCACACACAGTACATCTACCTGGGGAAGGTAGTTGCATTTTCTAGCGGCAGTTGTGACTGAGATGTGTCTTGAGCGAAGAGAGTAGAGTTTGTCCATTCTGACCAGATAAGAGGAGATTCTCAGGCAAGGAAACGTTACAGACAGAAGCATGTAAGCCTAAGAGAGCAAGCTGGTTTCAGGAACTTGCAAGCAGAAACGTGTTTTTGGAACATAAAATAGAAGGGGCAGTGTATTAGACATCTACTACTTTGTAACAAACTACCCCAAGCTTAGTGGCTTCAAGTAACACCCGTGTATCATCTCACAGTATCTATTTTTCAGGAGTCTGTCATGTTTCAAGTAAGTCCTCTACTTGGGATCTCCTGAGACTAAAATCAGGATGTTAGCTGGCTGTAATGTCACTTGGAGGCTTGGCCAGAGAAAGACCTGTTTCCGTGTTCCTTCAGGTTATTGGCATCTGTTTGACTATAGGTTGTAGGATAAGCTCCCTGCTTTCTTGCTGGCTCTTGGCTGGGGACCATTCTCAGCTCCTAGAGGCTACTCCCAGGTCCTAATCACGTGGTCCCCTCCATTTCAGCAACAGGGACCCCCACCCCACCTCCCTCACTGTGGATCCCTCCCTTGCCTTGAATACTTCTGCAACTAGGAGGAAGAAACTCATTGCTCTTAAAGGACTCAGGTGATTAGGTTAGGCTAACCTGGATAATCTTACTTTCAACTGATTAGTAACCTTAATTTCAACTGCCATATTAGAATTCTAACACAGGCAGAATTTTGGGAAACGACGTTGAACAAGCCACAGTTCTGGATGTTTTTTTAAAATTATTTCTTCATTATTTATTTTTGATTGTGCTGGGCCTTCGTTGCTGCATGCTGGCTTTTGCTAGTTGCAGCGCCAGTACTCTTGCCTGCAAAGTCCCATGGACGGAGGAGCCTGGTAGGCTGCAGTCCACGGGGTCGTGAAGAATCGGACACGACTAAGCGACTTCCCTTTCACTTTTCACTTTCATGCATTGGAGGAGGAAATGGCAACCCACTCCAGTGTTCTTGCCTGGAGAATCCCAGGGACAGGGGAGCCTGGTGGGCTGCCGTCTATGGGGTCGCACAGAGTCAGACACGACTGAAGTGACTTAGCAGCAGCAGCAGCAGCAGCAGCGAGCAGGGCTGCTCTTCATTGCAATGCACAGGCTTCTCTTGCTGCAGAGCACAGGGTCTAGGTATGAGATTCAGGAGCTGAAGGTCGTGGGCTCTGGGGTTCAGGCTTAGGAGTTGTGGCACATGGGCTCGGATGCTCCTTGGCATGTGGGATCTTCCGGGACTAGGTATGAACTCATGTCATCTGTATTAGCAGACAGATTTTCATCCACTGTACCACCAGGGAAGTCCTGGATACTTCAGTCTGAATGGATATTGACCACGCAATGGACATCTAAAGGAAAGCAAACTGGATATTAAAGCACTAGAAAACCTCATAAAATGAAGTCTCTTACTTCAACAAAGCTGAGGTGTTTTGCCTCAGAAAGAGGAGATCAAGTCAAATTTTGAAACACTGTCAAAGAGGATGGCTTGAATATATCTATGCAGCAACTGACATTGGATTGAAGATCCAGGGAGAGCTAGTGCAACGGAATACAAAGAAGAACTTGTATTCTCTGCATTCTTGGTTTTTTTTTTTTTTTTTAAGGCTTTTTAAAAATATTGACTCTGGGACTTCATCCAAATCTGTGGATTCAGAAAATTTAAGGGCAGAGCAGATGATCTTTTACCCAGAGTGAAAACTGCCTCCTTTTCACATGCCTATTCCTGTTTATTGTACACTTAGCCCACCATCCCCACTAACACTGCTTGTTCCTTTGGTTTTCTCATAAAGGGGAACTCAAACAATACCCCAGGCAAACTTTCTGAAGTCTCTTTGAAAGAAATTGATATGAAATACTATATAGATATAAAAAGAACTGGGGCTTCCCTGGTAGTTCAGATGGTAAAGAATCTGCCTGCAATGCAGGAGAGCTGGGTTCAATCCCTGGGTTGGGAAGATCGCTTGGAGGAAGGCATGGCAACCCACTCCAGTACTCATGCCTGGAGAATCCCATGGACAGAGGTGCCTGGTGGGCTACATACAGTCCATGGGGTCACAGAGAGTACAATCCCGAGGACAGAGAAGCCTGGTGAGCTACAATGGGGCCACAGAGAGTAGGACATGACTGAGCGACTAACACAGGCACACATACACATAAAAATAATAAATGACTATGGCTGCCTTGTTTTTTCAGCTACTAAAATGGGAGATTGTAGACACTTGCTCCAATATGAGTAAACCTTGAAGACAGTTCGCTAAGTGAAGTAAGCCAGTCACAAAAAGACAAATACAGCATGACTTGACTTATAGGAGGTAGCTAGAGTCATCAAATTCATAGAGACAGAAAGCAAAAATGGTGATTGCAGGGGCTGGGAAGGGGGAAATGGGAATTTGTTGGTTAATGGCTACAGTTTTAGTTTTACACAGGGGCTTCCCTGGTGGCTCAGAGGTTAAAGCATCTGCCTGCACGGTGGGAGACCTGGGTTCAATCCCTGGGTCAGGGAAGATCCCCTGGAGAAGGAAATGGCAACCCACTCCAGTATTCTTACCTGGAGAATCCCATGGACGGAGGAGCCTGGTGGGCTACAATCCACGGGGTCACAAAGAGTCGGACACGACTGAGTGACTTCACTTTCACCTTAGTTTTACAAGATGAAGTGTTCCGTGGATAAATGGTGGTGGTGGTGCTGCTGCTGCTGCTAAGTCGCTTCAGTCGTGTCCCACTCTGTGCGACCCCATAGACGGCAGCCCACCAGGCTCCCCCGTCCCTGGGATTCTCCAGGCAAGAACACTGGAGTGGGTTGCCATTTCCTTCTCCAATGCATGAAAGTAAAAAGTGAAAGTGAATTCACTCAGTCATGTCCGACTCTTCACGACCCCATGGACTGCAGCCTACCAGGCTCCTCCATCCATGGGATTTTCCAGGCAAGAGTACTGGAGTGGGGTGCCACTGAGGTTGCACAATAATGTGAATGTACTTAATGCCCCTGAACTGTACACATGGCTAAAATGGAAAGTTTTATGCTATGCATGTTTTACCACAGTGTTAAAGACATTTTTTTGTTTGTTTGTTTTTTAATTTTAATTGGAACCTAATTACTTTACAATATTGTATTGGTTTTGCCATACATCAACATGAATCCGCCATGGGTGTACAAGTGTTTCCAGTCCTGAACCCCCCTCCCACCTCTCTCCCCATACCATCCCTCTGGGTCATCCCAATGCACCAGCCCCAAGCATCCTGTATCCTGCATCGAACCTGGACTGGCAATTCTTTTCTTATATGATATTATACATGTTTGAATGCCATTCTCCCAAATCATCCCACCCTCTCCCTCTCCCACAGAGTCCAGAAGACTGTTCTATACATCTGTGTCTCTTTTGTTGTCTCGCTTACAGGGTTATCGTTACCGTCTCTCTAAATTCCATATATATATGTTAGTATACTGTATTGGTGTTTTTCTTTCTGGCTTACTTCACTCTGTATAATCGGCTCCAGTTTCATCCACCTCATTAGAACTGATTCAAATGTATTCTTTTTAACGGCTGAGACTTTTTTTTTTTAAGGGAGATTGTATCAATAAAAATGTGTGAGAGTTTCTTAGTAAGTACCTTTCCCTGGAGATTCCTACTGCATCTTCACAGAACGAAAGCATTTTCATGGAAAAATTTTTCTCAACTCAATTTAATGATTTTTAAGAAGGCTGAACTTTAGCCATATGCTGGCTGCATACTGGAAAGGAGCGTGGTTCTTTGAATATGGACTATTTTAGCAAATTTGTTTTATTTGGCGGGTACACATTGTTAAACAACCACTTGACTTGACTGTGATATAGAAAGAAAACACAAACCCCAGGACTTTTTTTCAATAGGCAAGTCTTCACAGAGTGACAATCTATTACTATAATAGGACTTCTTCTTCCTCTAAAATATATATCAGAGTTCTGAATTCCACCTACCTCCCTATTCATGTCTAGGTATCAAATACGCCTTGTTCTAAATACCAATCAGGCAAGACCTGAATGATTAACACTTGTCTAGAAATAAATGCTATTGAACCTATAATGTTAACTATTATCTTTCCACTTCTAGGAAAGTTCCTATTTTATGGTCTATTTCTAAACTGTAGATGAATCTCTTTCTTTTACCAAAATCTTTTTTCTTAAATTTTCAATATAATATTAGAGTTTAAATTTTCTACCCGTGAAGCAGTTTTTAAGTTAGGCATTAGCATAGCATTTGAGGTTCCATTGAAGATGTCATTACATAACCACACAACCTGAAATTCCGCTCAGCCTGTTTCCCATGCCGATCTTTATAACACTCAGAAATGCTTTGAAGTAAAGTCCTCTATCTCGTTGGGTTACATATTTTCTATAACAACGTCTGTCTGTTATAATAGTAATAAAACAGCACCAGCATTTTATTGCAACTAATGAACAGATCTGAAAATGAAAATAAGGAAAATTTGGTACTCTTCCCTGGAGACTTATATGTAAACTCTCCATTAAAAAGTCAGTTGCTCAGTCATCTCCAACTCTTTGCAACCTCATAGACTATACAGTCCATGGAATTCTCCAGGCCAGAATACTGGAGCAGGTAGCTTTTCCCTTCTCCAGGGGATCTTCCCAACTCAGGGATCAAACCCAGGTCTCCCACATTGCAGGCGGATTCTTTTACCAGCTGAGCCACAAGGGAAGCCCAGACTCCCCATTAAAAGCCAGTTAAGGGAACTTCCCTGGTGGTCCTGTGGCTAAGACTGTGCTCCTAATCCTGGGGGGCCCGGGTTCAATCCCTGATCAAGGAGCTGGAACCCACATGCCACAACTAAGAGTTCTCATGCCGCAACTAAGACCTGGTGTAGCCAAATAAATACTTTTTTTTTAAGTCAATTAAAAGTTTATATAAAATTATATATATATGTATACATAATAATTACATAAAAGTGTTGTATAAATAATGATAATGCTCAACACTCATTTGTTTCTTTCTGAGACAGAGATTCAGAGTCATGTATTTTCTAATAATCCAGAAGGAAATGGCAACACACTACAGTATTCTTGCCTAAAGCAATCCTATGGACAGAGGAGCCTGACTGTCTACAGTCCAAAGGGTAGCCAAGAGTTGGGCGCGATTGAATGACTGAGCATGCGCCTGTTTTCTAATTAATCATTTAGGCTAATGCTCTAACTCTGCTGTCGAAGCTACTGATTCTCCACCCTTAAGTCAGAGAAACTGGCTCCTAGGAGTTAAGTACGATAAGCAGTTGATTGCGAAATGCTTACAGCTCTACAGAAGGCATCCCCGTTTTGTGCCCAATCTGTCAACACCCACGGGGCCATGCTGCGGCTTTTGAGGCCGAGTCTCCAGCGCTCGTCCAGAGTTATCGAGAGGCTAGCCATATTTGGCTCTTATCTCTATTGGGTGTTTCATCACCATGACTCTGCATGAGAATGTGTGTACATGATACAACATTAGTCTAGGCTTGAGGCGCTTGAGAATGTTCTGTTCACTGACCGCAAGTTTTAACGAAGCATATAATCTGAACTTGGGTTCTGTTCAATTATTTGACTCCTTAAAATTGTTTACATTTGTGGAAAACCATCAGCAAATACAAGTCAATCGTTTTTTCTTTTTTTTTTTCCCCCTTGGCTATAGGCCTAAACTACTGATCTCAGTTCACACTGGTGGCCACAATATCATAGTCTAGTTTTTTTTTTCTTCTTCTGATTTGGTCATGACATGCTTTTTAAAATATTCTTCTCTTTAATATAGTCTATTCAATATATACTACTAAATTTAACTTTTTTCATTATATTATTTCCTTTCCTTAAATATGTACACATTTGTATTACTTTTTTTTTTTTAAGAAACCAAACTGTTCTTTATTTCAAAAGCTCTCCCATGTATTGAGGGCTTCCCTAGTGGCTCAGAGGTAAAGAATCTGTCTGCAATGCAAGAGATACGGGAGACAGGAGTTTGATCTCTGAGTCAGGAAGATCCCCTGGAGGAGGGCATGGCAACCCACTCTAGTATTCTTGCCAAGAAAATCCCAAGAACAGAGGAGCCTGGTGGGCTACAGTCCGTGGGGTCACAAAGAGTCAGACACAACTGAACGCACCTTGTGGAGTATTAAAACTAAAGCATTGTTTTTCTTAATTATACTATATATGAATAAAAATTACATTATAGTCTTCTTATTAAAATGAAAAGGGTTCATATAAATAAATTTAAAAGAGAAAAGGTGAAAGGAATTACTTAGAAGCTCACCTAACTGCTAACACAGCATTATATTGTTTACATCTCACACTTAACTCAATCTGATAGGCTTGGTTAGATACTATAGCTAGAGTTTAGCACAAGAAATAGAATAAATTAGCATTTCTCAAAGAGTCTTCCATAGAACTCTGGTTCCATAACACCTTCATAGCTGTTATGTTTCAAAAGGTTCTTTAATCCAAAAGAGAGGGGAAGCAGTGGCATAAATAAAGTTAAGCAAGCTTATTTATCATGTAACTTTTAAGTACACACCATAACCTTTGATATACCCACTCCAGTATTGTTGCCTCGAGAGTTCCATGGGCAGAGGAGCCTGGTGGGCTGCAGCCCATGGGGTCGCAAAGAGTTGGATATGACTGAGTGGCTAAGCACACACACTGTATAAGAAAATACCATTTTTGAAATCCTCCAAGATTGGGTCCCATTATGCGTGCTTTGTTCTTTCTCAGACCTCGTAACTTCAGACTGGAGTTGAGCAGAAATACTTTACCCCTCAAATCATTCTCTCGCTTCAGAGGAAGAGGGTTGTCAATAACTGGCAAGGCTATCTTTTAAGTCTGGAGGTCTCCAGGAGCATACCAGAACAAGGAAAAAGCGGCTCCACTCAACTCTTTCCAGGAGTTCCACCCTGAGCAGATCGAAAGGCGTCGCGAGACAGACCCATGTTATTATTTACACAAAGACGGGTGAGGCAGGTGTGCGCGGCACATGTAGGGGCTGGGACATGACATGAACAGACCTCAGTCTTCTGGAGCAGCTGCTGCCAGGAGCATGTCTATCCACCCCACACCGTAGGTGTCCTTGTTATTTCTGATGGGAAAGCTGTTTTTTCACTTTGGACCAAATGGAAAGTTTAAACCACCTCCCCCACCCTCCCACCTAACCACCACAGGCACAGACACGCACATGCAGACACACACACGCCAGCAAAGGCAGGAAGCGCTGGTGGAAGGGAGCTCAGGGCAAGTCTGCAGCTCTGCCTTCTTCCCCCTTCCTCCGCACACACTGCAGACCTGTGGCTGAGAAGTACAGCAACCAAAGGTGTTCTGGGGGTGTTTTATTGGTTAGCTCAGGCATGTCTGACTCTTTGTGACCCCATGGACTATAGCCCACCAGGCTCCTCTGTCCATGGGATTTTCCAGGCACGAAGACTGAGGGGGGTTGCCATTTCCTTCTCCATTTTGTGAGGGAAACTGAGAATAAAAGCTGGTGCCCAAAGGATGGCAGGACAAGAAGGCAGAGAGATAGCATGGCTTCCTGGGAGCCTCCTAGAGCCACTGCCCAGGCCCTGGACTGCCAGGCCTGAGTGTTTTGTCTCGAGACACAAATGAAATCCCACTTGTTTAAGCTACCGTGAGTCAGGCTGCATGTCATCTGCAGCTGGGACACCGTCGTAACGGAACCAGTATTCTTCCTTGTCTGAGAAAGGACCTCTGGGGCAATAATACATCTGGAGAGAGGTGAACTGAAGGTCAGGTGAGGCTGAGCAGATCTGACAAGACAGTGGGACGAGCCTTCTGGAAGCACAGTCTCCTGAGCTCCGAATGGTCTCTTGGGAGGAACTCATCTGTAGTTCCTCTGTAGAAAGTAGATGCTAGATGTTGTAAAAGACTGACTCGGTAAGAAAGCCTTGGTTGCTGGAGGAGCAGGGAGTATTATAAGCAGCACTGATATTCAGTTATCAACCTTAAATATCAAACACTGATGTTTCAATTCATTTCCTGACCCAGAACTCACTGGACTTATATTAGGTGATTAGGAGGAGGGTGTCCATAAAAGAAAATCTAAAGGAGATTCTTACTTGCATGTAACCTCCAATACTTTGGCCACCTGATGCGAAGAGCCCACTCACTGGAAAAGACCCCGATGCTGGGAAAGATTGAGGGCAGGAGAAGAGGGCGACAGAGAATGAGATGGTTGGGTTGCATCACTGATTCAATGGACATGAATTTGGGTGAACTGTGGGAGATGGTGAGGGATCTCACCTAGTCCACAGGGTTGCAAAAAGCTGGACACAACTTGGCCACCGAACAATAACTGCACAGTACAAGCTTGGTTCCCCACCTCTTTAAGGGTATATCACATCAGAGACATTCTCCTCTGCTTTGGAACACAACACTGAGATGCTCCGATGCCTTAAAAGCTCTGATGCATTATCAGCTGCTTCGGGAGGTATCGATGCTTCAGCAAGCAGGTGATTGCCCAGATGTGCTTTGGTGGTGGTACCCAGTGAAGACAGAAAATGTGTTTGTGAGGACATATAAGATATTGTCTGGAGGGCTTCCCTGGTGGCTCAGTGGTGAAGACTCTGCCTGCCGTTGCAGGAGACACAGTTTTGATCCCTGATCCGGGAAGATCCCACATGCTGAAGAACAACTAAACCCGTGGGCCACAGCTACTGAGCCTGTTCTCTAGAGCCTGGGGGTCGCAACTACTGAGCCTGTGTGCTGGGGGACTCTTCCTCCGGGCGAGCTGGATGGGACAAAAGTCCATTCACTCAAAGGTTAATGCTAGCATTAATAACATAATCCTATCTATTAGACCCACAGGCCATGAAGCTTAAGGCAATTTACATTATGGCAGGTGCAGAAGTTTTAAGCCACATACTTTCAGCCCCTTGGGGAGGGCTTCCTCAGGGCCGAGCTCCACAACACTTAGCTGGAGGAATGCCAGGATTACACACCCATCATCCCGTCTCCTTTCTCTATGCTGTCTCCCTCGCAGAAGCAGGCTTGGGCTGTGTGTGTTATCTTAGGCCACATCTTTGATTCTGGCCTTTTATGAGGAAACCAGGTAAGGCCAAAGAGAGTAGAATGTAGAAGTTGGCTGCTTAGCACTATTTATAATAGCCAGAACATGGAAGCAACCTAGATGTCCATCAGCAGATGAATGGATAAGAAAGCTGTGGTACATATACACAATGGAGTATTACCCAGCTATTAAAAAGAATACATTTGAATCAGTTCTACAGAGGTGGATGAAACTGGAACCTATTATACAGAGTGAAGTAAGTCAGAAAGAAAAACACCAATACAGTATATTAACATATATATATATGGAATTTAGAGATGGTAACAATGACTGTATATGCGAGACAACAAAAGAGACACAGATGTAAAGAACAAACTTTTGGACTCTGTGAGAGAAGGCGAGGGTGGGATGATTTGAAAGAATAGCATTTAAACATGTATATTATCATATGTGAAACAGATGACCAGTCCAGGTTCGATGCATGAGACAGGGTGCTCGGGGCTGGTGCACTGGGATGACCCAGAGGAATGGGATGGGGAGGGAGGTGGGAGGGGGGTTCAGGATGGGGAACACATGTACACCCGTGGCTGACTCATGTCAATGTATGGCAAAACCACTACAATATTGTAAAGTAATTAGCCTCCAATTAAAATAAATTAATTAATTGGAAAAAAAAAAGAAGTCGGCTGCTTAGTGGTGGCCACAGGCTTAGGAAGAAGACACAATGAACTTTACAGTGTCTGTGTTCTCCAGCTAGTCAACAGGGCAGGAAAACAGACGAAGATGCACAGAGTGTGCGTGTGGCTGGAATAATTCTCTGTGCTGTATTTCTTATAGATCATAGCACAGCTATAGGCAGTGAAAGATTCGTAAGTGGAGAAACTCAATAATACATACTTGGAGACTAAATGAGCGCAACGCTGAAATGGTTTTGTTTCTGCCTCCTTCCCAGTGAGCGTGTATACACACAGACACACAGACAGACCCACAAACACACACACACACACACACACACACACACACGCACGCACGGGGCATCCCTGAATATTCCTCTGTCCTACTCAGTGGTTGAACTTCTTTAAAAAGAGGGAGTGGACAGGGACTTCCCTGGTGGTTCAGTGATTAAGAATCTGCCTTCCAATAAAGAGAGCATGGATTCCATCTCTGGTTGGGGAGGAAGCGCCCACGTGCCAAGGGCCAACTAAGCCCAGGAGCCATAACTAGAGAGAAGTCCCATGTGCCAAAGCGAAGAAATGAAGACACTGAATGCCACAACTAAGATCCAGCTCAGCCAAACAAGTATTTTTTAAAAAGAGAGAGGGGACAGAATTTGGGAGAAGGGCGAGGAGAGACTGAGAGAAGCCCACAGACTAGATTCGTGGCTTTGCACTTGTTAGCCATCATATTGTGGGTAAGTCACATCCTGTCTTGAATTCTAGACCATCTACCTCATATGGGTGTCGTGAGGAAAATAAAAGGCACGTCTCATAAAGCACTTTGTGAAAAATGAAGTACTATGTGGTTGTTCCCTCCTTATCTGTGTCGGGCGTACAGAATACGGTGCCACTTGAACAGAGTGTGAGAAGCCAGAACTTGGAGGGCTGCAGGGAGATTCGAACAGGTATCCCGATCACAAAGGCCACTGAAATACACACGAGTGTAAGGATCATGTGGCTAGTGAGAATCGGGAAAGCTAAACACTGACCACACGGTGGGAACGCCCAGACATATTTCAAAGGTCTTCACTTGGCTGGAATCATTTACTCTTTCACTCCCAAAATTGTATGGGTCCAACAGAAGGAGAAATACTGTATGATTCCACTTGTACAAGGTACATAGAAGCGGCAAATCCACAGAGACAGAAAGTAGAACAGGGGTTACCAGGGGCTAGGGAGACAGGGAATGAAAAGTTATTGTTTAATGGGTACAGACTTCCTGTCTGGGAAGATGAAAACGTTCTGCAACTGGATAGTAATGATGTTTGCATAACACTGTGAGTATAATTAATGACACTGAATTGTGCACTTAACAATGAATAAAATGGTAAATTTTAGGTTATGCATATTTCAACCACAACAAAAGATATTGGTTCAGTCTTCCAAATTTCAAAGCGTTATAACACAGAAGAGCTGAAACAGCATGCTAATATCAAGCCAAGGCTGTGCAGAAACACACACTGGAGTTGAAAACAGGCTTTTTCACCAACAGCTATGCTGCTGCTGCTGTTCTATCGCCAAGCCGTGTCCGACTCTGCGTGACCCCGTGGACTGCGCCAGGCTTCTGTTCATGGGGTTCTCTTGGCAATTATACTGAGGTGGTTTGCCATTCCTTCCTCCAGTTGATCACGTTTTGCCAGAACTCTCCACTATGACCTATCTGTCTTGGGTGGCCCTGCACCACACGGCTTGTGGCTTCATTGAGTTACACAAGCCGCTTTGCCACTAAAAGGCAGTGATACGTGAAGAGGCTAGCCGTGTGAAGGCACTTATCTGTAAAATGGGAATACTGCCCGATCCTGCCCCCCAAGGTCCACTCGTGGAGGCAGTGGTAGTGAACAGGAGGCCCTGTCCACACTCGTGTGCTAGGTGTGAGCACACAAGGCTCTCGGGTTCAGTCTCACCCCAGATGAACAGGGAGAGTTGAAAATACACAGCTTTATTCTCACCGCAGACGTGCGAGCAGACTTTTTAAGAGGCTTTTGGAGAAGGAAATGGAAAGTAGAGGATGGTTGAGGATTGGGCTGGGAGTCAGGATAATCAGAGATTCACTCCTAAGCAAGGAGGGCATTTCTTCTGGTCTTGTGTGTTCCTATTCTGTTCAGTTGAAAAGTCGTGTCCAACTCTTTTGCAACCCCGTGGACTGAAGCCCAGCAGGCTTCCCTGTACTCCACTGTCTCCCAAAGTTTGCTCAGACTCATGTCCATTGAATTGATGGTGCCATTGTACTTTGCTGTTTAGTTGCTAAGTCATGTCCGCCTCTTTTGCAGGCCCATGGACTACCAGGTTCCTATGTCCATGGGGTTTCCCAGGCAAGAATACTGGAGTGGGTTGCCATATTCTTCTTCAGGGAATCTTTGCCACCTAGGGATCGAAACTGTCTTCTGCATCTCCTGTGTTGGCAGGCAGATGCTTTACCACTGAGCCACCTGGGAAGCCCTGTTGTATGCTGGGCAATGTTAACCACCTTGTGGAAGGAAGGAAGTGAAGGAGGGAAAAAAGAAAGGAACTCAGTCATCATGAGGCTTCCGGCCTTGGTTTCTGTTCTTTGACACATAGGCTTATACACTTGACATTGTTTCCCAACTCTACTAAGACAGCAGCCTGGCCAGGAGTGTAGGTTCCACTGTTTGATTTTAATTTCTCTGAAAATACCTATAGTGTTTTTCTGCTACAGGAGCAAAACTGGGGCTAATATGGAGAACTTAGAATGGGAAGTGAAAGTCACTCAGTCATGTCCAGCTCTTTGAAACTTCATGGAATTCTCCAGGCCAGAATACTGGAGTGGGTAGCCTTTCCCTTCTCCAGTGGATTTTCCCAACCCAGGGATCAAACCCAGTCTCCCGCATAGCAGGCCGACTCTTTACCAGCTGGGCCACAAGGGAAGCCCAAGAATACTGGAGTGGATAGTCTATCCCTTCTCCAGGGGATCTTCCCAACTCAGGAATCAAACTGGGGTCTCCTGCATTGCAGGTGGCCTGGGAAATGGAAACTAATTTAGTATTTTTTTATTCCCCCCCCTCAAAATAAAAATGAAACCTGGCTTTTTGACTTGCTTCTGGTTCACTAAAGACAAGCTTTCTTTTTCTTTTAGCTGACTTCTATCTCTAGAACTCACATATGATCCCAGGTTTTGGACGATGAACTTGACTTGCTAAATAAAAAGAATGAGAAGAGCCACACTTCTCTCTACACTCTCCTGGGAGCAGCTCAGGGTGGCCTGTCTAACTTTTGAGGCACAGCCAAACTGTTTTCCAAAGTGGTTGTACCATTTTACATCTCTATCAGCAATGCAAGAAAGTTTTAATTGTATCATATCTTTGCTGCAACTTGTTACGGCTATCTTTTTTATTATAGCCATTCATGTGTGAAGCGGTATCTCCTTCTGATTTTGATTAACATTTCCCTAATGACTAATTATTCATATTAGTGAATATCTTTACTGTACTTTAACACGTCTTCTCTGGAGAAATGTCTATTCAATTCCTTTGTGTGTGTGTGTTAGTCACTCACTCGTGTCTGACTCTTTGTGACTCCATGGCCTGTAGCCTGCCAGGCTCCTCTGTCCAGGGAATTTTCCAGACAAGGATACTGGGGTGGGTTGCCATTTCCTTCCCCAGGGGATTTCCCAACCCAGGGATCAAACCTGGGTCTCCTGCATTGGAGGCAGATGCTTTACCGTCTGAGCTACTAGGGAAGCCCATTCACCTCCTTTGCCTATTTTTAAATTGGATTATTCATTTGGTTTTTATCATTAAGTTCTAAAGATTCTTCCTATGTTCTGGGAACAAGTCTCATGTCAGATATACAATTTGCAAATATATTCTCCTTTTCTGTGGGTTGTCTTTTCACTTTGTGGAAGATATCCTTTAAAACAAGAATTGCATATAAAAGCAAAAGAAACCATCAACAAAATGAAGAAGCAATGTGCAGAATGGGAGAAAATATTCGAAAATCATATATTTGATAAGAGATCAATATCCAAAACACATAAAGAATTCATAAAACTCAACAGCAAAAACTGTTTTAAAAATGAGTAGAGGATCTGAATAGACATTTTTCCAAAGAAGATATACAGATTGCCTACAGGTGTATGAAAAGGTGCTCAACATCATTAACCACCAGGAAAATGCAAATAAAACCAATGAGATATCGCTTCATACCTTTTAGAATGGCTATTATCAAAAGGACAAGAAATAAGAAGTGTTGGTAAGGATGTGGAGAGAGGGAACTCTTGTGCACTGTTGGTGGGAATGTAAATTGGTGCAGCCACTATGGAAAACAGTATGGGAGCTCCTCAAAAAACTAAAAATAGAGCTATGATATGATCCAGCAATTCCACTTCTGGGTATTTATCTGAAGGAAACAAAAACACTGACTTGAAAAGATACATACAGCCCCATGTCCATTGCAGTATTATTTATAAGAGTTAAGACCCTGAGACAACCCAAGTATACACTGAGATGAATAATGAAAAATTATATATCTATATATTTATATGTATATGCATACACACATGACGGAATATTATTCTACCATAAAAAGAATGAAATTTTGTACAGATAACATTAACGGATCTTGAGGACATGAGGCTAAGAGAAATGTCAGACAGAGAAAGACAAATATCATATGTTCTCACTTACATGTGAAAGCTGAAAACAAAACAAAACTGGACTCCTAGATACAGAGAACAAGCTGGTGGTTGCTAGAGGGAGGGACGGAGAAGGCAATGGCACCCCACTTCAGTACTCTTGCCTGGAAAACCCCATGGATGGAGGAGCCTGGAAGGCTGCAGTCCATGGGGTCTCAAAGAGTCGGACAAGACTGAGCGACTTCACTTTCACTTTTCCCTTTCATGCATTGGGGAAGGAGATGGCAACCCACTCCAGTGTTCTTCTCTGGAGAATTCCAGGGATGGGGGAGCCTGGTGGGCTGACGACTATGGGGTTGCACAGAGTCGGACACGACTGAAGCGACTTAGCAGCAGCAGAGGGAGGGAAGGTGGGTGGGCAAAATGTGTGAAGGTGGTCAAAGGTACAAACTTTCCATTATGAAGTAAGTGAGTCATGGGGGCGTAAAGCCCAACATGGCATCTATAGTTAATAATACTGTACAGAATATTCGAAAGTTGTTAAGAAAGTAGATTACAAAAGTGATTATCATAAGAAAACAATTCGTAACTACGTGTGGTGATGGATGCTAATTAGACAGATTGTGGTGATCAGTGTGCAGCATATACATAAACTGAATCATAATGTACACCTGAAACTAAGGTAAGTGTAAATATTAGGCGCTCAGTCGTGCCGACTCTTTTCGACCCCATGGACTGCAGCCCACCAGACTCCTCTGTCCATGAGATTTTCCAGGCAAGGATACTGGAGTGAGTTGCCATTTCCTTCTCCAGGGGATCTTCCCAACCCAGGGATCGAACCCAGGTCACCCATAATGCAGGCGGATTCTTTACCAACTGAGCTACAAGGGAAACTAATGCATGTCAGTTATATCTTAGTAAAAATAAATTTTTTTAAATAGAAAAAGTATTGAGTATAACTTTGCATATCACTTACAAGAGTATCATTCAAGAATTAGGTAAGGGGGAGAAAGAATTGAACACCAAGTACAACTGAAGAAGATGTCAGCATTTAACCTGGAAAAGGGAATGAGAAGGCGATGTTGGTCTCAATTTTCAAATATATAAAGAGCTACCATGTAGAATGAAAAGCAGACCTGATATGCATTATTCCAAAAGGGAAAACTGGTACCAAAGATGGAAGGAATAGAGCAGACTGAGACCCAAATCAAATGACTTCTTTAATCTGAGAGGTATTTACCTAAAATGAGCTTTCACGGGAGCTCTTTACAATGGAAGCATTCATGCAAAACCTGAATGAGTGCATCTCAACAACGTGGTTGGAGAGAATTCAGCATTCTATGGAAAGTTACACTAGATAATCTCTTGGTTTTCTTCCAGTGTAAATTCTGTGATTCTATTGAGGTAAGCATTTTCAAATTATAAAAGATTATATTAGTTAACATGAAAGTTCCTTTTTTCACTTAAGATGTGTGAGAATTTTGAAAACTTTATATTTATAAAAAGTTATATTAAAAAGCAGCCATTAGAAAAAAAAAGTCATTCGTAAAAATGATTCTAGAAATACAGTTCAAAACTTTAAAAGTTTAGAGGTTTTAGCATCCTGGAAAAGCAATGTTTTATAATTAACAGAGAATTATTTCATAGTATGGTAGTTCTTGACCTGCCTCTTGAGAAATCTGTATGCAGGTCAGAAAGCAACAGTTAGAACTGGACATGGAACAACAGACTGGTTCCAAATAGGAAAAGGAGGACGTCAAGGCTGTATATTGTCGCGCTGCTTATTTAACTTATATGCAGAGTACATCATGAGAAATGCTGGGCTGGAAGAAACACAAGCTGGAATCAAGATTGTTGGGAGAAATATCAATAACCTCAGATATGCAGATGACACCACCCTTATGGCAGAAAGTGAAAAGGAACTAAAGAGCCTCTTGATGAAAGTGAAAGTGGAGAGTGAAAAAGTTGGCTTAAAGCTCAACATTCAGAAAACGAAGATCACGGCATCTGGTCCCATCACTTCATGGGAAATAGATGGGGAAACAGTGGAAACAGTGTCAGATTTTATTTT
>NW_011494917.1:195757-196218 GCF_000754665.1 Bison bison bison | reverse complement strand
TGCAGATGGTGACTGCAGCCATGAAATTAAAAGATGCTTACTCCTTGGAAGGAAAGTTATGACCAACCTAGATAGCATATTCAAAAGCAGAGACATTACTTTGCCAACAAAGGTCCATCTAGTCAAGGCTATGTTTTTTCCTGTGGTCATGTATGGATGTGAGAGTTGGACTATGAAGAAGGCTGAGCGCCGAAGAATTGATGCTTTTGAACTGTGGTGTTGGAGAAGACTCTTGAGAGTCCCTTGGACTGCAAGGAGATCCAACCAGTCCATCTGAAGGAGATCAGCCCTGGGATTTCTTTGGAAGGAATGATGCTAAAGCTGAAACTCCAGTACTTTGGCCACCTCATGCGAAGAGTTGACTCCTTGGAAAAGACTCTGATGCTGGGAGGGATTGGGGGCAGGAGGAGAAGGGGACGACAGAGGATGAGATGGCTGGATGGCATCAGTGACTCCATGGA
>NW_011494917.1:194470-195657 GCF_000754665.1 Bison bison bison | reverse complement strand
AAGGAAAACTGGCAACCCACTCCAGGTTCTTGCCTGGAGAATCCCAGGGACGGGGGTAGCCTGGTGGGCTTGACTGTCTATGGGTCGCACAGAGTCGGACACGACTGAAAGTGACTAGTAGTAATATTCCATTGTATATTTGTACCAAACTTCTTTATCCATTTCTCCATCAATGGACATTAAGGTTGCTTCCATGTCCTGACTATTGTAAATAGTGCTGCAATGAACATTGGGATTTATGTATCCTTTTGAATTCTAATTTTCTCCAGATAGATGCCCAGGAATGGGGTTCTGGGTCATATGGTAGCTCTATTTTTAGTTTCTTAAGGAACCTCCATACTGTTCTCCATAGTGGCTGTACCAGTTTACAATTCCACTAATAGTGTAGCAAGATCCCCTTTTCTCCAAACTCTCTCCAGCATTTACTGTTTGTAGATTTTTAAAAATTAATTAATTTATTTTAATTGGAGGCTAGTTACTTTACAATATTGTAGTGGTTTTTGCCATACATTGACATGATGTTTGTAGATTTTTTTTGATAATGGCCATTCTGACCGGTATAAGGTGATGACTCATTGTAGTTTTGATTTGCATTTCTCTAATAATTAGTAACGTTGAGCATATTTTCCTGTGCCTTTTAACTATCTGTATGTCTTCTTTGGAGAAACATCTATTTAGATCTTCCACCCATTTTTTGATTGGGTTGCTTTTTTTTTATTATTATTGAGCTGCATGAGCTGTTTGTGTATTCTGGAGATGAATCCCTTATCCATTGCTTTGCCTGCAAATATTTTCTCCCATTCTGTGAGTTTTCTTTGCAATAAATGTTTAAAGCAAAAGTAATGTGATAATTTTATACATATACAGCACTGTTTTGTGATATTTTGGCTTGACATTTTGTGATATATTGATCTAAATGCATATTTATAATTTGACTTATGGTTATTTTCTTTTAATGGTAAAGTATCTCACGAAGATACACAAGATCAAAGGGAAGGAGTGCATCACTGGTGGCACTTACAAAAACAATGATACTTGTTCTTCTATTCTGTACATTAATTATGCAAAAGTTTTTATTGAAGTCCACATCATCAATTTCTATCTTCCCCCACATCAGTTGGTTGTTCTTGCACATTAATTGCAAAGTGCTGTATTTTAAAATTTCTAACAAATAGGTTGGAAACCAA
>NW_011494917.1:187337-194370 GCF_000754665.1 Bison bison bison | reverse complement strand
CCTGGGATTTCTTTGGAAGGAATGATGCTAAAGCTGAAACTCCAGTACTTTGGCCACCTCATGCGAAGAGTTGACTCCTTGGAAAAGACTCTGATGCTGGGAGGGATTGGGGGCAGGAGGAGAAGGGGACGACAGAGGATGAGATGGCTGGATGGCATCAGTGACTCGATGGACATGAATCTGAGTGAACTCTGGGAGTTGGTGATGGACAGGGAGGCCTGGCGTGCTGCGATTCATGGGGTCACAAAGAGTCGGACACGACTGAGCGACTGAACTGAACTGAACTGATGGTAGTTTCTGTCATGTGTTAATAAATAACTTGGACAAAAACAATCACGATTCTTGCCCATTTAAGTTCATTTTTTTCCTCTCAGTTGTAGAGGTCATATCTAAATATTTTCATAGATTAATATTACTCTACTTTCCCTCTGTGGTCATGACAGGTAGAAGAAAATTGCTAGATTGTTCATAGAGCATAATGGCCAGAGAATAAAGTTCTAGAAACCAGTGGTTAAAATATTTCCTGGCCCATGGTACTGAGAATAAAAGAAAAAATTCCTTTAGACACAGAGCTTAGTATAAAGAGCTTGAAGCACAAGAAAGTTCAGTAAAATCATTGTTCATTTTCCTTGGAAAAGTTACAAAGCTCAGAAATAAAGTCCAGGAGAAAATTGAGCATGAAAAAGAAATACAAGGATAATTATTTTAACTGCTGTAAAGCAGGTTTAGCAATAACCACTCAGAAATTGCCCAAGGCAGCTGAGAATGTGTACCAGATGAAGGATTAATAATTTTTACTAGATTTCTCTTATGGGAAGGGTTGACTGGTCAAAACAGAATCAAATCTTTTAAATTTATTTTCATTTTTTGTGTAAGATGCAGGGGCAGGAAAAGTAAAAATCCCAGAGGGACCTAGGAAAGCAAAGAAGATACTTTTTAAAAAACAGGAATTCTGGACTTGCCTTGTGGTCTGGTGGTTAAGAATCTGCCTGCCAGTTGAGAGGCGTGATCTGGGTTTGATCCCTGGTCCTTGAAGATTCCACATGGCTCGGGACCACTAAGCCCCTGCACCACAAGTACTGAGCCTGTGCTCTGAAGCCTGAGAGCAACAACTACTGAGCCAAGGTGCTGCAACTCCTGAAGCCTGTGGGACTGGAGCGTGCGCTCCGCAGCAGGAGGAGGCACCACCACGAGACGCCCGTGCTCCACAGCAGGAGGAAGCCCGAGTGCAGCGACAAGGACCCGGCACAGCCAACAGTGAATGAACGAAGGCATAAATATATAAATAAATTCTTTTAATAAACAGGAATTCCTTGGTGGCCCAGTAGTTAGGGACTCTGCGCTTTCACTCCTGGGGGCATGGGTTCATCCCTGGTTGGGGAACGAAGATCCTACAAGCATGGCCAAAAAAAAAAAACTCACAAAAAAAATCATTAAAACAAAAAAACACCAGAAACAATAAAATAAAAACCAAAAACAGAGCATGAGCTCCAGGAGTACAGACCATTTTCAGGGCTTAACCAAAGGAGATTCACCATAAATGTTAAGCTGCAACAACAGTAACAAAAATAGGGATGGGTAAGACAAAGAAGTTACCGAGAAAAGTAAGCGTTGTGATGCAAAAGCAATTCAAAATGCGTCAAAAGCACTGGGAACAAATTCATCAGAGGGAAAAAGATAAAGGATTATCTATATGTAAGGAAATATTTGTTGAAGGAAATACTGATTCCAAGAGGGAAGCCCACACGGCAGGAGGAGCACACACAGAAAGTTTAGAAAATTTTAACCTTAAATTTCTTCTGAATAATTAAGATATTAGAAAATACTTGCTCATGGACATTTTTCAGCAAAAAGCCCTGTCATACAATGGATGAGAGTCAGAAATGAAAGCTACGGGAAAATGTATACTTTTTTTTTTTGACTAATGCAGACTCTCATGTTCCCTCTAAAACAGTGTAGTTTTGTTTAAACAAACAAATGTGCTTCCTGGTAACACTAAAAGGCCTCTCATGGTGAAAAAGTACCGCCACGCTGCTCTTTGGAGGTCTGACTCCCAGACCTAAAGCACTGAATTATTCCAGGCCCATGAAATGCCTTTCTCCAACAGACTTAGTTATTTAATAGGAAACAGTGGTAGCTCAGCTGTAAAAAATCCCCCTGCATTAAGGGAGACCTGGGTTCGATCCCTTGGTTGGGAAGATCCCCTGGAGAAGGGAAAGGCTACCCACTCCATTATTCCGGCCTGGAGAATTCCATGGACTGTAGAGTCCATGCGGTCACAAAGAGTTGAACACGACTGAGCAACTTCCACTCACTCACAGTGACCCAATAGCTGCAGTGCCTTGAAAAGGTGGTGAGCCTGGGGCTGTTGTGGAATACAGAAAAGAAAACCTAGTCAACTCCTAGAATTAACTTTCTAGAAAAAACATTCTAGAATTAACTCCTAGAATGGTCACTCAGTTTTTCCATCTGTAAAATGGGGACAACAAAATCTATCTGTCTTTTGGGCTCTCGTGGTACAGATTCAGTGGACTACAACCTACCACTGATGGCGTAAGTAGCCCCTGGACGTGTTACCGGGAGCCAGGGTCCTCGGGGCATCCCTAGCTGATTCTGAGGGGCTCCGAGGGCCTCCTAGGTGAGCTCAGAAATAGCTTCTCTGGTCCCGATTCCTCTTTGTCAGGCTGTCACTCTTCTGCCACAAGCATCAGCGTGCTGCCTGGAGGCTCTCCTTCTACCCTCCCGAGAGGTGGACGGCTTCCTTCCACCCTGAGCCCGCAACATGGTGAACACCAGTCTGTGACTTTTAAAGGAGATCTCCTGTCTGTTAGGCTCTTGTGGAAGCAAATGGGAGTGTGGGGTGGTGTGTGCAGACAGTTTAGTAGGGAATAAGACCTGAGGGAAGCAAAGGGGGGCCCTGGGATTGGGTACATGAGCTATCAGACAAGACACAGATCTGAGGAAGTTTCCAGGAGCCCCAGAGCAGAGTGTATGTTTGTGAAGCTGGACCTAAAAGAGTTAACAGCTGGAGGCCATCCCTGACCCTGCTCCTCACAGCTGGGCAACGAGTTTTTCTTGAAGGATTCTCTGAGAAGCCCACATTCTTGTGTCTGCCACAAAACTCAGCACCTCCAGATCACCACCACAAATCATCTGAACATGTCTCAGCCTCGCTTTGCCTCCTGTTCTAGCTAAACTGACCACCAACCCCAAGAGAGAATACTTGAGGCTTCATTTCCACATCCTCAGGTGCTACCCCAGGGCGTACCTCCCTCCCGCAGGAGTGATGGTGGGAAGGTCCATGGCACTCATAGGAAACCCTTCTGCCACCCACAAGACTGTGGCCTGGCCTATGGCCCTAATAAGATAAACACACCAAAGTCTAATATTAGTGTATTCCCCAAATATGGGTTATTCTATTTTGAAAAGTGCCATGTCAAGAGCAAATCCAAATGGCACTGTGCCAACCTCAGTAAAGATCCTTTATCAGTCTTCTCTCTTTCAGGGTGTCCTGTTCTAGGAATTCAGAGGCCATCAGGGCACCTTATTAAAAGAACACTATTATGCAAAAGTGCTTAGAAACTTGTTTTGTATGCAAATGCAAGAAATTATCTATATAATGCCAAATATTTATGGATGTATGAAAACATTCTTGACTGAATTTCTCACTTTCCTTCTAAATATAACTATCATGCACTTTCAGATAGTGAGTAATCAGCAGAAACAAGCCAAAGTTTAAGAGGAGAGCATTTAAAGCATTTTCTAATTTTCCTCTTCATAGTATATACTGAATATGGTGAATTTTGAACTCAAATACAGAATTTTTTTTCCAAGACTTGATTACAAGACATGTGGTTGGAACTGGAAACTTACTGCCCATTGAAACAATGTGTTTCCTTTCCTGGGTGATCCCACAAAAGCAAGAGTATCTGGAACTGTAAAGACTTAGTTTTTCTTTTGTTATAAAATACACTTCGAGAGTTTAAAAAAAATCCTCCTTTACTTATTTATTTGACTTCATCAGGTCTTAGTTGCATCATAGTGAAGCAGCTTGGGGCCTTCTCTAGTGGAGGCGCATGGGCTTCATAGCTCTATAGCACGTGGGATCTTCCCAGACCAGGAATTGAACCTGCATACCCTGTATTGCTAGGTGGATTCCCACAAGACCACCAGGGAAGGCCCACTGAGAAAGATTTTTTAAGCCGACAGATTATTCACTCGCTTTACAATACAATTCAAGTGGCTACTCATGGGATAAAGAAAACTTGAAAAATGGGAGCAAAGGAAATGCCCTCATGCTCCAGTGGCTAGATTCTGTGCTCCCAGCGCAGGGGGCTGAGGATACATCCCTGGTCAGGGAACTAGGTCCTATACACCTCAATTAAGAGATCGACACCTGAGTGCATGTGTGAGCACACCCACACAGACACACACACGCAGACACACTGCAACTGAAAGATCCCGCTGCAACTCGGACCCAGAGCAGTCAAATACATAAAGAAAGAATTTTAAAAATAAAAGAAAGGTGGAGAAGGAAATGGTAACCGGCTCCAGTATTCTTGCCCGGAAAATTCCATGGACAGAGGAGCCTGCCAGGCTACAGTCCGTGGGATCACAAAGAGTCAGACATGACTGAGCAAGCACACATGCATGCAGACAAATGAGGGTGCTTTTTGAAAAATGTGAATCAATAGGCTTAAGTAAATGACATTCACATTTGCTATTTACACAACTGATATCAGTGTACCTTTTGAGTTCATAGTAAATGTATCCTAAAATACCCTTTAAGTGAAAGAAAGTGAAAGTGTTAGTCGCTCAGTCGGGTCAGACTCTTTGGGATCCTGGTGGACTGTAGCCCATACCAGTCTCATCGGTCTATTGGATTCTCCAGGCAAGAATTCTGGAGGGGGTAGCCCCATTCCCTTCTCCAGGGCATCTTCCCGATCCAGGGATTGAACCGGCATCTCCTGCCTTGCAGGCAGATTCTTTATTGTCTGAGTCACCAGGGAAGCCCCCAAACTGGTACCTAGTTCCCCTAGTCTCAATTTTAAAAGAAACCCCAAGATGAGACTAAGTTACCAACCAGTCATAAACACCTTTTATGAACCTATGTCACTGCAAATTATGTGACTAAATGGTATTAAAAGCCATCAATAAAAAGAAAAGAAAGAAAAACGGGAACAGAAGCTTAAAAAGGAGGAGGGGTCAAGGGACTTGCAGGGTGAATGTGAGAAGCAAAGCTAGACAAACCCCCCTCCTCTTACCCAATTTTGATTCATCTTGGCTCTCACCATTTCTTAATTTCTCCAGTCTTTCTCATCTTCCTTGAAGACACAACCCCGTGCTTCTAGCAGGGTGGGAAGGGTGGTAATGGACATGTTCTGCCCTTTCTCTCTGCCCTGTTCTCTCTTTCCCCAGCACCATCCCTCATCTCCATTTCTCTCTCCTCCTTCTCCTGTTTTCTCTCTCCTCTTCTCTCAAAAGCCTTCGCTGTTCTTCTTCCCAGAGTCACATGCCCCATCCTTCCTTACAATGTACTTTTTCCACCTTCCAACTCACCTCTTACTCATCTGTTTTTGCACCCTCAGCTGTTGCCTGGCTTAAGCTCTCACCCTCTCTCGTCTGTGATTCACAAGATTCTCACTGCCTCGACTCTTCTGCTGGCCATCCGCATCCCATAGGCAGACACGTTTCACCACCAGCTCTCCTGCTGAAGGATAGGATCCTTCAGGTACCCTCAGGATCACATAAACTCCTCCCTGGCTCCTGTCTACCTCCTGTCATCTGCTTGCTACTCCTGCATCCATTTCATCTGATCATTCCTTTCTGGACCATCCAGCAGGGCTGGACAGGACTCCTCCCCATACCTCAGTGTACGCTTCCCACTTAGCATTTCTAGTTGCATCCTTCTGTTTCTCCTGTGAAACTGTGAGCATCTTAAGGGTAGATACTACATCCTCTACCTGCCATAGAGGGTTGCAGAATTAAGCCTGCTCCACTCCCAGTTGGGGCACAGTGAGGCCCTGAAGAAAAAGTTGAGAAGTGAGGAGAAGTGGCAAGGTCTAAGGAATAGCAGCGCGCTTGAGACATGTGTCATTCTGGTGGCAGAGGGTCTGTATTAGCCTAAGAGGAAAGGGATCCCCAGTGAAAGAGGGACATTTTCAGCAGCTGATACAAGAGAGGACCACTTTCACAGCAGCAGCACAGGCAAAGAACTGGGGCTAACTGGGCACAAGTAAGCCAGGAACTTTCTGTATTCTTTAAAAAAAAAAAAAACACATTATTTATGTATTTGCCTGTGCTGGGTCTCAGTTGCTGCACGAATGATCTTTAGTTGTGACACGTGGGGTTGGTTCCCTGACCAAGGATCAAACCTGTGCCCACGGCATTGGGAGTGCAGACTCTTAGCCACTGGACCACCGGTGTAATATATCACATCACGTGTGTATGCTCAGTTGCTCAGTATTGTCTGACTCTTTGTGACCCCACGGACTATAGCTCACCAGGCTCCTCTGTCCATGGGATTCTCCAGGCAAGAAAACTGGAAGGGTTGCCATACTCTCCTCCTGGGATTCTTCCTGACTCAGGGATTGAACACAAGTCTCTTATGTCTCTTGCACTGGCAGGGGGGTTCTTTACCACTAGCGCCACCTGGGAAGCCCCATATCACATCATCAGTTCAGTTCAGTCGCTCAGTCCAATTCCAACTCTTTATAACCCCATGGACTGCAGCACTCCAGGCTTCCCTGTCCATCACCAACTTCTAGAGCTTGCTCAAACTCATGTCCACTGAGTCAGTGATGCCATCCAATCATCTCATCCTTTGTCGTCCCCATTTCCTCCTGCCTTCAATCTTTCTCAGCATCAGGGTCTTTTCCAAAAAGTCAGCAT
Organism: Bison bison bison; assembly: GCF_000754665.1. Lineage (NCBI taxonomy): Eukaryota > Metazoa > Chordata > Mammalia > Artiodactyla > Bovidae > Bison > Bison bison. The sequence goes on along the minus strand of NW_011494917.1, from coordinate 187,479 downwards.
TTTGCGCCAGGTGGCCAGAGTATTGGAGCTTCAGTTTCAGCATCAGTCCTTCCAATGAATATTCAGGACTGATTTCCTTTAGGATGGACTGGTTGGATCTCCTTGCAGTCCAAGGGACTCTCAAGAGCCTTTTCCAACACTA
>NW_011494917.1:183384-187237 GCF_000754665.1 Bison bison bison | reverse complement strand
AAATGCGGTGGAGGCAACTCCATTTTCTATATCGATGTTAGTAAAGCCTTGAAAGTGGACTTCAGAATGTTAGGAAAGCATAATTTCTTATTTACCTTTAGCTTTAAAAATACATAAATAAGGTTGTATTATTTTCCCCCCATACCCCGGGGGTTTGTCTTCTAAAACCCCGGGAATGGATATTCCTACTGTGGAGACTGCTGCTTCAGAGAAGTAGTTCTCAAACTTCAGAGTATCCGAGAATTTCTAGGACATTATTTATTCAAAGGCAGACTTATTGAGGAATAATTTGCTTCTTGTAAAATCCATCTTTTAGGTATATAGTTCTATGACTTTGGGGCACTGTGGGAACCACCACAATTAAGATAAGGAAAATATCTATCATTCCCCCAAATTACCTGGTGATTCTCTGCAGTCCATTCCTTCTCCCTACCCATGTGGCAACCACTGATGTGATTTCTGCTCGTATAGTTTTTCTCAAAAACTGAGACAAAATTCATAACTTACAGTGGACCGTTTCACCCATTTTAATGTTCAGTGTTTTTAATATAGTCACACTGTTGAGCAATCATCACCATTGTCTAACTGCAGGAGATTTTCATCACCCACTAAGAAATCCCATGCCCATTCAACAGTCTGGAAATATTTATTTTAAAAGCTTAGTAAACATGCAGATTCTCAAGTCCCAGAGTTTTAGTATGAGTTGGGGTCCTAGAATCTGCATCTTTTAACAAGTCTCCCCTGATTTCTGATGCAGGTGGTCTCCAAATCACATTTTCTGTAACTCCCTTCTAAAGATAAAGCTATTTCAATGAAATGTAGCACAGTATAGTCTCATTTTAGAAGAGACACATCTGTAGAAATCATACTATTTCCTTAAAAGTATAACCTAGATCTCCCTGGGACCTCACCATTTTCTTCCAACAAATTAGGTCTCTTTGTTGTTGTTCAGTCACTAAGTCATGTTCAACTCTTTGTAACTCCCTGGACTGCAGCACGCAAGGATTACCAGTCCTTCAATATCTCCTGGAGTTTGCTCAGACTCATGTCCATTAAGTTGATGATGCAGCCAACCATATTATGCTCTGTCACCCTCTTCTCCTACTGCCCTCAGTCTTTTCCAGCGTGAGGATCTTTTCCAATGACTCAGCTCTTCACATCAGGTGACCAAAGTATTAGAGCTTCAGCATCAGTCCTTCCAATGAATATTCAGGGTTGGGTTCCTATAGGATTGACTGGTTTGGTCTCCTTGCAGTCCAAGGGACTCTCAAGCGTATTCTCCAACACCACAGTTCAAAAGCATCGATTCTTTGGCCCTTAGCCTTCCTTATGGTGCAACTCTCACATCCAGAATTCCAGAAAAATATATACTTCTATTTCAGTGACTATGCTAAAGCCTTATTCTGTGTGGATTACAACAAACTGTGGAAAATTCTCAAAGCGATGGGAATACCAAACCACCTGACCTGCCTCCTGAGAAATCTGCATGTAGGTCAAGAAGCAACAGTTAGAACTGAACATGGAAAAACATAGACCCGAATTGGGAAAGGAGCACCACAAGGCTGTATATTGTCACCCTGCTTATTTAACTTATATGCAGAGTACATCATGTGAAATGCCAGACTGGATGAAGCACAAGCTGGAATCAAGATTGCCGGGAGAAATATCAATAACCGCAGATATGCAGATGACACCACCCTTAGGGCAGAAAGCAAAGAGGAACTAAAGAGCCTCTTGATGAAAGTGAAAGAGGAGAGTGAAAAAGTTCGCTTAAAGCTCACCATTCAGAAAACTAAGATCATGGCATCTGGTCCCATCACTTCATGGCAAAAAGATGGGGAAACAATGGAAACAGTGACAGATTTTATTTTCTTCGGTTCCAAAAATCACTGTAGATGGTGACTGCATCCATGAAATTAAAAGACTCTTGCTTCTTGGAAGGAAAGCTATGACCAACCTAGACAAAAAAGCAGAGATGTTACTTTGCCAACAAAGGTCCGTCTAGTCCAAGCTATGGCTTTTCCAGTAGTCATGTATGGATGTGAGAGTTAGATCATAAAGAAGCCTGAGAGCCAAAGAACTGATGCTTTTGAACTAAGCATCAGTGTTGCTTAGTGTTGGAGAAGACTCTTGAGAGTCCCTTGGACTGCAAGGAGATCCAACCAGTCAATCCTAAAGGAAATCAGTCCTGAATATTCATTGGAAGGACTGATGCTGAAGTTGAAGCTCCAGTACTTTGGCCACCTGATGCAAAGTGCTGACTCGTTGGAAAAGATCCTGATGCTGGGAAAGACCGAAGGCAGGAGGAGAAGGGGATGACAGAGGATGAGATGGTTGGATGACATCACCGACTCAATGGGTATGAGTTTGAGCGAGCTCCAGGAGATAGTAAAGGACAAGGACATCTGGCCTGTTGCAGTTCATGGGGTTGCAAAGAGTCAGACAGGACTGAGTGACTGAACAGTAACAGCAACTGGGAGATCAGTAGACTGAAAAGATAAAAGATACTGATCCTGCCCTCAGGATGCCCTCAGTCTATTGCTGGAAACAGAATATTGATAGAAGCTTGTTTGTGAAATAGTAGAGCGAGACAGTGTTGGATCAGGAAGGGGCTTATGTAATTGATAAGGAATTTTGAATTATTCTTGAGGGTAAAGGGAAATCAGTCAAAGATATCCTGCAGGAACTTCCCTGGTGGTCCAGTGGCTAAGACTTCACATTCCCAATGCAGGGGGCCTGGATTCAACCCCAGGTCAGGGAGTTAGATCCTGCATGCCGCAGCTAAGCATTTGCATGCTCTAAGTAAGTTTCCCTCACGCCTCAGTGAAGAGTGAAGATCCCAAATGCCACGGCTAAGACCTGGCACAGTCAGATTAATTAATAATAACAATGATGCAAAAAAGATATCATGCAATGAAGTGACATAATTAGATTTTCATTTTAGAAGGATCATCCTGAAAAATGATGTGGAGAAGAGATTGAGAGGGGGACAAGATTGGTGAGAGAAAAGCAGGAGATTTCTGCAGCAAACCAGAAAGTTATGATTGAGATCGGGAGCAGGGCAATGACAGGGAGAGGAAGAGAGAGAATAGATGACCATGGAAGTGGTAAATCTGACAGCACTTGGTTATTATTTGGGTATAAAATGTAAAGGTGTAAGGAGGACCTGAGGTTTCTAAACTGGTTAACAGATTAAACTGGGTTCTCATTGACTAGGATAGAGGCTGAGGAGAAAGGATGGGGTCAGTGTCGAGTCTAGGACACCCGTGAGTCCGTTGTTGCTGCTGTCCAGTCACCCTGTCATGTCTGACTCTGCGACCCCATGGACTGCAGCATGTCAGGCTTCCCTGTCCATCACCATCTCCTGGAGTTTGCCCAAACTCACGTCCATATGAGTCAGCCCAACAGTCTCGTCCTCTGACACCCTCTTCTCCTTTAATTAAGACTACTGGCACTGTTGACATTTTAGGATGATAATTCTTGGTTGTAAGTGGTTGTCCTTGTAGTGTGTTTAGCAGCAACCTCGGCCTGACCCACTAGATGTTAGTACCACCCTGTCCCTGGTTCTGAGAATCAAAAATGGTTCCAGACATTGTCAAATGATCCCTGACGGACAAAGTCACTCCCTGTGAAGAATCACAGGTTTAGATGGAAATTGTTCCCAGGCTTTCAACTGCTCCGCACATGCCAACATATTCACATTTGCATTTCAGCCCCCACCTTCTAAACTCTGCTGCTGCTGCTAAGTCGCTTCAGTCGTGTCTGACTCTGTGCGACCCCATAGACAGCAGCCCACCAGGCTCCCCTGTCCCTGGGATTCTCCAGGCAAGAACACTGGAGTGGGTTGCCATTT
>NW_011494917.1:160832-183284 GCF_000754665.1 Bison bison bison | reverse complement strand
TTTCCTTCTCCAATGCATGAAAGTAAAAAATGAAAGTGAAGTCGCTCAGTCGTGTCCGACTCTTAGTGACCCCATGGATTGCAGCCTACCAGGCTCCTCCGTCCATGGGATTTTCCAGGCAAGAGTACTGGAGTGGGTTGCCATTGCCTTCTCCGAAACTCTAGACTCATGCAATAAACAGCTTACTAGACATTTCCAGATTGGCTGGACAGGATGAGGGCCCAGTGAAATTCAGGATGATATTTATGTCCTATCTGTACAAATTCTATTCAAAAAGCCCACTCAAGGTGTCAGTTCTTTAAAATGCATAAGGAGCACACAGCGTTGTCTAATTCTTGTCTGTATAGAGAGGTTTCTGTCGAGAAAAAGGGGGAAATGAGAAAGAAAAATTTTTATTTCGGGACTCTTTTCTCCTGGGAATAATGGCTCCTTAGTAACTAAGTAGACAGATCTTTTAGGACCTTAGGGGAATCTATGAATTCAAGAACAGACCGTTCAATTAGCTGACACTGGTCAGATAATAGGGTTGTCCTAAATTCTTGGATTTATATATGCCAAGGAGAATATAGCCGACATTTTCTCCTTCATTTTATTACTTTCTCCAATAATAGAATGATAATATGTTTACAGTAGAAAAGCTTCCAAATATAAAAAGGATAAACATACATGTTCATGAACTGACTGCTCAGATACAGCCTAGATTTTATGTCCTTACTATATGCTTTTTAAAGATTGAAATCATGTTCGATATATAGTTTTGTTTTCTAGCCTTTCAAACATTATTGTGAAGATTTTATGACTCTAGTACAATGTAGTTAGCCATTCCTACCGAGCAATTTGGTTTCAATATTATAAGGAAAGCTGAACAAAACAGCTTTGAACCAAACCTATGATACCACCTCTGCATTTCCTCAAGCCGGAGTCCTAGTGGCATGTAAAGTGTCTCCAGGCCCCTGATGCATGTTGCACTGTATCCCAGGATAACTGCACACGTTAACACCCACCTGATGTGTAAGGTAAGCCCCTTACTCCATTTGTAACTTTATTTTCAAGACTTTTAAAAACTCTTTGCCTGTCTATGTGCATAAGTTGTTTTTTTTTTTTTTTTTTTTTAATTTTCGCCTCATGATCGGCCATAAGATTTACCTTATGTCATGCTAAGTCGCTTCAGCCGTCTTTGACTCTTTTTGACCCCATGGACTGTAGACCGCCAGGGTCCTCTGTCCATGGATTTTCCAGGCAAGAATACTGGAGTGAGTTGCCGTGCCCTCCCTCGAGGGATCTCTATGGCCCAGGGATTGAACCCGCGTATCTTTCATCTCCTGTATTGGCAAGTGGATTCTTTACCACTAGTGCCAGCTGGGAAGCCCCCAGATTTGTGTTACGAGTTGTTTCTAAGGGGTCCAGTGCCCACTGTTACAGTGGAGAGGAAAAGCGTCCAGTGTAATCTGATTCTTTGCGGCGTGCAGGCTGGGTCACCAAGGGAAGGGCTGTGACATGGGTTTGCAGCCTCATACTCCTGTATTCTCAGCTGCCTCCCCTGCTTTAGGGGCATCCAGTGCCTTTATGCTTCTTTTCCCTCTCACATTTTGCTCTCTAAAGGATTTCATAGACTTTGGTAAGACTAGATTTCTTAACCACCGGAAGGTATTTACATTTGGGTTTCCTTTGTTTTACTTACAGACGTGATGATAAGTTTCTTCGACCCTGTGGGGTCCTACAAGTCTGGAGGAGTTAAGAGAAGACCCGCTGTCCCGAGACACTGAGCTTGGCCTGAGGGAGGGAGAACCAGGCCCACCTGTGAGTTAACTATCTACCCCTGACACCTCCAGAACCAAGGTGTCAGAACAAAGGGACGGACGAAAGGAGCTGCCTCTGCGGCCAAGCAAACCCAGGGCCCAGAGCTCAGGCTTGTTTTGTTGGCTGGTGTGTTGGCTTTGCGACGGGGGTGTGGTGGTGTAAGATATTCTTTCTTCTCTTCCTCTTTCTCTCCCTTCCCTTCCTTCCTTCCTTTCTCAAATTACAAAAACAACACACGCTTGTTTGAACCTGCATTTGTTACAACAAGCCTGTGTTGTTTTTGTAATTTAAGATAATTCCAAAGAAAATCAAAGGTTTTTCCCTTGCCCCATTATCCTCTGAGGTAATCATGTTCACAGGCTGGAATGTGGCCTTCCACCCCTCTCTTTGTACAACATGCACCAACACGAGCTTGCGGGAAACTTGTCCCCTCTTTTCCTTTCATTCTCATGCCTAGTATTACTGCTGTTGTTGTTATGCTATTATTATTACTTTTATGCAGCTTACTTGGTTAACTGAATATATCATGTCAAGTCAGTGTACCTAGGTTAACTAATTCCTCCTCCCTTTAAAAAATAGACAGTAAGGGGATGAGATCTTAAAAAAAAAAGTACAGTTTTTCATTAAGAGACCAATAGATGCACAGGATACAAAAGTCCAAGCAGGACAATGCATATGGTGAAATGCTTGTCTGCCTCCCACCCCAGGCCCTCAATCCTTTTGGGGAATAGGATCCCACCTGCCTCAGAGGCCAAAAAAACCAAAACATAGAACAGGGACAATATTGGAACAACCAATAGAGACTTTTTAAAAATGGTCCACATTATAATAAAAAAAAAACTTAAAAAAAAGAGTAAAGTATCTTTCTTGAGACATTCTTCTTTCCCTACGCTCCCTGTTTCACTCACATTTTGAACTTCAACTGTCTTTATTTCTCTTTTATGCAAAGAAACCATCTTTTCTCAAAGTGACATCCCTCTTCTTTGGTCGTCCTTAATATCCCCAAACTCTGGTTTCCTTTGCATCACGTCACCACCTCGATTGGCTTTGGCTTCTTTCTCTTTTGATTTTCACAGATAATTCTTCACATGTAAGTTTTCTCCTACAATGGCTCTTGAATTTAACCCTCTTTTCATAACGGTCAACTCCCTTGACACTTCACATTTGTATACAGGTAAGTTCTTTATCTGCTCTAAGCCTAGGTTTTCCATTTGTGAAACAGAAATAACAGTGACTGCTACTTAATAAGCACTCAATACCGATGACCCAGGATGCCATGAGGAAAACATAATTTGCAGCTAGTAGGGAGTGCCACTTCCACGCCCTTCCCTAGTAGGTCCTGGGGGGCTCTATTCAGACACCAACTGATGTATTATAATCCACTTTTGGCGCTGACCCCTGGCGTGAATGCAGACCCCACAGGCTAAAGGCCTCAGTCTACAGCATGCCTCCCCTCACTTCAGATGGACTGCTTACAAATCTGGGGGTTCCCATGCACCCATCATGTGCGATAATACACTAGAACGAATTACTGAAATCAGGAAAATGGGAAACTTATGACCACAATTTTATTATTAACATAAGGGATACAAATCAGGAACAACAAATGAAGAGATACATAGGGTGAGGTCTGCAAGGGTTCCAAACACAAAGATTTCATGCCCTCTCCCCATGGAATTAGAATGCATCACCCTCCTAGCACATCCATGTGTTAACCTACCAGGAAGCTCCCCTGATTTTGTATACAGAATTTTTTATCAGAGTTTTGGCCATGTGATTAAGCCCAATCTCTAGCATCCCTTTTGTCCCCGGAAGTCTGGAAGTTGGGTTGATATCACATGATTCAAGGCTACAACCCTCTAATCAGGGTGGCTTTTCCAGCATGACTAGCCCCCACCAGCCTATCTCACCCTGTCACCTCATTAGCATAAACTCAAGGTGGTTCAAGGGGCTCAAGAATAACAAAGACACTTCCATCTGTGCCCAGATCTGAGACAAAGATCAAATGCAGTATATGAGTTTCCAAAGCACCATGTGAAAACAATTGACCTACCCAACAAACTCTAAGCTTTTAAATACATTACAGCCTAAATAGATGATAAATTCCATGAGAGGAAGGATCTGGCTTATTCACTGCTGTTTCCTTATGAGGCCTTCCCTGGTGGCTCAGATGGTTAAGAATCCGACTGCAATGTGGATTCCCCTATGAAAATAGCAGTGCCTAACATACAGTGTTTATGACAAACCCACACAGTATATTAAAAAGCAGAGACATTACTTTGCCAACAATTGTCCTTCCAGTCAAAGCTACGGTTTTTCCAGTAGTCACGTATAGATGTGAGAATTGGACCATAAAGAAAGCTGAGTGCCGAAAAGTTGATGCTTTTGAACTGTGGTGTTGGAGAAGACTCTTGAGAGTCCCTTGGAGTGCAAGGAGATCCAACCAGTCCATCCTAAAGGAAATCAGTTCTGAATATTCATTGGAAGGACTGATGCTGAAGCTGAAGCTCCAATACTTTGGCCACCTGATGTGAAGAACTGACTCATTGGAAAAGACCCTGAAGCTGCGAAAGATTGAGGGCAGGAGGAGAAAGGGACAGCAGAGGATGAGATGGTTGGATGGCATCACCAACTTGATGGACATGAGTTTGAGCAAGTTCCGGGAGTTGTTGGTGATGGACAGGGAAGCCTGGTGTGCTGCAGTCCACGGGGCTGCAAAGGGTCGAACAACACTGAGTGACTGAACTGAACTGGACCGAGCACACAGTGTATGGAAGGGCTTCCTTAAACTTAGTCATACATTGTCTTAGGACTTTTTTTTTCTGGTTACTTCAAACACCAGTATGTATTTCCCTCCTGACATCTAGTGGGTAAGCTGCTGGATACTAGAGGCCACTGCATACTCTGAGGGCATGATAAATGTGATAATCCTCCTTTCTGAGCAATCCAAATGCTGGAGGCTCAAAGAATGATTTACTTCAAATGGCTATGGAGTTTAACAGAAAACAGATGTCATATATGATTTGGCCATAACACAAATATTTCACAATGGCAGTTTTAGAAAATCATTTAAGATGAAATTTTGGTGTGTCTTGTTTAATTGAGAAAAGGCTATAAAAAGTTAGGGTGTGTGAATCAGTGGTTTAGAAAAGAGGGTAAAGTATTCTGCTGCTGCTGCTGCTAAGTTGCCTGAGTCAGGCTCCTCCATCCATGGGATTTTCCAGGCAAGAGTACTGGAGTGGGGTGCCATTGCCTTCTCCGAAAGTATTCTAAGAGATAGTACTTTTTTTTCCCTGCAGCTCTATTGAGGTATGATTGACAAAATTGTAAGATAGTTAATGTACACATTATGATGATTTGATATACATAAGTTAGGGGAAACCAGAGAAGGCAATGGCACCCCACTCCAGTACTCTTGCCTGGAAAATCCCATGGACGGAGGAGCCTGGTAGGCTGCAGTCCATGGGATCACTAAGAGTCGGACACGACTGAGGGACTTCACTTTCATTTTTCACTTTCATGCTTTGGAGAAGGAAATGGCAACCCACTCCAGTGTTCTTGCCTGGAGAATCCCAGGAACGGGGGAGCCTGGTGGGCTGCGGTCTCAGGAGTCGCACAGATTCGGACACAAATGAAACGACTTAGCAGCAGGGGAAACACTGAAACTGTTCACCCTGGCCAGGCACCACAGTAACCATTTGCATGAGTTGTTTTAAGACAGGAAATCCTGGTAAGGAACACGAAAGTAATAAGCCACCACCAACTGGAAGAACTCAGGAAAAGTCAAAAGGAGACGCCTCATGTCAGGGCTTCCGTGGTGGCTCAGACAGTAAAGAATCTGCCTGCAATGCAGGAGACCTGGGTTTGATCCCTGGGTTGGGAAGATCTCCTGGAGAAGGAAATGGCAACCCGCTCCAGTATTCTTGCCTGGAGAATCACATGGACAGAGGAGCCTGGCAGCAGTTCACGGAATCACAAAGAGTTGGACGTGACTTAGTGACTAAGCATACAAGCACAACCAGAAAAACTAGGGAAAGGTCAAAAGGAGATGCCTCATGTCCTACTAACCTCCCGGAATCCTCCCCACTGGCATCCATTTTGGCTGAGCCATGGGTGCACCACCAGGAAGGATCCTGAGTCAGCCAGGGAAACCCGGAAACTAATCCCATCAACATCAAACCCAAGACTGTGAGCCATGGGGCAGGCAGTCTGGGTCGCTCATCCTACCGCTCTTTCCCTGGGGAACCCCTTCATAATAAGGTCTCTTGCTTTTCCAGTACGTGTGTCTCCTCAAACAGTTCCTTTCTGAGTGTTAGACAAGAGCCCACTCCTGTAACATATATACATTGTGCAAAGATTCCTCCCTTCTAATTAACACATTCATTACCTTACCTTTTTTTTTTCTGATAAGAACATTTAAGTTCTACTCTCTTAACAGATTGCACTTATACAATAACTGCAAAAAGTACAGTGTTATCAACTGTACTTACCATATATGTTAGATCCTCAGACCTTATTTAAGGGCTTCCCTTGTGGCTCAGCTGGTAAAGAATGCGGGAGACCTGGGTTCAATCCCTGGGTTGGGAAGATCCCCTGGAGAAGGAAAAGGCTACCCACTCCAGTATTCTGACCTGGAGAATTCCATAGACTGTATAGTCCATGAGGTCGCAAAGAGTCGGACATGACTGAGTGACTTTCACTTCACTTCACTTAAGACCTTATTTGTCTTATAATGAAAGTTTATATCCTTTTACCCAGCTCTTCCTATCCCCCTCTGCCCCAGGCTCTGGCAACCACCTTTTTTAAACTAAACTACAGTTTTTGAAGCTGTTAGTAAATTTACATTTTATTACTAGGTACATCTGCTAATGATTAGATGGTTCAGTTCAGTTCAGTTCAGTTGCTCAGTCATGTCTGACACTTTGAGACCCCATGGACTGCAGCACACCAGGCCTCCCTGTCCATCACCAACTCCCAGAGCCTACTCAAACTCATGTCCATTGCGTCAGTGATGCCATTCAACCATCACATCCTCTGTCGTCCACTTCTCCTCCCGCCTTCAATCTTTCCCTACATCATGGTCTTTTCTAATGAGTCAGTTCTTTGAATCAGGTGGCCAAAGTATTGGAGTTTCAGCTTCAACATCAGTCCTTCCAATGAATATTCAGGACTGATTTCCTTTAGGATTAACAGGTTGGATCTCCTTGCATTCCGAGGGACTCTCAAGAGTCTTCTCCAAAACTAGAGTTCAAAAGCATCAATTCTTCAGTGCTCAGCTTTCTTTATAGTCCAACTCTCACATCCATACATGACTACTGGAAAAACCATAGCCCTGACTAGATGGACCTTTGTTGGTAAAGTAATGTCTCTGCTTTTCAATATGCTGTCTAGGTTGGTCATAGCTTTTCCAAGGAGCAAGTCTCTTTTAATTTCATGGCTTTAGTCACCATCTGCAGTGATTTTGGAGCCCCAAAATTAAGTCTGTCACTGTTTCCACTGTTTCCCCATCTATTTGCTGTGAAGTGATGGGACTGGATGCCATGATCTTCATTTTCTGAATGTTGAGCTTTAAGCCAACTTTTTCACTCTCCTCTTTCACTTTCATCAAGAGGCTCTTTAGTTCCTCTTCACTTTCTGCCATAAAGGTTGTATCATCTGCGTATCTGAGGTTATTGATGTTTCTTCCAGCAATCTTGATTCCAGTGCTTCATCCAGTCCAGCATTTTGCATGATGTACTCTGCGTATAAGTTAAATAAGCAGGGTGACAATACACAGCCTTGATGTACTCCTTTCCCTATTTGGAAACAGTCTGTTTTTCCTTGTTTGCTTCTAACTGTGGCTTCTTGACCTGCATACAGATTTCTCAGGAGGAAGGTCAGGTGGTCTGATATTCCCATCTCTTTAAGAATTCAAGTTTGTTGTGATCCACACAAGCAAAGGCTTTGGCATAGTCAGTGAAGCAGAAATAGATGGTTTTCTGGAACTCTTGCTTTTTCAATGATTCAGCAGATGTTAGCAATTTGATCTCTGGTTCCTCTGCCTTTTCTAATTCCAGCTTGAACATCTGGAAGTTTACGGTTCATGTACTGTTGAAGCCTCGATTGGAGAATTTCGAGCATTACTTTGCTAGCATGTGAGATGAGTGTAATTATGTGGTAGTTTGAGCATTCTTTGGCATTGCCTTTCTTTGGGATTGGAGTGAAAAGTGACCTTTTCTAGTCCTGTGGCCACTGCTGAGTTTTCCAAATTTGCTGGCATATTGAGTGTAGCACTTTCACAGCAGCATCTTAGGATTTGAAATGCTCAGCTGGAATTCCATCATCTCCATGAGCTTTTTACATAGTGATGCTTCCCAAGGCCCACTTGACTTCGCATTCCAGGATGTCTGGCTCTAGGTGAGTGATCACACCATCGTGGTTATCTGGGTCATGAAGACCTTTTTTTATAAAAGATGTTTTTGATTAGATGGTTAGATAGCATTATTGACTCAAAGGACATGAATTTGACCAAACTTGGGGAGACAGTGAAGCCTGGCATGAAGTCTGGCATGCTGCAGTCCATGGGGTCACAAAGAGTCAGAGATGACTTGGCAACTGAACAACAACACTTGCTAACAGGCTTCTCACTCCAGTGATGGTCAGTGTGCTCAGCGTGAAGTCATTCTGGATGATGAGGAACTAGACTCTCTTTTCCTCCCTCTTGCCTCCCACTCCACCTAAAAATAAAAATGACTGTTATAACCATTTGGTTCTGAGAAAAAGATTTTTCCATAACCTACTGCCCACATCCATGCCTATTTCCTCTTTGCTACCCATTGTAATGGTTTTGCCCTAACCTAAGCCCTTCCTCTGTATTCTCTTGCCTCTATTTACCCTACTGTCTTTTGAAATTTACCACAAATAGTGCCATTTGTCATTTACTTTGTCTCTGAGACCTCGGCCTGCAGTCTTATAGAGGTATTGCCAAAGAATATAGTAAAATAGACAGAAAGTGACGAAAATTTAAGTATAAAAGAAAGCAGTATCTACGTCACATCCCTTAGGAAAGCTTCTGTCAAAAAACAAAATAACAGGTGTGGGTGAGGTGTAGAAACTGCAACTTTTGAACACTGGTGGTAGGAATTTAAAGTGGTGAAGCTGCTGTGGGAAACATCTTGGTGGCTCCTCAAAAAATTAGAACTAGAACTAGCATGTGATTCTGAAATTTCACTTCTGAGTATATACACAAAGGAACAGGAAGCAGAAACCAGGGAAGATACGTTCATGTTCATAGCAGTATTATTCACAGGAGGCAAAAGGTGAAAGCAACCCAAGGATCTATCAGTGGAAGAACGGGTGAAAAATGAATGTGGCATATACATGCTGCTGCTGTGTAGGCGCTAAGTCGTGTCCAGTTCTCTGGGACCCCATGGATGGCAGCCCGCCAGTCTCCTCTGTCCATGGAATTCCCCAGGCAAGAATACTGCAGTGGGTTGCCGTTTCCTTGTCCAAGGGATCTGCCCAACCCAGGGACTGAACCCACGCGTCCTACTTGGCATGTGAATCCTTTACCACTGAGCCCCTGGGACGCCTGGTGTATACACACACAGGGATATTTTTCATCCTCAAAAAGAAAGGAAATTCTGACACAGGCTACGACACAGACAAACCTTGAGGAAATTATGCTAAGTGAATTAAGAGAGTTGCCAAAGAGCAAACTGCATGATTTCACTTATATGGTGTCTAAAGAAAAAAAAGTGTTGCTTTCCTGTTTTACAAGGATCAAGCCATTAGCCACCACAGTTACCCACTGACAGTGCACCTGAGGGGAATTCAGAATAGAGAAAAACAGGAAGTAGTCTGAGCTTTGGACACCAGTCCCTAGTTAAGATACATATCTAAGGAAAAGTCCCAGTGACCCTGGATTTTTGCATCTCTCCATACAGAGAAAAGTCCTCATGTCTTTAACTTGAGATGTCTATTCTCTGTGCTCTCTTGGTATCCGACTACATTATTTTTTTCCCAATGAAAAAAATTCACTGGCTCCTCCTTTACTTCCTTGGAGCAATTTCTCAGAGACATCTGAGAGGCAGCCTCCCAGACTGCAGTCCTTAGTAAGACACTGAATAAGCTCATCTCACAGCTTTTATGTTGTGTGTGTGCGTGTGTAAGTTGACATATATGATGGTTAATTTTATGTGTCAACTTGACTGTGCCATGGGATGTCCAGTTACTTGTTCAAACATTCTGGGTGTGTCTGTGAGGGTGTTTTTAGATGAGATTAATATTTGACTTGGCAGACTGAATAAAACACTCTCCTCCCTAATGGGGGTGGCTCTCCTCCAATCATTAGTTGAAGGTTTGAACAGAACAAAAAGGCAGACTCTCCTGTGATTAAGAGAGAATTCTTCCCATTTGACTCCTTGAGCTGGGACATCACTATTTTCCTGCTTTTGGATTCCAACTGAAGCACCAGCTTTTCTTGGGTTGCAAGCCTTCTGGCTTTCATACTGAAACTATATCATCAACTCTCTTAAGTCTCCAGCTTGCCAACTGAAGATCTTCAGACTTCTCAGCCTCCATAATTGTGTAAGCCAATTCCTCTCTGTGTCTCTATCTTTATGTCTATAGTTATATGTTCACAGCCTGTTAGTTCTGTTCTGATAGAGAGCCCTGACTATTACATATGCGGTACCAACAGTGGTCAAATTCATAGAGACAGAAAGTAGAATGGTGGTTGGCAGATGCTAAGAGCAGGGAGAATGGGGAGTTATTGTTCAACAAGTACAGAGTTTCAGTTTTGTAAGATGAAGAAGAGTTCTGTGGATGAATGGTGGTGATGGTAGCATAGTGATGTGAAGTACTTGATTCCCCTGAATTGGATACTTAAAAATGGTTAAGGTGGTAAATTTTACATTATATGCATTTTGCCTCTACTTTGGCCACCTGATGCAAAAAGCCAATTCATTGGAAAAGACCCTGGTGCTGGGAAAGATTGAGGGCAAGAGGAGAAGGGGGCAACAGAGGATGAGATGGCTGGATTGCATTACTGATTCAATGGACATGAGTTAGAGCAAATTCAGGGAGATAGGGAAGGACAGGGAAGCCTGGCATGCTGTAGTTCATGGGATCACAGAGAGTTGGACACAACTTAGCAACTGAACAACAACAAATATTTTTAATTAAAAAATCTTGAATAACAGTCTTATTTATTTAAACACACTAAAGTTAACTATGATGACAGTAACCAAATGTGATTGTGTAACTGTCGTGTTATTTACCAACCTTATTTTCCACGGTTTATGTTACGAAATCTGGTATTGATGGGAGGAATGGCAGTCATCTCCAGCCTTTGCTAATTTCTTGAGACTTGTTAAAAGGTAGAAAAAAGTACATTAACATTTACTCAAGGCATACTTAATGAGCAGCTGCCAGGTCATGTGCTACGCACTTGGGAGAAAATGCTCAACCAGACAGCCCTCCTGAAGCTTAGGAGGAGTGAAGGAGAGAGGCAATAAAAGGCAAATAGTACTTATATATTGTGATAAGAGAAATGAGACAGAAAATAAAAAATAGAAAAAAGGGAAATAGTTTGATAAAGTGAATGGGGAAGCCTCTCTGAGAAGTAGAATATTAAGCTGAGAACTGAAACTAAGAAAGAAATGGTCATGGAAATAGAAGAGGAAGAGCATTACAGGAAGAGGGGACAGCAAGAATAACGGGTAATAATACCTGAACTACTTAAGAAAAGTATTTACATGCAGTTGCTTGTTTAAATGGTGCTGAGTGAAGGCAATTTCCATAAACTTACAGAGTAATTAAATAGAAGAGGAGATGTTTCGGCTCTAAGAGGGTGATGGATATTCTGTGAGAACTTGATTCTTTTAAAAGAATATTTTGAGGATAATTTTTTCTTTTACAAAAATTTAAGAATCCCTAAAATAAATGGAATAGTTATTAAAACTTTGACCATTTGTTGATTTTTATCAATTAATTATATTCACTATAAGCTGATCATTTTTAAGAAATAGATAATCTTTTTAAATAGAGAAAATTGGCCTCTAATTTAACTTCCTGATAATGGCACTCCACTCCAGTATTCTTGCCTGAAAAATTCCATGGACACAGGAGCCTGGCGGGCTACAGTCCAAAGGGTCACAAAGAGTCAGACTGAGTCACTAAGCATGCATGCAAACTCATATATGGTGAAACAGATTTGCAACTGTGGTCCTTAGACCAAACTCAGTATTAGAACAACTGATATAATAGGTGTTAAATCAAACAGTGTCTGGCAGAATGGGTTTCTAGAATCCTGGAAAGTGTAGAGCAGGGACACCTGGGTTCACTCTGCTTTCCCTTGCTGGCCTGTGATGATGTAAGAGTGAAGTCAAGGCCCAAAAGAGCCTGACATCAATACTTCTTTACTTGTAAGTAGAGAGGTCGATGGAGAAGGCAAGGGCACCCCACTCCAGCACTCTTGCCTGGAAAATCCCATGGACAGAGGAGCCTGGTAGGCTATAGTCCGTGGGGTTGCTAAGAGTCGGACACAACTGGGTGACTTCAATTTTACTTTTCATTTTCATGTATTGGAGAAGGAAATGGCACCCCACTCCAGTGTTCTTGCCTGGAGAATCCCAGGGACGGGGGAGGCTGGTGGGCTGCCGTCTTTGGGATCGCACAGAGTCGGACACGACTGAAGCGACTTAGCAGGAGCAGCAGCAGCCTAGAGGTTGATTAAGTTTTTCCTGAATAGGTCTTCAGTGTGATGGAAATCCTGGTGCTGCAAGGGTTGAGCTTTCCACAGTTGACAAACCTGACATCAAATGGACATTGTGCTGGAAGGCTGTTCCCCCACTTAGCAACTTTGAGGGCCAAGGGAAACACCATTTGTGGCCATCTTGCTTCCTCCAAGATTTTTTTCTCCTTTGCTAGCAAGTTAGGAGCTTAACATAGTTTATAATCTACAACCCACCACATTTTCACATCTAGAGGAACTATCAGTTCAGTTCAGTCACTCAGTCATGTCTGACTCTTTGCGACCCCATGGACTGCAGCACACCAGGCCTCCCTGTCCTTCACCAACTCCCAGAGTTTATTCAGTTCATGTCCACTGAGTCAGTGATGCCATCCAACTGTCTCATCCTCTGTTGTCCCCTTCTCCTCCTGCCTTCAATCTTTCCCAGCATCAGTGTCTTTTCAAATGAGTCAGCTCTTTGCATCAGGTGGCCAAAGTATTGGTGTTTCAGCTTCAACATCAATCCTTCCAATGAACATTCAGGACTGATTTCCTCTAGAATGGACTGGTTGGATCTCCTTGCAGTCCAAGGGACTCTGAAGAGGCTTCTCTAACACCAAGGTTCAAAAGCATCAATTCTTCGGCACTCAGCTTTCTTTATAGTCCAACTTTCACATCCATACATGACTACTGGAAAAACCATAGCCTCGACTAGATGGACCTTTGGTGAATACCAAGGACACCATATCTCTCAGTAAAGCATCTCTGAAAAGACTCCAGGGATAAGAGATGGCATCAGTCAGAACTCTTTAAATTATGAGTGATAGAAAGCTAAGCCAAACTTCATTAAGCAAATATGTCTTTACTCACAGATATTCAAAGGGATGGTTCAAACTCGGCTGGTGTAGAGTTCAAAGAATATTGCCAGGACACTTTGTTTCTTTTGTCTTAATCATTTGTTTTGCTTTTCTCTGGTTCAGGCAAGTTCTCCGTGAATTACAGCAAAGATGGCTCTAAGAGTGGCTGACTGCGTGCAGCTGTGAACACCCACCATGTTAGTAAGGAAGAGTCCCTGCATCCATAGCCAACTCTGGTAAAGTTCTCTGGAGCCAAATCAAGCTCTATGAGTCTGAGTCAGACACCCAACCCTTATGCCTGGTGAGGTGGGATTAGGTTATTGACAGTCTCACCAGGTCAGTGAGATGCAGGTACTGAATGGAAAAGGGGTTGCTTCCATTAGAGAAAGTGGAAAGGGAACTCTGACAGAAGTTTCTCTAATTTAGAGAGAAACTTAGATATTGCTGCTTTGGAGGAAAAGGGATAAAAGAATGTTGTGCCCTTTAATAAGTTTTCAAATATGACCAAAGCTGGCTCAGTGGTCAAGAATCTGCTTGCAATGCAGGAGATGCAGGTTCGATCCCTGGGTCGTGAGATCCCCTGAAGGAGGGCATGGCAATCCACTCCAGTATTCTTGCCTGGAGAATCCTATGGACAGAGGAGCCTAGCGGGCTATGGTCCATAGGGTCGCAAAGAGTTGGCCATGACTGAAGCAACTGAGCATGCATGCATACACTTAGTAATCAAGACTTCTAGACTCTCTTTCAAATACTGAATTCATACTTAATATCCATTTAAAATCCTTTACATTATCAAGTTGCCTGATTTCTGAAGATTGGTTAACTCAAGTTGTTAACATTTCCTGAAAACCTATGGCGTGATCTGCTAGACAGTTTATATGTATTATTCAGTCCTCACAGCACCTTATTGAGCACTATTATTTCCATTTAAAACAAGGTTATTGAGGGCCTGAAAGGCTGAGTAATTTGCCCAGTGACACACGACTAGGAGTAATGAAGTGTGATTGCAGACTAGATTCACTGAGTTCCAAAACCAAGTCGTCCTATTTCGTATTACTTCCTTGGTTCAACTTATTTGCTCACAAGTGTTTGAGGATTTGAACTGCAGAAGTGTACAGGAGACAAAAAGCAAGTGTGTTGACAACCCACTGAAAAAGTGTTAATATTCTTGATGTTAAAATTCTTAAGATTAGAACAGTATTTCAAAAAACTATATGAAGGAGAATTAGATAATTCTACTCTTGTAACAGAAATACAGTGGACTTTAAAAGTTATGAGGGCTTTATGGGTGGTGCTAGTGGTAATGAATCTGCCTGCCAATGTAGGAGATGTAAGAGACACGTGTTCGATCTCTGGGTTGGGAAGATCCCCTGGAGGAGGAACTGGCAACTCACTCCAGTGTTCTTGTCTAGAAAATCCCTTGATCAGAGGAGCCTGGCTGGCTACAGTCCATGGGGTCACAAAGAGTCTGGCACAACTTAGCAACTGAGCACTCCTGGCGCTGCTGCTGCTGCTAAGTCGCTTCAGTTGTGTCCAACTCTGTGCGACCCCATAGACGGCAGCCCACCAGGCTCCCCCTTCCCTGGGATTCTCCAGGCAAGAACACTGGAGTGGGTTGCCATTTCCTTCTCCAAACTGAGCACTACTACTACTTAAAAGTTATGAATAAATGTTCATCCTTACTTATCATCAAAAGATAAAAATCAAAATAGCAATGAGATGTTGGTTTTAGGGTACCAAATAGCCGATGATTTCCTTTCATTTTCTTTTATCCCTCCTTCCCTCCCTCCCTTCCTTCTTTTCTTTATGATACCCTATATAGGCAAGGGATCATGGAAGCTAAGACTCTTGTACAAATGAATGGGAGTAAACAATTCTTTTATTTTCCCCAAATTTAGCTTTTTAAGATTATTATGAGAAACCAGCAATCCCCCAAGCCCACCTTCCCATTTCTAAGGACTGTTTTCAAATATTTTAGGTGATTCTTCATATTTATCTTAATATCTCTAATTGTATGCTTGTATTGCTACCTCTTTTTTTTTCAGAATATCATGCTAATGCAGTCATGTCATAATTTTGGCTAGCTTAATATTCAATGTTTACATCACTATGACTATGGAAATGTCAGTTACAGTTGAGCCACATACTCTACTAAACCTTTCTAGCATATTCTACTTTCCTTGAAATTAATATTTTGTTCTTTTAGCTTTTCACATATTCATCATTAACTCACTGCATTCGAGCCTACTAGTAATCTTTTCCATTTTCATAAGAATATCTAGTGACTCTGATCTTCTTGAAGAAGTCTGCTTGAACCCTGACCTCATCTCATGGAGAACGTAGTCTTTTGATCTGCACAGCTTCCTCCTTTGGTTTCGCTTCACCTTTATTCAGCAATTCTCTTTTCCTATTGTGTGTCACCATGTCCTTTCCCCGAGCTCTCTTCCCTTTCTTGCCTTACTCCCTCTTCTCCAGTGAAAAGGTGCATAGGAAATAAGTTGTTTTTGAGATCTTGCATGTCTGAAAATGTCTCTTCTGTCTTCACTCTAAATTGATAGTTTGGCTGGGTATATAATTCTTGGCAAAAATTATCTTTCAGAATTTTGAAGGTTCAGCTTCATTGTCTTCTGGCTTCCACTGCTGCTATAAGGGCAAATTTCTCCCTGGGGGAAATATACTCTATAGCAAATATACTTTTTGCTATAATGTACTCATAAATAAAAAAATACACAGCAAAAAGCACCATCTATGCATTCAGTATTCAATAAATATCATTTATGCATTCAATAGTCAATAAATGTAAAATACTGTTTAACAATGCAAAAGTAAAATAAAAAATTATCTCATTAGCATCTTATTATGTCCTATTAAGAAGGCACCTTGGGTTATATTACCTTCCTGTCTTTTAGGTATGAATTTGGAAGTCTAATATTATTCTGATTCTTTATTCTGTACATAAAGTCTGATTTTCTTTCTGAAAGCTAAAAAGCTTGTTTTTTTTTGTCCCCAACTTAATGATATTTCACAACCAGGTACTTTGGTCTGGATCTTTTTAATCTGGACACTTGTTTCCTTCATTTCTGAGACATGTTCTTGAATTTTGATGATTGAATTATTTCCTTCCCCATTAATTCTGTTTTCACCTTCAGGAATTCCTGAACACTGGAACGTGGACCTCCAGGACTAATCTCTAACTTTGAAATATTTCCTAGTCTTTTTGTTCCTTTTTTCTGGAAAATTTACTCTAACTTTATCCGCTAAACTTTCCATTGACTTCACTTTATTTCTGCCATAAAAATTAGTGTTTACACATGACCAACTTTCTGTCATTTTCTTCTTTGTTTTTCACTTCATAAGTTTTTGTTTATGTCTTTATTTTTCTGTTTTTCAACCTCCTTTGGATTTAATCTATTATTTTTTAAAACTTAAGCTGACAAATTAGCCTATTAATTTTTTAAAAGGAATTTCATTTATTTATAGCTATGCTAGGACTTTGTTGCTGTGCAAGGGCTTTCTTGATGTTCAAGGGCTAATCTTTGTTGTGGTACATGGGCTTCTCACTGCTGTGGCTTCTCTTGTTTTGGAGCAGAGGTTCTAGGGCTCGTGGACTCAGTAGCTGTGGTGCATGGGCTTAGTTGCCCTGTGGCGTGAAGAATCTTCCCAGACCAAGTATGAAACCAATGTCCTCTGCATTGGAAGGCAGATTGTTAACCACTGGACCACCAGGAAAGTCCTAGCCTATTACTTTTTAGACTCTCTGCATAGTTTGCCTTTAGGTCCACTTTGCACTATTTATTAGCAGGCATTTTCATTAATGTTCAGTTCCAAGTGTTTTCTAATTTTGTTTCTTTTCTTTGACTCATGAGTATATAGAAGGATATCTGTAATTTTAATTGTCCTAAAATCAATTTCTTACTTGATTGCATTAATATCAAAATAACGTCCTCTATATTTTGATTTTTGTTGACACTAACTTTGTGGCTTAAAAAAAAATTAATTGGAGGATAATTGCTTAACAATGCTGTGTTTGTTTCTGCTGTACAATAATGTGAATCAGTCATAAGTATACATATATCCTCTCCCTCTTGAGCCTTCCTCTCATCTCTTTGTGGCTTTTAATAACCCCCATTTCTGATGTTGCACTTGCTCTTGTGAATAACATGCATTCTCCAACTGATGCTTTTTTATTTTTTTGTATATTCATAAAATTTGTTAATTGTGCTGCTCAAATATTCTATACATTTATTGAGTTCACTTTTAAATTATTGGCTTAAATTTTTTCTTTATAACAATAAAACACTGTATCATGCCTTAAACCCAACCGAGTTTCAAGTAGAAGTCACCATTCTTAAAGGGAAAAAAAATAGTTCTACCTAGAATCTAAGACGACAGCTGTGATTTCCTGTCTCCCTTTGCAATTTTTTTCATAGTCTGCCATCTAGCTAACTGTTTTGTCAGTCCTGGCTTTATGATGGAGTCTTCAATCTACTTCCTGCCCTGTTGACGCCCCTATAGCTATGCACACCAAGAATAGTAAATATCCCCAGAGCATCTAGCCCCTTCACTGAGTCCATACCCTCTCAGGCTCTTCTTCCAGCTCAGACTTCTAGTTCTCCTTCCTGTTCTTTGCTGATACCCAAAATTTTAAGAGAACTTCTCCTACTTTTACATAAACTTGCAAATTCACGTTAAGTGAAATTTTATTTTATCCAGCATTTCATTCGGTGTTTTGTAGTGGGAGTTTTGTTTTTTTTGTTGTTTTTTTTTGTTGTTTGTTTGTTTTTTTGGTCACACTTGGTTTGGGGATCCCAACCAGGGAACAAACCCGGGCCCTGGCAGCGAAACCACTGAGTCCTAACCATTGGACCGCCAGGGAATTCCCTGTGCCGGGCGAGTTTCTGCTAGTGTATCTTTCTTACTTTAATCATCTCTTCCCCTGCCTCTCTTTTCCTGCCAATGTCCCAGTCTGAAAACATTTTATGATTGTAAAAGGGCCGTGCTCTGTTCTCTTTTTCCTTCTTTGCTCTAATTCCCTGCTCAGCTTTTATTCTATTTATTTTAGTTTTTATTCTAGTTGCTTGCAGATGAAGGGAGAGCACTCACAAATTGTTCTACGAAGTGTTGACAAGGATAAAGAGGTGGTAGCAAAAGAGCAACAGAAAGAACTGCTGTCCAGCTTTATAGCTGAAATATGCGGCATGTAGGTGATCTCCTGTAGTTATGACTGAATATGCATCTTCTTGAGCCCCTGCAGATCTGCTAGGTCAGAGCCTCAGGGTAGAGGTGGGGAGTGAAGCTTGAGAGTGGACATTTGAACAAACTGTCCACCTGATCGAGAGGCACACCAACATCTGGGAAGCCCTGATTCCTAGACCAGATGTTGGTCTCGTCCCTTGATTTCTCAGTCAGGTATGCAGTAAGAAGAGATAAAGTGACCTTTTTCTAATTGGACACAGCATGGATGTATTATTAATTTGCACTGTCCGCCCAATTACAGTAATGTGGCAGGCAAGAAATATTCCTCCCAGACTCTGGAACATGTTTAACAGGAAATATCAGATGTTGGCAGTGTGTTTTATCAAGAGTACCAGTTATTTTAGAGAGAAGTTACCTAGAGGTTATGATGGACATCTCTTAAAATGAAACAGCTCTGGTTCATCTCTTATATATTAAACATCTCCAAGGTCTCTGCTCTCCCATTCAGCTTCACAGCCACCAGTAGGGGTTCCTCGTTTCAAGTAGAGATTTTATCCTTTCACTGCTACATAGCTGGAACTTCATGGTTCTTGTCTTATTCAATTCACGGTCCATGTCACTGCTTAAAATATGATCAAATAGAATCAGTTGGGTCATTGAGTGTTGACTCAATTTGCCTATAAGGTGAAGTCCAACTTCTTCATTTAAGATTATCTAGCCATTCAAGGTTCTTCACTCTACAATGTTTCTCTCTGACAATACCTTCCCACTCTTCAAAGACATGTGTGACTCTCTCACCTGGCTGGTCTCATTGTCTGCATCAATGAATCACGCTGGTCAGGACTCTAAGCTTCTACTCATGCTGTCTACTACCCTTCTTTGTTTACCCAAATCTAAACTAAACTTCAAATTGAAACTCAGATGCCACCTTTTCTCCGGTTCAGTTATCTCCTTCTCAGATTGCAGATCTGTCACTCCAAAAAGTCTTTACCCTTTTTCGGTTTCTCAGAGGTTAGTGTGCAAAGTCTTTGCCCTCGCATACAACATAGCCCCAGTTCTCTCTTTCTGGTCTCGTATCTACAAACTACTTTATGCACTTGATCCCTAGACACAGTGACTCACTTTCTGATTCTCAGTCATGCCACGTTATTTTTAGCTTTCTGTACCTTTGTACCTGTTCTTCCTTCTGCCAGATATGATCCGATGACCTGCCCTTTTCTCAGCTGGAAAGATTCTTGCATATCCTTTAAGAAGCACTTCCAACAATATCTTCTCTGAAATCTCCCTGACCTCTGCCAGGGGAAGCACTCTGCCCCAGAGTACTTTGAGTCTAAATATCCTAAATGTTGTGTTGTAATTCTTTATTTGTACGTTTGTCTTCTATACTTGATGTAAGCCCATTGCTACACAGAACCTGGCAGGATACTGTTTATGCAATAGTTGCTCAGTAAATGTTGCTGAATGAATGAACACTGTAACCTGTATTGATTTCCCCAGTGTGATAACTTTAAGAACTCTTTCTGCTTATACCAATCAAATTGCTAAGTTACCTTAGATTCATCCAGTGGTTTGAAGCGTGTTTTGGATTCCAGCAAGATTAAACAGAAATGCCCCGACCAAGGTACTTAACTTTTCTAGCCTCAGTTTCTTCATCTGTAAAATGGGGGATAATAATAATAATAAAGTGTTACTGTATGAAATGAGATAATGCATTAAAATATTTAGCACAATGCCTGACATATAGGTTGCACTCAAAGTGGGAGAAGTATTTCATAAACTGTTACATTCTACATCTATGTCATTCTCCCCTAGCAGTCGAAGGGTTGTCGTTGGTATGAAGTTGGTATGAGAACATATATGTGTAACCACGTTGTAATGCACTATGCAAACATAATTACTTTCTTTTCACTGTCTCCCCAGCTACGTTGGAAGCCTGTTTCAGCCTGAACATGTTAAGTCCAGTCCTCAGCAAGGTGCACAGTCTCACCCAGCTCAACTTGTTTCCTTTTTCATTAAAAAATATTCATTTAGCTGAACCTGGTCTTCACTGTAGCATGCCGGATCTTTGGTCTTCACTGTGGCATGGGGAATCTTTAGCTGGGGCATGCAAACTCTTAGATGTGGCAAAGAGAATCCAGTTCGCTGACCAGGGACCAAATTCAGGCCCCCAGCATTGGGAGCTCAGACTCTTAGCCACTGGACCCCTAGGGAAGTTCCCTCAGCTTTTTTCTTGTTAAGTCTCCTACCCACTTTCTTCTCAGCACCCATCACAGTATCACACATAAGGTAGGTGTTCAGTATAATTTAAAGATGGTAACAGCTCTCAAATTAGCAAGGCCTTTAGCTCAAAGTGAAGTCTTCTGCATTCTTTTTGTCTGCTGTTTGTTTGGTGTGACAATGTAAATGTTTTGCCTTGCTCAATGCACTCCTGATGTTTTGGAGATGTGGTATATTAGTTATATTAGCCTGAGTTTGTTTTGTGGTAGTACCACATCCCCTTTTGGCATGTATGACAGAGAGGCAGCCTTAGCCAGTGTCATACTTTCTTCTCTTACTAAAGACATAGATTATGCTTATGTAACTCTTGCACCAGTCCATCCTAAAAGAAATCAGTCCTGAATGTTCATTGGAAGGACTGATGTTGAAGCTGAAACTCCAATACTTTGGCCACTTGATGCAAAGAGCTGACTCGTTTGAAAAGATCCTGATGCTGGGAAAGATTGAAGGTGAGAGGAGAAGGGAACGACAGAGGATGAGATGGTTGGATGGCATCACCGACTCAATGAATATGAGTTTGAGTAAACTCCAGAAGTTGGTGATGGACAGGGAGGCCTGGTGTGCTGCAGTCCGTGGGGTTGCGAAGAGTTGGACATGACTGAGCAACTGAACTGAACTGAACTGAACTCTTGCATGGGAGAACAACCCAAAAAGTGTTTGATTTGGGTCCTTACTGACATTTTGGCCAGTGTATCGCCAAGATGTGAGTTTTCTGTTTACAATTTATTAAGGTGTGGTAATAAAACATGCCCACTCCAGTATCCTTGTCTGGAAAATCCCATGGACAGAGGAGCCTGGTGGGCTGCAGTCCATGGGGTCACAAAGAGTCGGGCAAGACTGAGCAACTAACACTAATAAAACATGCGGGGTGGGGGGAGGATTAGGCTTTCAGGTACTGATTGAATACACAGGTATGGTTACAACAAATCCAGATAGGTGTACCCACAATCTCCAGAAGACCTACGCAATTCTGGAAAGGTTTTGAAGCAGTGTACTGGAAAGCTATGGTTTTGCCAGTAGTCATGTATGGATGTGACAGTTGGACCATAAAGAAGGCTAAAGAATTGATGCTTTTGAAGGCGGTGCTGAAGACACTTGAGGGTCCCCTGGACTGCAAAGAGATCCGACCAGTCAATCCTAAACGAAATCAACCCTGAATATTCATTGAAAGGACTGACGCTGAAGCTGAAGCTCCAATACTTTGGCCACCTGATGCGAAGAGCAGGCTCATGAGAAAAGACCCCGATGCTAGGAAAGATTGAGGCCAGGAGGAGAGGGGACGACAGAGAATGAGATGGTTGGATGGCATCACCGACTGACTCAATGGACGTAAGTCTGAGCAAGCTCCTGGAGACGGTGAAGGACAGGGAGGCCTGGCGTGCTGCAGTCCATGGGGTCACAGGGAAAACGAAATACACGAAGACCGGGCCATTAACCAAGAAAGGGTGACACCATCAAAGGCTCCTCACACCCTTCAGCATCTCCTGAAGGCCCCGAGCACTGACGGGACAGTATGGAGCCGCCGGAGGCCTGTACGGGGAGTTCGGGGACGCGCCGCAGGTGAGTGCGAGGCGCGCCCCGGGGTCACTGCCGGCACGCGCTCCTCCC
>NW_011494917.1:130562-160732 GCF_000754665.1 Bison bison bison | reverse complement strand
GTTTCCGGCGGACTCCGCGCGCCGCCGCTTCCTGTCCCCCTCGTCGCGCCGCCTCACGCCGCCCGTCCCGGAGCGCCGCTCGCCCCGGATCCCCCGTCGTGGCGCTCGGCTACGACCCCCATGCAGTCGCGGCTCCTGCTCCTCGGGCCGCCTGGCGGCCCTCCGGCCGCGCGGCGCCTGCGGCTGCTCCTGCGGCAGGTGGTGCGGCGCCAGCCGCCACACTCGGATGCCAGGCTTGTGTACGCCGGGGCGGGGGCCGGCTCAGGTAACCCCGGGGCGCCCCGAGGCCGCGCTCGCCCCACGCGTGCCCTACGCGCCTCCGCGCCCCCTCACTCCCCGCGGCTTCCTTGGGAAGGAGCGCGGCGCCGGGAGCTCTAGTCTCCGCCGCTTTCTGCTGGGTAGCGCGGGGCCAGGCGTTTGCAGTCTCTGAGCCTCCTTCTGTGATGTGAGGGGCCTGGCTTTAGGTTCCTGATGGTCTGAAATGATGCTTTTTCCTGACCCCAGTGGTTCCTTCACCATCCCACCCCGGGATTCTGACTTAGAATACTGTACACGCAGGGGTTCATGCAGCTGCCCTCAGAGGCTGCGGAAAGCTGGACCTGACCTTGCTCTCCAAGTCCCCAGGACCTGGATGGAAGTCAGTCCGTGCCACGTTCCAGCCAGGGCTGGCGGCCGCTGACAAGTGTACGTTCTCGCCAGAGATCCCCTTCGTTCTGTTTTAAACTTATCCGTGAGCCTTTCTGTCGAAGTTCTGCTTGGAAGTTTTCTTTTGTCCCAGTTCACGATGTCCTAGAACCCAAACCCCAACTTGATTTAGTTTAAACCCCTGAGGTCATGGAGACCTAGAAAGGAAAAGTGACTTCCTGCAGATCACACGGCTAACCCTTAGCAGTGAAAAGCGCGAGTCCTAATCACTGGACCACCAGCGAATTCCCTGCTCAGATTTCTAAGCAAAGTATTTCCTGGCTCTGCCGGGGCTGGTTTTAGGGACTCTGTGTTTGTGCTGGAGTTAGAGCCTTTGTGCTGGTTAAGGAAAGGGATGTATGTTGTTGCTTCACTTGAATGACAGAGTGATTCTAGGCAAGATATTCAGCGTCGTTGCTAAGAATAAGGGAGATTTTCTCTATGAAATTGCTGGTTTCTGTTTCTCTTGCACGCTACTCCCCCCACCCAGCAATAATTTTCCTTGTCAGAAATGAGGGAGATTAAGACCTATCCATTTCATTCATTTCATTGAACAAATGCTTTTTTTTTTTTCCTTTTTCCTGTACAGAGTTTTATTTCAGATTTTGCCCCTTTATCAATTATTATGTTTCTAGGGTGGTTTTTTTTTTTTTTTTTCCATTCTTTGAGCTGTTTGCTTCTCCTTTGCCTTCAGTTCAGTTCAGTTCAGTTCAGTCGCTCAGTCGTGTCGGACTCTTTGTGACCCCATGAATCACAGCGCGCCAGGCCTTTGCCTTAGCAGAGGTCAGGGTACAAGTATAGCATAATCTATAACTCAGGCTTTAGAATGAATCAGCCTGGGTTGGGGCCCATTTCTGCGCTGTGTGTGTGTGTGTGTGTATGGGGATTTGAGAGTAGGTTTCCTAATTTTGTGTCCCAGTTTTCTTAACTGTAAAATGAGGATAAGGAAAGTATATTAGATAGGGTTGTTGTGAGGATTTAATTAGTTATTAGGATCCCTGACATATATTAATGTTCAAAGTTGGCTACTTTATTATTTTTAGCATATTTTCAGCTATGTGAGATTTATTCTGTTTTCTTGGCTTTAGAAGAAATGAAAACAGTTGCTTTTAGGTTTAAACTGTGAGAACTATCTAGGTAGGCTGTTGCCTGTGTGTGTGCTGAATTGCTAAGTCGTGTCTGACTCTTTTTGGCTGATGGACTGTAGCCCAGCAGGCTCCTCTGTCCATGGGATTTTCCAGGCAAGAATACTGGAGTGGGTTCCCATTTCGTCCTCCAGGGGACCTTAGCAGGGTTAAATCATGTGAACTTTAAAAAATAATTGTTCTTTGTATATGAATAATTCATGTTGATTATAAAAACATTTAGACATGTCCTCAAAATGTGTTATTATGTTGAGCAAATCAAAGTACAAGCTTTGCTGCAAATGTGAGACTCATGTACACATTACTCATGACATATTCACTACTTAGACTCAGTCACTTAGCATCATGACACAAAGAGTAAGTTATGTTAACCCCACTTGCCTTGCTACCACAAAGACTCTTAAGGTTGAAGATATGAGGACTGAGGATAAATGTACCTGGAGACTCACCAGAGATCTGGACTCAAGTAAAAACAGGCAGCAAGCTCTGGGCTTCCCTAGGATGTAACACTGGCCATCAAGGTTGAAGTGTCCCCTTTTGAACCAGACGTCACACATAGACAACTGTAAACCACAAATAGCAGTGTGCCGTAATGAATTACAGTTTAGATTGGGAAGATGTGCTCATCTGCACTCAGCCATGTGACTGGTAACTCATCTCTCTGTCAGTAATTGACATTGCTTCCTAGTAGTTTGGAAAAAGAACAACACGGTACATAAACAATAGATATAAATTATATACTATTTTTATCTCTCCTAGGCTGTATGTATGTCTTATTTATTTTTATATTCCTTTTTGTGCCTGTCAACTTGTTGTACCTAATAAGCATTCAGTGTCTTATTATGTTCCAGTTCATACAGAGAGGGAGCAGGAGTGACTGGAATTTGCTGTGTTGGCCTTTAAGATAGGAGCTTTATAAAGCCTGAGAAGCAGAGGGAAGAGAGGGTCATTTTGTTTAAAAAAAAAAAAAAAATCCCAAACCCACCGCTTTTTATCCTTTGTCTAAACATCCATAATTTGTAAATTCTGCATATCTCTTTACACTTCAATTAGTTGCATTGTCTCTTTGTTTTAGAACAAAGAGGTTAACAAGGAGGTTAGCTGCTGCAGAGTTCTTTTGTTGTTGTTGTTTTGGCCAGCTAAGTTGCTTGTGGTATCTTAGTTCCCTGAGCTGTGGTTGAACTCGGGCCCTCGGGAGTGAGAGAACAGAGTCTTAACCACTGGACTGCCAGGGAATTCCCTGCAGAATTCCCTAAGAATTTTCAATAAAGATTATTGTAGTGTTTCCTCAGGAGGAGACAGATTAGTTCAGTAGGACTCTCATGTCAAACAGGCACAGGTCTATCATGGATCAAGTGATAATATGGAAACATAACTCTGTAAATCCACTTTGACATGTTGAGCACCGTCCTTTTATACCATTATTATTAAAGGGTTTCACTACTTTATGACTTTTGTGTATAAGTTTTTTAATAGAAGTATTTAAAAATTCTGTATGAGAAATCTATGTTCGTTGTAAGTAAAATACAGATAAGTCCTCTAAAATGGACTCTTTCCATGCAGATTCATGATTGTCTTTTTTTGTGTTAATGTTATCAGGTTTTGTAAAGTGAAGTGAAGTCACTCAGTCGTGTCTGACTCTTTGCGACCCCATGGACTGTAGTCTACCAGGCTCCTCAGTCCATGCAATTCTCCATGAATACTGGAGTGGGTTGCCATTTCTTTCTCTAGGGGATCTTCCTGACCCAGGGATTGAACCCTGGTCTCCTGCATTGTAGGCAGATGCTTTACCATCTGAGCTACCAGGGAAGCCCAGGTTTTTGTAAAATAAATATGTATATTATTATGTATATGAATACAAATTTCTTTTTAAAAAATTGAGTCACGTATGTTTTATAATTTATTCTCAGCTATTATTGTTAACATTAATATGGTGATGAATTTTGCTCTATATGGTTATTTTAAATAAGTATTAAATTCATGTATTTATCCATATAATTTTACCAGTTTCCCATTCTTAGACATTCAGGTTATCTATTTTTAAATATATAAATGGTGTAATAAACATCCATCTGTATATATCTTTGTGATTTTAAGATTATATGCTTAGTTTATAATAGAATTAATGACTTTGGGGAAGGGAAGTGTAGAACCCCTGCTTCAATTCAGAAATATAGTGTAAAGGGAAAAACCTATATGTGTGTGTGCAAGTCTTAGCTCTCTATTTACTAGGCATTGAACTTTGGAGAAATTATTAACCACTTTGCACCTGAGGACAGTGAATTTTATGTATTAAAGAATTTAGCAATAAAATCCCAGGACAATTGTAAGCTAATAAATTGCTAGGAAAATAATTTATTTGGAACACAGAGACTAACCTGGAAACTGCTGATAAATTTGGTTTTCTCTTGGGTCTAAGTTTTGTATTAAAAAAAAAAAAATGATGACACTTACATGGTTCTTAACTGAGGTAATTCCCCTTCCCGAGGGGGCATTCGGCAATGCCTGAATGCATTTTTTAGTTGTCCTCACCAAGAGAAAGGGAGTGCTACTTGTATCTAATGGGTAGAAGCCCTTGAATCTGCTAAACATTCTACCATTCTACAGGACATCCCGTCACAATAAAGAATCATCTGGCCCAATAAATCAGTCTGTTGAGAAACCTTGCTGTTGAGAAACCTAGAACTAAGCCAACTTCTTTGGTTGGTTTAGTTCAAAGTTGCAGGTCATTGAATTGTGAGTCTGTGTCAGAGTTGAATGTCCTAAGGTGTGTATATTAATTAACTTGATTCATAGTCTACAATTTGGCAGGCAAGAAGCATTGCATCTCCCATTTTAGAAGAAGGGCTGCCCATGGATGTGCCTGAAATACGTAACTAAGAAAAGCATTTTTGAGATAGATAAAGATCTTGGCACTAGAACAGCTTTGAAATATCTGAAGACAATACCCTCAATTCTCCTGGGTTGGCCGAAAATTAAATAAAAACTATCAGTCATACAAAAAATGTAAAGACTTACTAGAAACTATCAAATAAACTTCTGGCAAAGCTATATACTACAATGTTTGTTGATTAAAAATTGAAGAAAGAGCAAAATCTTTTCGATATTCAGTCCACACTGATAGCCACAAAGGAAAACAGAGGACAGAGGATAGAGGATATAATTGGTGAAATTCTCTATGGACAAAAGAGTAATTGAAAAATCAAATCTTTACTATAAAATAGTACTTTAAATAAAAAAATTTAAAAATGCTCTATAAAACTTGATCAAGAAGTCCTTTTTGCTTAATTTTATCAAGCTAGTCACTTGATGAAAATTTATGACTGTTAGTATTATTTTGATTGGAATGTTTGTTCTCAGAATATCCTCAGGGTCAGAATGTCCTGTATCCCTCTCTGAGTGTGTATCTTCTTTGTGAAGTAGGAATAGTGACACTTGCCCCACCTGCCTTTACTATATAACATTGGTTGCATTAGTTAGCAGTCATGAGGTTTTCAGTGACAGAAATATGTACAGAAAAATGTGTCATTGGTTCACACAGATGAGCAGTCCAGTGACTTCAGCCTTGGCTAGATGCAGGATGTCAGAATATCTTTAGGGCTTGGGCTCTCTGCCTTTCCCCTTGGTTCCGCCACTCTCTACTCTTCCTTTGCTGGATCTGATTTTTTGCTGTATTGGTTTCAGTGTCTGGCAGGCTTTCCTAAGGTGGTAGCAGTGATAGCCTTACTGACAGGCCTAGATTTTGACTGTCCTTACAGCTCACAATGTGAGAAGTTCAGTTCAGTTCAGTCGCTCAGTCGTGTCCACCTCTTTGCGACCCCATGAATCACAGCACACCAGGCCTCTCTGTCCATCACCAACTCCCGGAGTTCACTCAAACTCATGTCCATCGAGTCGGTGATGCCATCCAGCCATCTGATCCTCTGCTGTTCCCTTCTACTCCTGCCCCCAATCCCTCCCAGCATCAGGGTCTTTTCCAGTGAGTCAACGCTTCGCATGAGGTGGCCAAAGTACTGGAGTTTCAGCTTCAGCATCAATCCTTCCAAAGAACACCCAGGACTGATCTCCTTTAGAATGGACTGGTTGGATCTCCTTGCAGTCCAAGGGACTCTCAAGAGTCTTCTCCAACACCACAGTTCAAAAGCATCAATTCTTCGGCACTCAGCCTTCTTCACAGTCCAACTCTCACATCCATACATGACCACAGGAAAAACTATAGCCTTGACTAGATGAACCTTTGTTGCCAAAGTAATATCTCTGCTTTTCAATATGCTGTCTAGGTTGGTCATAACTTTCCTCCCAAGAAGTAAGTGTCTTTTAATTTCATGGCTACAGTCACCATCTGCAGTGATTTTGGAGCCCAGAAAAATAAAGTCTGACACTGTTTCCACTGTTTCCCCATCTATTTCCCATGAAGTGATGGGACCAGATGCCGTGATCTTCGTTTTCTGAATGTTGAGCTTTAAGCCAACTTTTTCATCATCCTCTTTCACTTTCATCAAGAGGCTTTTGAGTTCCTCTTCACTTTCTGCCATAAGGGTGGTGTCATCTGCATATCTGAGGTTATTGATATTTCTCCTGACAATCTTAATTCCAGCTTGTGCTCCTTCCAGCCCAGTGTTTCTCATGATGTACTCTGCATAGAAGTTAAATAAACAGGGTGACAATATACAGCCTTGACATACTCCTTTTTCTATTTGGAACCAGTCTGTTGTTCCATGTCCAGTTCTAACTGTTACTTCCTGACCTGCATATAGGTTTCTCAAGAGGCAGGTCAGGTGGTCTGGTATTCCCATCTCTTTCAGAATTTTCCACAGCTTATTGTGATCCACACACTCAAAGGCTTGTGAGAAGAAGAGAGGACACCTTTTCTTGTGAGCTCCAACAAAAGTCCTGGTGAGAACTTTCACAGGCCAGCCTTGATCATAGGCCCATCTGTAAAACAACCACTGTGGTCAGAGAGTGGCATGTTCTGACAGGGATTAGGCAGGGTGCTCATTTCTGGGCATTTGGGTGCAGGGGTAAAAGTTGGGCTGAACTCTACCTGAAACAAATGGGGCTTATTCTCCACTGGAGAGAGGGAGTCTGTTGTCAAAAGAGGGAAGAATATTGGGCATGTAAAACAAAACAGCTGTCCACTAAAAGTTGAGTGAGTAATGTCCAAACATATTTGTCCAAGAGTAAGTGTAATGGAGAAGGAAACGGCAACCCACTCCAGGGTTCTTGCCTGGAGAATCCCATGGACAGAGGAGCCTGGCGGGCTACAGTCCATGGGGTTGCAAAGAGTCGGACACGACTGAAGTGACTCAGCACAAGTGTAATGTAAAAAATACTATTAATTGTTTTTGTGACGTTAGAAATTATTTTCCTGTAAACTTTTGGGAAATCCCTTTACATTAGGATCATTACAAATGATAGAATCAGGCCTTGTTACTTTAAAAATGGCCTTACATTTGATTTTGTTTGGAAGATTTTAACTATGAGATTGTTTTCAGAGTTTTTAATTTTCAGTCCATGTTTTCCATGCTTAAGTAAAATATATAACTTAATTTATTGGTAGCAGTAGTTATGTGACAGTTTGTGTACTGTATGGAGATTTAGGTTAATCTGTTATGAGTTATGTGTGCTTACAGTTACAGTACAGTTCAGTCGCTCAGTTGTGTCTGACTCTTTGCGACCCCATGGACTGTTACACTCCAGGCTTCCCTGTCCATCACCAACTCCCGAGCTTACTCAAACTCATGCCCATCGAGTCAGTGATGCCATCCAACTATCTCATCTTCTGTAGTCCCCTTCTCCTCCTGTCTTGAGTCTTTCCCAGCATCTGGGTCTTTTCCAATGAGTCAGTTCTCACTGAAAGCTCAGTGCTTACATTTTTGCATTATTTGTAATAATAAATGTAATAAATGTTAAGCAGCGTATTCTATAACAATTTGTATTTTCTGTTAACTCATTCTTAGTTATTTTAACAATTTCCATTATGAGTATTTTATTAACTCAAATCTTTATTAACAAATAATTGCACTTAACCAAAATGTTTTTGTGGTTTGTTTGAAGAGAGGCATGCATTGGTGTCTTTTGCTTATGTTGTATTACCTGTTGTGTAAGTATCATCAATCTCTTTTAGATTAATACTTATAGTACTTCGCGTGTATGGATCCTTTACAAATAAATGACTTGATTTTTTTTTTACATTTTTTGCTCAGTTTATTATATTTTTAATTACTTGATTTCTGAGCACGATAGAAAATGGGCTATTCTCAAAGAATGCAGAAAACAGGGGGCTTGAAACAATACCTAATTAAGAAAAACAGTATTTGACTAAAAACTTTTGGGTTGGCCATAAGTCCATTTGAGTTTTTCCATAAGACATTATGGAATAACCTGAAGGAACTTCTGGTCCAACCCAATCTAATCATTCATTTACATATTCATTTATTGAATACCTGCTTGGTTTGAGGTATTATTTTTGGCACTGGGGATACAAAAATAATTAAAACATAGACTTTGCTGATAAAATGCTATAGTCTTATAGACTGAACAGTGATCTTCAAATGTTCTTCTCACTTAGTTATTAGGTTTTACAAATATATATCCCTATGTACATTTTTCGGAGAGGGCAATGGCACCCCACTCCAGTACTCTTGCCTGGAAAATCCCATGGACAGAGGAGCCTGGTAGGCTGCAGTCCATGGGGTTGCTAGAGTCGGACACGACTGAGCGATTTCCCTTTCACTTTTCACTTTCATGCATTGGAGAAGGAAATGGCAACCCACTCCAGTGTTCTTGCCTGGAGAATCCCAGGGACGGGGGAGCCTGGTGGGCTGCTGTCTATGGGGTCGCACAGAGTCGGACACGACTGAAGCGACTTAGCAGCATGTACATTTTTAGGTTGATATCTAGAAATTTCCCTGATAAGTATAAATAGTTGAAGAGCATGTTGTCTCCATTGTATTGTAAATATTGACATTTAAAACCAAAAATTGTTACAACACTCTTTAAAATGTATTTTTAAAATGTGTAGTCTGAAAGAAAAAAAGCACAACCTAAAAGCTGAGAGTTTTATTTGGTGGATTTTCTGAGGACTTCAAGGCCAGGACACTGCATCGAAGATAACTTTGAGAGACTGCTCCAAAGAGTCAAGCTGGGGAGCCAGCATATGTAGGAGATTTTGCAATGAAGACCAGGTAGTTAGAACATCAAAAGAATACTGTTAATGAAGGAAGACCAGGTATCTGCAGTTAAGGAATGTAGTGCTCTTCTGTGTATGGGAGGGCACAAAGTCAGGGCTCGCTCCTTTGAACCACGCTTCCGACAGCTGGGGCCGGTACCCTGTGCCTTCTCACCTCACGTCCCCTTAGAGTGCACTTTCAAGGGTGGCTGCAGCGGTGGGCAGCTTGCTTGCGTCCTGAGTCCCCTCAGGGCTCACTTTTGGGTGGGTGTAACGTGTGGATTGATGGCTGCAGCATTCTTTGTGTACTAATATGGCAGGCAGTATTTTAGTTCATGGTCTCTCCAGTCCAAAATATGACCAATGTTTGAGAGACACTTCACAACCAATTTTTGTCCCACATTGCTAGGAATGGTTATTCCTAGGTCAGGCAAAGGTTCTTCTTGATATACCACTCCAGGTGCTAATTTCTGGATTAGACCCCACTGATAATTTAAAATCCTCTGGATCCTCTGATTTACTAGTCTATTATGATCCAGAAAATGTTTTCTCTTGTTGCTTTTTCCCATATGTAGAATTACACTGTTACAATTATCCTATTTATTTTGAAAATTGTTAGTATGTAGAATTATAAATGTGATCTAATACCTCAAGATGTTTAGCCATTATCAATTTTTTTGCCTGGTTACACATTGGGTAATGTAAGAGATAAGAATCTTATAAAATAGGTAGGATATAAGTAATACAGCTAATAACATTGGCAAATGTAGCAGGGAGACACAAAGAATGAAGAAAATGGAAACAGAAAACAAATTAAAATAATGATTAGTATGACTCGTTATTAGTATAACTAGTTATAATAGGTTGCAGTAAACCATCAAGTCCACAGAAAGCTAGCCAGAGAAGCCAGATTCTGGAAGGATCAGGTAGAGAGAAAAAATGTTGTATCTTTGTTTATAAAGGTATCGTTCATCAGTTTCTTGTAGGCCATAGCATGAGAGGTAAGTTTTTTTTTCTGGGAAACAAATATTAAAAGCCAATATGTTTCTGAGAAAGTCATAAAGTTATAAATCATATTTATCTAAAGACTATCAGAAACTTGTATTTGTTAAAAAGTCCTTTTTATGAGTCTTCTTGACTCCTTTTGTTGAACTATCAGTGTGAACTAATGATTGTCTATAAAGGACAAAAGTTAGACTGGCATGGTTAGAGATTTGAGTACAATGCAGTTGGCAAGAAACGGATATTTCTGTGACATGAAGCATTTTAAGAGAACCAGGTGGTGCTAGTATTACCTGCCTGCCAGTGCAAGAGACTTAAGAGACCGGGGTTTGATCCCTGGGCTGGGAAGGTCCCCTGGAGGAGGGCATGGCAACCCGCTCCAGTTCTCTTGCCTGGAGAATCCCATGGACCGAGGAGCCTCGTGGGCTACAGCCCATAGAGTCGCACACAGTTGGACACAACTGAAGTGACTTAGCACACACACAGAATTATGACTGATAACATTATATCAGGGCATGTATCAGATTTTAGGAATTCCATATAAATTTTGAAATATCTGTATTAATGAAATTCACCTATACATTATAACCTAAAGTTCATCTCCAGTCACTTGACAATGTTTCTCAAGTAATTCAACATACCAAATAAGCCTTATTAGTTTAACAGTCCTCTTTGAGGTGTCGCAGTGTTCCTTTGAATAGTTGTTTTCAGTGCTCAGTTGTAAGTCATGTCCAACTCTTTGTGACCCCATGGATTTTAGCCCACCAGGCTCAGACTTCGTCTGTGAGATTTCCTAGGCAAGAATACTGGAGTGGGTTGCCATTGCCTTCTTCATTTGAAGAGTTAGCTGGAAGCTAAAAGAACTTGTTAGATTTTTATATTTGGGAAGTTTGTTAACAATATCAAAAAGGTTTTAAAACACAACAGGGAGGGAGGGGATATGTATACATATAGCTGATTCATGTTGTACAGCAGAAACTAACGTAATATTATAAAGCAATTATACTCCAGTTTAAAAACAAGAACAAACACAATAGTATCATAGGTCATATGAATTGATATTTATTTAACCAAAGTCACAAATGATTTCAGAAAACAAATACAGATCACTTAAGGGTGCGGGAACTCACACAGTCTGTTATGAAAGGCAGACATACATGTATGGGGAGATGCAGAGTCTGGGCTCATGGAGCTCATTGCTTTGATATGCATCTCAGATAACTGGGGCCAGTATCCTGTGCTTTCTGATCAAAGGCAAAGAAAACTGCTTTCTTAAAAGACAGAGAAAATTAAATCTAGTCTTTTACCAGCTTACTTTTAACAACGAGATTCACTTAATTAACTTTAATCTAATTCTAGCCAATCCTGACCATCCACAAACCTTCCATCACTGTCTGTATCTGTCTTTGTCTAGTTTGTCCCTTAGTCTTTCCATCCAGAAACAACCAGCTCCAAGATAAACTTACTTTCTTTTCTCTTAATATCATGCAGTTCCATTTTTAATACCTTGTTTTCTGAAAAACACACATTCCACTTTCCTACTATATACTGAAATGTTTCCTTTATTATTTCTGTTAGCTTTAATTACATGTTTAAATTAGAATCCTCAACTCTTAAAAACTTTAATTTCTAGTGAAAACTAAGAAGTAAGCAATTATGAACTGTCTTTTACGTTAGCTTTCTGTAGATGGGTGAACATAAATACTAGGGATAATTTCTAAAAACCTTTCCTTTTTTATAGAGAACATCTCAGGGTGGCACCAAACATATTCATTAATAGTCCTAAATAACTTTAGTTTCTCTGTTAAGTAATTGATAAATCTTATTTTATTTGAGAATGACTTAGTTATTTAATAAACTTCCGTCACTTAATTTAGCATAGCTCTAAATTCAAGTTGCCAAATATCTGGAGAGATTATTCTTAAGTAGACATTCCTTAAATATAATTATTCCTTAAAAGTTCTTCCAAAAACTATCTAATTTGCATTGAATTCACTTATAAATATTTAATTATACCAAGTTATTTTTCATACTCGGAGAAGGCAATGGCAGCCCACTCCAGTACTCTTGCCTGGAATAGATATTAACAAGTTTTATTTAACTTCCATTCACCTTGGTACAATAAGTATTGTACCTAATGTTGGTCACTCTAAAGACATGTCTATATTAATTAGCTCAACAAACTTAAACTAACCTTAAGACCAGATATTAACTTAATATTAAATATTTTCAATTAACATGAACCTGAAAGTCATTTTGATCAGTTTCTTTCTGTGTAGAAATATTTAGTTTGTAAGCATTTACTTTTGAGTCAATTAAATAGAGCTCTTATAAATTTAATTTTGATATTTTCTAGAGATAGAGATATCTCATATATATAATGTGTACAGAGATATATGAATAGACAAAACTAGAGAGCTCATGGCTTCACTTAAACTTAGAAATGAATCAGGTGTTACAGTATAAACTTACTAGTTTGTAAATAACACTTGAGATGAATTAAATTGGGTTGCTTAGATGACTGAGACTTTACTATTTGTGGAAAAGAGGTTTAAAGATTTGTGTTTGTCTTTGATAAAGATTCTAAGAAGTCTATGAATTAGATTTTCAGTTGAGGGAGCCTTTCCAGTGGTTTGAATTTAAAATTACCACCTTTGTAATTTTTTTCCCTAGGCTTCAGATTTTGCCTGACTGAGCTAATTAGGCTCAATCTCAGGTCACTGTGGGCTGTATTTACATTTCTAATTTGCAGAGATTTGCAGGACAAAGACAGTTGTTTTTAATTACCCAAAGAACTGTCACCTCTGCTGCTGCTAAGTCTCTTCAGTCGTGTCCGACTCTGTGCGACCCCATAGACGGCAACCCACCAGGCTCCCCCGTCCCTGGAATTCTCCAGGCAAGAACACTGGAGTGGGTTGCCATTTCCTTCTCCAATGCATGAAAGTGAAAAGTGAAAGTGAAGTCGCTCAGTCGTGTCCGACTCTTAGCGACCCCATGGACTTCAGCCCACCAGGTTCCTCCGTCCATGGGATTTTCCAGGCAAGAGTACTGGAGTGGGGTGCCCTCGCCTTCTCCGGTTTGGCACCTCAGTGATGTTAAAAGATTGATTTGCCCCTATATATATATATATTTATATGTATTTTATTATATAATTATATATATAATATTTGAAAGTTGCTTTTCTGTATCAGAGATTTCTAACTAAAATTTAAGAGTTCTGTGTTCTAGAATTTTAGAGTTTAGTCTATCATGCCTTCAAAAACTCACATAAAGCATTCAACAAAGAGCCTCTTTCTAAGTTCATAAGTTAAACCCAGAGCAAAATCACTGTTTTTATTAGTCCTTGAATATTAGTTCCCACTTTTTTCTCCATTGTATGGCTCAGGTAACCCTATTGATTTCCTTTAATATATTTAATTAGTATTTCCTGACGAGCAAATCTGTATGTTTTGTCTTATAATACCACACAGGGAAATATTCCTCAGTGAAACATGTCTATCTCAGAATTAAAGAAAACAGATGTAGCCATCTTATATAAAACCAATGAAAATGTATCAATTCTTATATACTTTATCTCAGTTCTATCTTTTATATCTTTAGCTTTCACTAGAATCCAATCAGCAAGTTTTGATCTTACAGGAGGAGTTCTAGAAGTTTTTCTTTTTATTCCCTGTCTATTTTATCTATCTTGTTTTTAAAGGCTCTGGGATCCCCATAGAGGGTGTTGAGCCATGAAACTCAGGCCCTTTTGTTAATGTTGATTAATTGGCCTAATTGTTGCCCCAGGTAATTGTTGGTCAGGTATCTCAGTGGAATTTTTTTTCCAACCCTTAAACATATACTTAAAAAATCTGGAGTAAATAGAGTGGACTTGTTTGGCTTTTAATGTTGGGGACCACATGGGGGTCCCTTCTGGTCCACTTAACCTTAGGTAGTGTAATATCAAAACCTTGTGTTTTAATCCCATAAGTGTCCATTTTATTTATTGCATTTTGAATAACCATTTAAAGATTTCTTTAACTATTTGGAATAAGTCTTTTTAAGATTTCTACCTGGTTGGAAAAAGTATCTAGACTTTCCTTACAGTTTTTTTTCCTGTTAACATTAATTATTCTAATGTTTTTATTAGCATCTGTAAGACCCATTGATGGGAAGCAAAGACCACAAATAAAACTTCCTGAACTGTTTTTTTCTTACTTGTTTTAAACTAAGGAAGTTCTGAGGATAGCCATTACATATATTTCCTTTTTCCCATCTTTAATTTAATTTTTATAGATACCAGTAAAACAGCCGTTTATAATGACAGCTCTCTAAAAACTTACTAATTTAGAAGCTTCTCTAAAGGATTCATCATTTGGCTATTAATGAGATATATACTAACAGTGATTCAAACTAATAAGATGTAAGAGGCTTCCCTGTAAGAGAACGGGGAGGATGTCACCTAAATAAAATTCTTAAAGTTTACTTCCCCAATTAGTATGACAGAGGTCAAGTTTTCAAAATACACACACATACACAAACAAAACTCCCTAAGACGATCAGGCAGAACATTTATTGATACATCTCAAAGACACAGGAAGAGAAATGCAAGTCCCCTCTACAAAGATTTTGTTTAAGGTCAGAATTCTGAAAAGATATTTTTTATCAAGTCAAATTTTTAACTTAGCTGCACGCACACACACACACACACACACACACCCCCCAGTTTGGTCATGTAAGGTTAAGATCTTTTTTTAGTATAATTTAGGTACTTCAAGTGTGATCTGGCTGGAGTATTAGTTGAAGGCTGGTTTCCAATTATCCTTTAAATATTTCAAGTCATTCTCCTCCCCAAGCTCTCAACTCAGACCTCTGGATTTCTTTTACTGAGCTAATTCCAGACTCCCCTATCTTCCAGTTAGGGATGTCTCAGTGTTTTTCAACAGGGCTCCCCTAATACCTTTAGATTAGGGGGGGTCACTCCCTAATATCTTTAAGCTGGAGAGGCGGGTACCTGTTAGATGCTGCCAAATGAAACTCAGAGTCATCAGCCATTAACAGGAGATCCTGGAGCCAGGAGAGACCCAGATTCATCTGGACTCTGTGGAGGTGGACGGGCACAAGAGGCCTCTGTTCTGTCAGCGTTCTGGATCCCCAGAGAGTTTAGGCAAAGGAGAGAAGTATGCCCTGCTTGGTTGACAAAACTGTTGTCTAAAAAAAGTGCACAGCCTAGAAGTTGAGAGTTACGTCTTATTTAGCAGACTTTCTGAGGACTTCAAACCCAGGACATAGCATCTCAAGAGACTGCTCCAAAGAGGCAATGAGGGGGAGTCAGAGTATGTAGGAGATTTTGCAGTAAAGATCAGCTACTCAGAACACATCAAAAGATCACTGTTAATGAAAGAAAAAAAAAAAACCAAAAAACAGATAACCCAAGTTAAGGAATTTAATGCTTTTCTATGGATCAGTTCAGTTCAGTTTAGTTGCTCAGTCATGTCCGACTCTTTGCGATCCCATGGACTGCAGCACACCAGGCTTCCCTGTCCGTCACCAACTCCCGGAGCTTGCTCAAACTCATGTCCATTGAGTAGGTGATGCCATCCAACCATCTCATCCTCTGTTGAAGGAGATTCCCGCCTTCAATCTTTCCCAGCATCAAGGTCTTAGCCAGTGAGTCAGTTCTTCACATCAGGTGGCCAAAGGATTGGAGTTTCAGCTTCAGCATCAGTCCTTCCAATGAATATTCAGGACTGATTTCCTTTAGGATGGACTGGTTGGATCTCCTTGCAGTCCAAGGGACTCTCAAGAGTCTTCTCCAGCATCACAGTTCGAAGGCATTAGTTCTTCGGTGCTCAACCTTTTATATTGTCCAGCTCTCACATCCATACATGACTACTGGAAAAACCATAGCTTTGACTAGACGGACCTTTGTCAGTAAAGTAACGTCTCTGAGATGAAAAGCATCATTTTCTCAGGTAGATCTGGTAGAGCTGGTTGTAGATGGCTGGACAACACATATAGAGAACATAGAGTTCTGTTCTTCTCATGTTAAATTTGAGGTGTGTCTGGAATTTTGAAGTGTCCAAAAGGCTACTGAGAGGTGTGGAACTCAGGAGAGAGATCTCAGCCAAAGTAGACACATAAGACTTTAATTGTACAGAGGTCAAAGGGGGGCCATTGGTATGAATTAGATGATTCAGCAAAGTGTAGCATGGTAACAGCAGTTAGCCAAGAACATTGGCATTTGAGGCAGGAAGGACAAATGCCCCCACCCCGTGAGTGTTGTTTTCCTCTTTGCCTCAGCAGGCATGCTAATTGATCACTGCCCTGTTTGTTTATTAGTTAATAATAATCATTATTAGTTGTTGGGCTGGCTGTGTTTTTGCCGCTGTGAGAGCTTTTCTCCAGTTGTGGTGAGCAGGGCCCCTCTCTAGTTGTGGTGCGCGGGCTTCCCATTGCAGTGGACCCACTTGTTGCGGAGCACAAGCTGTAGGGTGCTTGGGCTTCGGGAGCTGCGGTTCCCAGGCTCCAGAGCACAGGCTCAGTAGTCGTGGTGCATGGGCGTAGTTGCTCCATGGTATGTGGGGTCTTCCTGGACCGGAGAGCAAACCTGTTTCTCCTTCATTGGCAGGTGGATTCTTTACCTTTGAGCCAACCAGGGAAGCCCACTACACTGTTTCTTAATGAGTCCAGTTTCCATTGTGAATTCTTTGGGGTTTTTGGAAGCCTGTTACTTGATTCCCAAATGTTATCTTTTTGTTATGAGGTTCTAGTTTAATTCCATTTTGATCAGAAAGTATACTTTGTATGATTTCAGTCGTTTGAAATTTATTAAGACTTGCATTATGGTGCAGCCAGAGATCTAGTTTGGTGACTGTTGGCGTGTGTATTTACAGAGAATTCTGCCATTGTTGGGTGTAGTGTTCTATAAGGGTGATTTAGGGTAAGTGGTTTATAATGTTTTCAGGTCTTTGCTTCTACACTTGGTCTTAGCCAAAAGGTCAGGAAGGGATCATCTCTACTCCTATATTCTTCTTTTTTTCCCCTCCTCTTCCATCACTTGTGAGAGAGACGTATTAAGATATGATTTTAAAGCTGTCTCCTGTCACCTTTCAGACCTGTCATTTTGCTTCGTGTTTACTCCCTGGTCGCCCCTTGCCGGGCACCACCTTGGATTTGCCGTGTTTGTCGTCTGACTGCGCTCGCCCCCTCCATGCGCTGCCCCCCCGCTCCGTGCGGCTCCCCACTCCCCCTCCGTGCGCTCGCCCCCCACTCCATGCGCTCGCCCTTGCGCCTGCAGGCCCGGTGGCGGTAATGCCTTTCTGTTCTTGCTAGTCCCAGGGCACTGCTCCATCTTTGTTGGTTTTCCCAGACTCTGCCCACACCTTCATAAATGCTTCCTTAATTATTCTCTCCTCAGTTTGAATGAACTATCAGTTTCTTGCTGGGGCCGTGATTGATAATGGATGTATTTAGGAAAAGCACTTCAGTCAGTAGGAAAATCCAGCGCAAAAGCCTAAAATGTATACATGTCTGACATGCTGAAGGAACAGTGAGAGACCTTGCGGCTGAGTAGGAGAGAGGAGGACGCTAGTAGGAGATGACTGGAGAAGGGAAGTGGGGAGCCGGATCAGAAATAGCCTTTTAGGCCATTGCAGAGATGAGGGTTGAGAAGAGGACTGGCATCACTGCATTCCTGTGTTCTTGTGATCACTGTGGGTGCTCTGTTGAGCATTAACTGTAGAGTGCGAGCATTGAGACTGGAGATGTGTAAGGAGGTGAGAGAACGCTGTTTAAAGGAGAAACTGGATTGAAGTCGTAAACCCCTAACTGGCTTGGGTCGGCACTGTGGTGGTGGAGGATGGCGGGAGAAGTGGGCAGTACTACATATATATATATATTTTTTTTTTAATTAATTAATTAAGTTTTGGCTGCCTGGGTTCTCATTGCTGTGCGTGGGCTTTCTCTAGTTGTGGGGAGAGTGGGCTACTCTGGTTTTGGCGAGTGGGCTTCTCATTGAGGTGGCTTCTCTTGTGGCAGAGCTCACGCTCTAGAGCATAGGCTCAGTAGCTGTGGTGCTTAAGCTTAATTTCCCCTGAGGTGTGTGGCACCTTCTGAGACCAGGGATCGAACCCCTGTCCCCTGCATTGGCATGTGGATTCTTAACCACTAGATCACCAGGGAAGCCCAATACTACATGTACTGACAGAGTCAGTACTGTTTTCTGGTGGGTGTGGGAGAGAGCAGTTAAGACGGGCTGTAAGATTTCTGGTCTGAGAAACTGGAAGCATTAAGTTGCCATTAGCTGAATTGGGGGATACTGTGGGTGGAGCACGCACAGATCAGAAGTTCAGTTTTGCATATGCCAACTGGCAGGTGACTGT
The DNA here is from genome assembly GCF_000754665.1 of Bison bison bison. NCBI lineage: Eukaryota > Metazoa > Chordata > Mammalia > Artiodactyla > Bovidae > Bison > Bison bison. The sequence goes on along the minus strand of NW_011494917.1, from coordinate 142,367 downwards.
TAGGCATCTCAGAGACTGTTGTTGCCCATGCTTTGAGTTCTGTGGTCTAGATTACAGGTATAAATTTGGGAGCAAGCAATATATTGCACTTAAAGGCACAAGACCAGGTGAGCTCATCAAGAAGCGATTATAGATAGAAAAGAGGCCAGAATGGGGCCTCCACACCCAATAAGAAGTTGAAGAGCAGAAGAAGGAAAGGCAAAGAAAGCTTGAGTCATAATGAGGTAGGAGGAGGAGCAAGGAGGTGAGGGGCAAGGAAGAGGGAGAGGGGAGAGGGAAAGAGAGAGAGAAGCGGCAGTTGGGGGCCGTTACGGGGGTGGGGGCTGGTGGTTGGGGGAGGCTGTCCATGCTGGGGTGGGGAGGGTGTCCCTGCCTGGCCAGCATGCTTGCAGGCAGGGTCCCAGCTCTACCCTGGAAGTCGGTGGTTCGCGCTTCCAGCTCTGTGTACATGGGCAGTCAGACTCTGACTAATGACGTAGGCTGGGTCGATTCAGTTTTCCTGCCTGTGAGGTTGAGTCATGACGGAGTTAGGAAAACTGCAAGAACAGTTTACTTAGGACAGTGTGCTTTTTATTAGAAGATGCCTCTGAAGACTTGAAAGATGAAGAGTCATGACTTTTGCTTCTTAAGATAGTGTTTTTTAAACTCTGCTACAGGTTTGAGACATATCAAAATAAAAGGGGAGAAAGTTGTCCCCTGCCCATGGTGTTCCATAGTGAAGCTGGTGGTGCTGGGGCTGGTCTCTCAGTGAGTTGCTCCTGGGATGTGTCTTGGACTGCGCATCCTGTGGCCTTTCCTGGCATACTGTGGGCTAGTTCAGAGCCTAGGTCTCTTCATGGTGTTGTGTTTTTGGTTCCTGTGAGCTACTTCACAGAACTGCAGTAACAAAACCCACAATGTCCTTGTACTGAGCTAGTTTGACATGGAGTTTCTGTTACAGCAATTCTATGAAATAGCTCACAGATGCCTTGGGTGACTTAGAGTCAAGATTAAATGAAATAGTGTAAATACACGAGTCTTTAACAGTATTTTGGCTTTCCTTGTGGCTCAGTGATAAAGAATCTGCCTGCCAATTCAGGAGAAATAAGTTTGATCCTTGATTCAGGAAGATCCCCTGGAGAAGGAAATGGCAACCCACTCTAGTATTCTTGCCTGGAAATCCCATGGACAGAAGAGCCTGGCAGGCTACAGTCCATGGGGTCACAAAGAGTTGGACACGACTGAAGCGACTTAGCACGCATGCATGTGTAACTTATACTGTAGATGCCAGCTTCACATCACAGGGCCTGACGTGGACAGGTGAGGCTGTGGTCGCCTGACACTCATAGCTGTGATACACCCATCCCTGTCTGTAGTCAGGAGCATCAGGATTGCAAAAGGCATAGGGTGTTGCTTTCTTAACTTGTTTCTTATGATGATTGTGTTTCTGTATTCTCTTTTTAGGTGATACAGTTAATATTGGAGATGTATCCTACAAGTTGAAAAATCCTAAGAACCCAGAACTTGTGCCACAAAACTACAGTAAGAAATAATCATTTATTTATGAATTTTTCACTTTGTATCACTTCATCCATGAATGTTTTAGTAGAATCTTTGTCTACATCTTGCTATTTCTGTTTGAATTGGGATAAAATTTAGACTTAATAAGATTCACAGATCTTAGGCGTTCGTTTTGATTAGTTTGACAGTTTTGTAAATGTGTGTGGGCACCAACATTGCTCTCCTCACCCTGAAGGGTCTCTTGTGCCCCTTCCCTCTACCCGGCTCTGGAAGCCATTGCTCTCGCTTCTGCTGTGGCAGATTAGTTTTGCCTATTCTTCAGCTTTCTATAAATAGAATCCTATAGTTAAGGTATAGTTTTCGTGTCTGTGTGTTTCTCTGTGTGTTTGGTTTCTTTCCGTCAAGATAATACTTGTGAGATTCATCCATATTCCTGTACCTATCAGCTTGCTTTTCATTGCTGAGTAATTTTCCATTGTATAATTATATATCATAATTTATTTGTTCTGTTGATGGACATTTGGATGGTTTCCATTTTTGGACTCTTATGAATAAGGTACTGTGAACATTTCTGTACAGGGCTTGTGGTCACAAGTTTTCACTTATCTTAAACAAATAACTAGGAGTTGATGTGTCATAGGGTAGATACCTGTTTAACTGTACTCAGCACTGCCACACAGTTCTCCAATGTTCCCCATCCTTGCCAACACTGGTATTTCTAGTCTTTTTGGTTTTACTCATTCTACTAGGTATGAAATGGTAACTCATCATGGTTTTTGTTTTATAACAGCTTTATTGAAATGTAGTTAATAAACCACAAAATTTACCTTTTTAAAGTGTGCCACTCAGTGGTTTTTAGAATATTTCCAAAATTGTGTGACCATGCCCCTATGTAAGTTGAGAACATTTTTTAGGTCAACAAGAAACCTCACATCCATTCATGGTTACCCCCTGTTTCCTCCTCCTCCACTTCCCCTTGCTGCCCCTCTAGCCTTTGGCAGTCATTAATACACTTTCTGTTTCTGTGGATTTGCTTGTTCTGACATTTCATATAGATGGGATCATCTGACATGTATTCTTTGTGTTTGGCTTATTTCACTTATCGTGTTTTCAGGGTGCATCCGTGTTGTACCATGTATCAGTGCTTCATTCCTTTTTACGGCTAGATAATGTTTCATTGTATGGATATATCACTCTGTGTTTTATTCATTCATCAGCTTGGGAATATTATGAATAATACTGCTATGAATGTTCATATACAAGTTTTGTATGGACGTATGTTTTCAGTTTTCTTGGGTATATACCTGCTCCTGCTGCTGCTGCTGCTAAGTCTCTTCAGTCGTGTCCGACTCTGTGTGACCCCATAGACAGCAGCCCACCAGGCTCCCCCGTCCCTGGGATTCTCCAGGCAAGAACACTGGAGTGGGTTGCCATTTTCTTCTCCAGTGCATGAAAGTGAAAGTGAAGTCGCTCAGTCGTGTCCGACTCTTTGTGACCCCATGGACTGCAGCCTACCAGGCTCCTCTGCCCATGGGATTTTCCAGGCAAGAGTACTGGAGTGGGGTGCCATTGCCTTCTCCGGGTATATACCTAGGAGTAGAATTACTAGGTGATACGATAACTCTATGTTTAACATTTTCAGGAATTATCAAACTTTTTCCAAAGAGGTGGTACCATTTTACCTTCCCACCAGCAATGTATGAGGATTCTAGTTTCTTCGTATCTTCACCAATACTTGTTATTGTCTTTTTTAGGGTAGCCATTTTCATGAGTATGAAATGGTATTTTATTATTGTTTTGATTTGCATTTCTCTAATGACCTACCATCATTTCTTTGCTCAAAATCATGTCAATTCTCTTCTCAAAATCCCTTAAACGGACTCCTTAGGAACAAAGGCCTTTACGTTTTATGATCCAGTTTTAGCCTTATTTCCTGTGACTGTCCTTCCCCTAGTCTATGTTCCAGTCATTGGGCACAATATAATTTTTTGTTCACTCTTCAGATTCTTTCAGTAGACCATGTGCTTCTTAAGGGAGAAGATCTCACTTTCATCCAATACACAGTTCCCTTGACTCTGCCTCCTAAAAGGCTCTGCGCTCCGTCCCCTCCACTCTGTTGTGCTTTTCCTTTACTATATATATATATATTTTTTTGAGTTATTTTCCTCAAAAAATAGTACCCTAGTGGTAACTCTAGGGATTAAAATTAGCAGTTTAATTTAAAACAAACCTATTCAGATTAATACTAACTTAATTTCAATAGTATATAAAAACTTTGCTCCAATATAGCTGTTCCCTTCTACTTCTTTTGTATTGTTATTGTCATACAAATTATATCTTTGTATGTTAAAAGTCTTGCTGCACAATTAAAAAAACATTTATTTATTTACTTGGCTGTGTTGGGTGTTAGTTGTACCACGTGGGCTTCTCTCTAGCTGCGGCTCTTGGACTTAGTAGCCCCGCAGCAAGTGGGATCTTAGTTCCCGACCAGGGTTTGAATCCGCGTCCTCTGCATTGAAAGGCAAATTCTTAACCCCTGGACCACTAGGGAAGTCCCTTTGCACAGGCTTCTCATTGCAGTGGCTTCTCTTGTTGCGGAGCATCGGCTGTAGGCGCACAGGCTTCGGTCGTTGCAGCACGTGGGCTCGGTAGCTACGGCTGGCAGGCTCTCGAGCACGGACTCAGGAGTGACTGTGGCGCCCGGGCTCAGTTGCTCCGCGGCAGCAGGATCTTCCCGGACCAGGGGTTGAACCTGTGTCCCCTGTGTTGACAGGTGGATTCTTATCCATTGTACCCCCAGGGAAGTTCCGCCTTTTCTTCTTTTAACAACTAAGATGCCACAGTACCCTGGCTGGGGTCTGCTGACATACTCTGTTGTAATCAAAGTACTTATCCATTTTGAGGATCTTCTTATTTGAGAGAATTAATAAGGTCATCTGTATCAGCTTCAGGAACTCAAGGGATCCTAGCAATAATATCAGTTTTTAAAACTTAGAAGCCTATTCTTTGAAAGTATTCTCATATTTTACAAATAACTGAAGGGCTGGCTGAGACCAAGTCCCAAAGTGTAAAAGGTATCTGTTTCTAAATATAGCAAAACTCCCATAAATTGTCACCAAAATCCCCCAGAAAAACAAAGAAAAGCCCTCCACATTTTCTGGCTTACATACTTTCAATTTTTATTATTGTTTGTATGCATCTCTTATGTAATCAAAAGTTTTCATTTCTTTTGTGTTTTGCTACTAGTAGCTTACCCTTTGAAATTTATCAGAGGAGAGTTTATACTGTAAGCAATCGGGTGGTCTGTGCCTGCTACCCATTCATCATTGTTTCTCCCATATATCAAGCTGACCATATATCAAGCATATGTTTTACCCGGTAGTAAATTGCTACATCGCTCTATTAGTCTTATGAGAAACTGTGCCATTTATACAAAAAAGATGGTTGGGAGTTTGGCTGTCTTGAAATAGGAAAAGTGGCCAAGCTAATTTGACCACACTCTCATGCATTCACATAGGCATTTTGTGGTTGCTACATATTTAGATAGATATATTGTATTGTATAATATAACCTGTTTTTATGCATCTATTTACTGTATTGTGTTCACATATTGTATTCTTTGAAGTTTTTCTTCCTCTCTCAAGGACTATTTCCAGAATGGGAAAATTATAGTTCTTTGGCTTCATTCTTGCTATAACATGACTGATAAGTCATTATGGGTTTTGATTATGAGAGGAGTTTGATGGATTTTTTTTCTCCTCTGGACTTATTTTTAAAAATATGTTAAAGTACTTTGGAGAGGATGTTTTGATGAGGTTTGGTGCTTCATTGAAGTACCAAAAGGTACTAAAGGTACCAAAAAGTGTCCCTTTCCTTCTTGTATCTATGCTTCATTTTAGCTTTTTGCCTTTTGGATATTCAGTATTTTGAAATGAAACATAAAATGATAGACTTTTGTTCAGGAGAGGAACTTTAGCAATTATTGTCCTCTCTGGAACTCATTTCACAGCCAGGAAAGTAGGACCTGGAAGAGGTAAGAAGACTAATTAATTAGTAGCAAAACCCAGATTTCCATACTTCCGTTTGATTTTCCTTTTAGTCTGCCATGGTGTCTCTGGCTGCTTTCTTTAGAGTAAGTCCTGGGATGCTAGAAAACTCTTTTGGAATTTAGAAGTGTGAAGGATTGTTGAAAAATATTGAAATAGTTGAAGCATGGTATCAACTATCTTAACATTATTTTTCAGAGCATTGAAAATCACTGTTGTATTCCAGTAATGAAGAAATAAAAGTCACAGTATTGAACTATGATCCCTGATATTATTATTTAATATCTATTTAATGGAATGGTAGAAATACTGCTAATTGGCAGAAACTATAGTCTGGAGATATTCTTAAGTAGAAGTCTAAAATTCAGTTAAAAACCACACAAAAGCAATATTGTCAAAATGAAATTTCTTAATTCGTTGACCATTTGATTGAGGTAATGAGTGCTTAATATTTTGTAGTCATTGTCAGCTTCTCATTTGAACTGTTGTCTGCTTTCATAGCACTGGACACAGCAATACATCTTTTTAGCTCCAATATCTGGCCCAGTGCCTGGCACATAATAGACAGCAGTTGGACTATTCTTTAGTTTTTTTTATTATCTAGGTCTTGTCACCTCCTGCCTTGACCATTATAACTTCCACTTGTCATCTTAGTCCCTAGTCTCTCACCTGCAAGTGTTAAAGTGGATAATTGAAGCCTTTCTGGCCTTTCTGTATAAAAACCAAATCTCAAGGCTTAGCTGAAATTGGCCACTGCTGAAAAGGGGTTTCTTCATGTATTTGTGCTTGAAGTTAAACTATATTGTATCAAAGCTAGTATTTCTTCCAGGATTTGACTTATGAAGTAGTGCTCCAGGGTAGCAGGTTTTCAATAGATAACTTTAAACCTGACCTCAGTTATATTTCTGCTTCCTTACATAATCTTGTTGCAGTCAGTGAACCAATTGTATGTGAGGTCAGTTGAGGTTTACTGGACACACTGAACTCTTATCTAAGCAATTAGGCCCATAAAGATTTACTGCAAGAATTACAATATTGTGCTTTTAAAATGGTGAGTTTGGGCCTCATTAACAGGATAAGATTTTTTAGTGTCTATGTGGGGAAACCTTTGTCTTTAGTTTGCAAATAATTTTAAGCGGTTTGAGAGATTCACCAGTGTTACAGAATAGCATGGGGAACCTATGTCACCTTTGTGTCAGGATAGATAATGCATTAAATTGCAGCTACTTGTCAGTTTTAATGACTTAGTGACAGAGGTTACACGAAAGCCTCCAGGGAAGTGTTACCTAAGATTCCCTGACTTAGTAATCAGTGCTTGAGAAACAGTCTGAGAACCTAAGCCTCCAATCCTTATGATTTGCCTTATTTTTACTATTGTCCTAATTGCTTCTCGTTATATGAGAATTTACTTTGGGAAAAGGATTTCGTTTGAGATTTCTTTAGATACATTTTTAAGAATAGTACTCTCAAAAGGATGAGCCCCCTCAACTTTTAAAGCTCTTAAACATGCCCTGAAGTCTCCTCTAGAGTCTCTGAGCGCTCAAGAATTGATGCTTTTGAACTGTGGTGTTGGAGAAGACTCTTGAGAGTCCCTTGGACTGCAAGGAGATCCAACCAGTCCATTCTGAAGGAGATCAGCCCTGGGATTTCTTTGGAATGAATGATGCTAAAGCTGAAACTCCAGTACTTTGGCCACCTCATGCAAAGAGTTGACTCATTAGAAAAGACTCTGATGCTGGGAGGGATTGGGGGCAGGAGGAGAAGGGAACGACTGAGGATGAGATGGCTGGATGGCATCACTGACTTGATGGACGTGAGTCTGAGTGAACTCCGGGAGTTGGTGATGGACAGGGAGGCCTGGCGTGCTGCGATTCATGGGATCGCAAAGAGTCGGACACGACTGAGCGACTGAACTGAACTGAATTTTTCTCTAATCTTCTTTGTCCCAAGTACCATACCAATGATGACTTAACTTTTTTTGATGTGTTTTATTGTTTTTTATTTTCTAGCTAATGGCGGGTTTTTTTGCTTTCTGCAGCTCTCATTGCAGATGTACAAGAGCTGGGTAATATGTTAAATAGGCTTCTTTGGATCTACATGGCAGTTTAGTTGCCATTAATGACATTGTTTAAATGAATTCAAGTAGTAAATACCTAACTTAAAGATTATGTTTTTAATGTAAATATATTATATATGATAGATAGAAGCTTAATACCCTTAATATATAAATATATAATGATGAGACACATCATATGATCCCATAGAAAATAGTCAAAGGATTTAAAGCAGCTCACTATCGGACAGGAAATTCAGATGGCCAGTGAGTGTGTATGTACATATGTTCTAGTGCTGCTTAATAGTTAGAGAGATGTAGATTATACAATAAGATAGTAATATTCACGCATCATTTGGGCCCAAACTGAAAAGTATTATAATGTCTGGTACCTACAGGGTTGCAGGGAAATGGCATTTCATATATCGCTATGGAAGTGTGAGTTCATTTGACTTCTTTGGAATGTAATATGGTAGTTGCTATTAAAATAAAATGTCTTCTTCATGTAACAGTTTCTCTATTAGGTTCTATTCACCAAGGGAAAAATCAGCACATAAAAAGGATGTTTGTACACAACATACATAGCAGCGTTTTATTGTTTTTGATAGTGACAAAACTAAAAGCAATCTGACTATATCAATAGAGGAATGATTGATAAATTATTATATAGATATTTTATGGAAGTTTTCACAGCTATTAAAAAAGAATAAATTAGATTTATTTTTGGGAACCTAGAGGGTATCCATGTGATACTGTTAAGCAAAAATTGAAGCCTTCAGAATAGTACATAAAGTTTAATACAATTTTTGTTCAAGTATTTAAAAAAAAAAACTTGAAATACTCTTTTCAGGTGTATTACATGTTTTCCTGTGTAAAAAGAAAAGTGTGGAAGGCCACAGTCCAGGCTCTTTGATTTTTTTTTCCTGTGGCGTTGGGTTGGGAGTGGGGTGGAAATGGAAGGTGTCATTTAATATTTCTTTTACATTTTTAGATTTTTTTTCTTTGTTACAATAAGCATATATTAGATTTTATTTTTAAAAAGCTAATAAACCCTCATGTTTAAAGTGAAGCTTTATTAAGTTGGAGAATACATCTATCATAGCTGCTTTTTCTGTGATCTGACTCATAAAAATATAAACTTCATGCTTTACGTTTAAAGAATTTGACTCATTTGACAGGACCTAAAAATTCTTGGTTCTTCGGAGTTGCGTTCATAACCAATGGTCATTCCTTAATCTCATTTTATGCTTTTGGTGGTTGTCTTGTTTTGAATATGACTAGTTACATTAAGACCAAAGACGTCCTTTGTAAATTATCACAATTTAACAACACCTTATAGATAAGCGTTTCAAGAGGTTGAATTGCAAATTGAATTTAAGGTATTAAATTGTGACCTGTTGATTAGTCAGAATATTCTCATGTATGTTGGCCATCCTATTGCTGCTTCCTCTTGTCTATCACAGTTCTCTTCTTCAGTATGGCTCTGATTAGTTTGCAGTATGGTTTTTCAAAAGAAATATAATTTTTTGTTCCTATTACAAAAATAAAACATCAATACACAAAACTTGGAAAACACTAAAAAAAAAAAAAAAATTCAAATCATCCATAAGCCTAATTATAAATACTGTTGGTGGTGCTAGTGGTAAAGAACCCACCTGGCAATGCAGGAGATGTCAGGGATGTGGGTTCATAGCTAGGTCAGGAAGATCCCATAGAGGAGGGCATGGTAACCCACTCTAGTTCTCTTACATGGAGAATCCTATGGGCAGAGGAGCCTGGCAGGGCCATAGGTTGCAAAGAGTCAGACACAACTGAAGCAACTTAGCATGAACATATAATGTCCCCTGGTTCCTCCATTTTCTGGGAATTTCTCATCAACTCTGTAGATTTAGTTTGATATTTTAGAATTTTATATAAATGTAATAATACAGCATATATTCTGGTTTTGTCTAGCTTCTACCACTCAGCATAATTATTTTGAGATTCTTCCATGTTAGTCTGTTCCTTTTTATTGCCAAGTAGTATTCCATTATATGAAATAATTACAATTTGTTTATCCATTCATCTGTTGATGGATATCATGTCATTGTTACCATTCTGAGGCTCTTAAAATAAAGCTGCTATGAACATTTATGTTGGGAAAGATTGAAGGCAGGGGGAGAAGGGGACGACAGAGGACACAATGGTTGGGAGGCATCACCAGCTCAATGGACGTGAGTTTGAGCAAGCTCCGGGAGATGACAAAGGACAGGGAAGCCTGGCTTGCTGCAGTCCATGGGGTCGCAAAGAGTCGGACACAACTGAGCGACTGAACAACAACAACTCTGTGTGAACATAATGTTTTCTTTTTCCTGGGGCAAATACCTGGGAATGAAACTGGAGGCTGAAAGTCAGGTCAGGGTGCCAGAATGGTTAGGTTCTATGAGGATCCCTCCTACTGACTTCTTGACATGGCAGAGAGAGTGGAGATACAGAGCAGGCTCTTACATCTTTTTTTAGAAGAAGACTAATCACATTTATGAGGGCTCCACCTTCATGACCAAATGGCCTGCCAAAGTCCCCACCTCTAATACTCTCATACTGGCAGTTAGTTCAGTTCAGTTCAGATCAGTCACTCAGTTGTGTCTAACTCTTTGTGACTCCACGGACTGCACCATGCCAGGCCTCCCTGTCCATCACCAACTCCCGGAGTTTGCTCAAACTCATGTCCATTGATAATCAGTGATGCCATCCAACCATCTCATCCTCTGCCATCCCCTTCTCCTCCTGCTCTCAATCCTTCCCAGCATCAGGGTCTTTTCAAATGAGTCAGTTCTTCGCATAAGGTGGCCACAGTATTGGAGTTTCAGCTTCAGCATCAGTCCTTCCAATGAATATTCAGGACTGATTTCCTTTAGGATGGACTGGTTCGATCTCCTTGCAGTCCAAGGGACTCTCAAGAGTCTTCTCCAACACGACAGTTCAAAAGCATCAATTCTTCGGTGTTCAGCTTTCTTTAGAGTCCAATTCTCACATCCATACATGACTACTGTAAAAACCATAGCTTTGACTAGATAGACCTTTGTTGGTAAAGTAATGTCTCTGCTTTTTACTATGCTGACTAGGTTGGTCATAGCTTTTCTTCCAAGGAGCAATCAAGCGTCTTTTAATTTCATGGCTACAGTCACCATATGCAGTGATTTTGGAGACCCCCCAAAATAAAGTCTGTCACTCTTTCCATTGTTTCCCCATTTATTTGCTGTGAAGTGATAGGAACAGATACTATGATCTTCGTTTTTTTAATGTTGAGTTTTAAGCCAACTTTTTCACTCTCCTCTTTCACTTTCATCAAGAGGGTCTTTAGTTCCTCTTCACTTTCTGTATCTGATGTTATTGATATTTATCCGGGCAATCGTGATTCCAGCTTGTGCTTCATCCAGCCCAGAATTTTGCATGATGTACTCTGTTTATAAGTTAAATAAGCAAGGTGACAGTATACAGCTTTTACATACTCCTTTCACGATTTGGAACCAGTCTGTTTTTCCATGTCTAGTTCTAACTGTTGCTTCTTGACCTGCGTACAGATTTCTCAGGAGGCAGGTAAAGTGGTCTGGTATTCCCATCTCTTTAAGAATTTTCCACAGTTTGTTGTGATCCACACAGACAAAGGCTTTGGTGTAGTTAATGAAGCAGAAGTAGATGTTTTTCTGGAACTCTCTTGCTTTTTCGATGATTCAGCAGATGTTAGCAATTTGATCTCTGGTTCCTCTGCCTTTTCTAATTCCAGCTTGAACATCTGGAAGTTCACGGTTCGTGTACTGTTGAAGCCTGGCTTGGAGCATTTTGAGCATTACTTTGCTAGCATGTGAGATGAGTGTAATTGTGTGGTAGTTTGAACATTCTTTGGCATTGCCTTTCTTAGGGATTGGAATGAAAACTGACCTTTTCCAGCCCTGTGGCCACTGCTGAGTTTTCCAAATTTGCTGACATATTGAGTACAGCACTTTCACAGCATCATTTTTTAGGATTTGAAATAACTGGGGCCTGCGTGAGGGAGGCCATGCGGCCGCAGCCTGCGACGGCCGGCGCATCCCAAAGTTCGACTCCTCCGCCCGGACTAGGGCCACCCCCGGGGAGGTGGTGCCAGCCGGGACCGCAGGCTCTGGAGGCACGAGGCCCGGGCAGGGTGCCGAGTTCCCGAGGCTCCACTGAGAAGCCGAGGGGTAG
>NW_011494917.1:127089-130427 GCF_000754665.1 Bison bison bison | reverse complement strand
AAAGAAATAACTGGAATTCCATCACCTCCACTAACTTTGTTCGTAGTGATGCTTCCTAAGGCCCACCTGACTTCGCATTCCAGGATGTCTGGCTCTAGGTGGGTGATTACACCATCGTGGTTATCTGGGTCATGAAGATCTTTTTTATATAGCTCTTCTGTGTATTCTTGCCACCGCTTCTTAATATCTTCTGCTTCTGTTAGGTCCATATCATTTCTGTCCTTTATTGAGCCCATCTATGCATGAAATATTCCCTTGATTTACTTGAAGAGATCTCTAGTCTTTCCCATTCTTTTGTTTTCCTCTATTTCTTTGCACTGATCACTGAGGGGGCCTTTCTTATCTCCCTACTATTCTTTGTAACTCCCCATTCAAATGGGTATATCGTTGCTTTTCTTCTTTGCCTTTAGCTTCTCTTCTCTTCTCAGCTATTTGTAAGCCATGTATCAGACAGCCATTTTGCTTTTTTGCATTTCTTTTTCTTGGGGATTATCTTGATCACTGCCTCCTGTACAGTGTCACAAACCTCCATCCATAGTTCTTCAGGCACTCTATCAGATCTAATCCCTTAAATCTATTTGTCACTTCCACTGTATAATCATAAGGGATTTGATTTAGGTCATACCTGAATGGTCTCATCCTCTGTCGTCCCCTTCTCCTCCTGCCCCCAATCCCTCCCAGCATCAAGGTCTTTTCCAATGAGTCAACTCTTCGCATGAGGTGGCCAAAGTACTGGAGTTTCAGCTTCAGCATCATTCCAAAGAACACCTTCCAAAGAACACTCAGGGCTGATCTCCTCTAGAATGGACTGGTTGGATCTCCTTGCAGTCCAAGGGACTCTCAAGAGTCTTCTCCAACACCACAGTTGAAAAGCATCGATTCTTCAGCACTCAGCTTTCTTCACAGTCCAACTCTTGCATCCATACATGACCACTGGAAAAACCATAGTGTTGACTAGACAGACCTTTGTTGGCAAAGTAATGTCTCTGCTTTTCAATATGCTATCTAGGTTGGATGGGAACACCAACTCGATGGACGTGAGTTTGAGTGAACTCCGGGAGATGGTGATGGACAGGGAGGCCTGGCGTGCTGCGATTCATGGGGTCACAAAGAGTCAGACACTACTGAGCGACTGAACTGAACTGAACTGAATGGTCTAGTGGTTTTCCCTACTTTCTTCAATTCAAATTTGAATTTGGCAATAAGGAATTCATGATCTGAGCCCCATTCAGCTCCTAGTCTTGTTTTTGCTGACTGTATAGAGCTTCTCCATCTTTGGCTGCAAAGAATACAATCAATCTGGTTTCGGTATTGACCATCTGGTGATGTCCATGTGTAGAGTCTTCTCTTGTGCTGTTGGAAAAGGGTGTTTGCCATGACCAGTGCATTCTCTTGGCAAACTCTGTTGGCCTTTGGCCTGCTTCATTTTGTACTCCAAGGCCAAATTTCCCTGTTAAGATTTCATGCTGCTGCTACTGCTGCTAAGTCACTTCAGTCGTGTCTGACTCTGTGTGACCCCATAGACGGCAGCCCACCAGGCTCCCCCGTCCCTGTGATTCTCCAGGCAAGAACACTGGAGTGGGTTGCCATTTCCATCTCCAATGCTTGAAAGTGAAAAATGAAAGTGAAGTTGATCAGTCGTGTCCGACTCTTAGCGACCCTATGGACTTCAGCCTGCCAGGCTCCTGTGTCCATGGGATTTTCCAGGCAGGAGTACTGGAGTGGGATGCCATTGCTTTAACTGGCAGTTAAGATTCCAACATATGAATTTCGGAGGCACACAAATATTCAGTCCATAACTGTGGTGGATTTTATCAATAGGTCTTTGTCAGATTTTGGTATTCGGGTAATGCTAGTCTCATGGAATGAGTTGGGAAGTGTTTCCTCCTCTTCTTGTGTGTCTCTATGCAAATACAAGAAAATATGCATAATTAGTCTTACTCTAACACCTTTACACACAAATTTGTACAGCTTGAGGGACTTACCTAGCGATCCCATGGTTAAAATTTTGCCTCTGGTGCAGGGGGTCTACGTTTGATCCCTGGTCAGGGGGAGCTGAGAGTCAAAGTGCCTTGTAGAGCAGAAAACCCAAAACATCAAAAAAAAAAAAAGAAGCAATATTGTAACAAATTCAATAGAAACTTTAAATATGGTCCATATAAACAAATCTTAAAGAAAGTGCAGCTCAATACTTATTATATATGTATATGCTCTGATTTATTTGATGTGTATTGATATATTTTTCCAATTTTAAGAAAAACTGAACCCCTTCTCTGTGCTCAGTGGTACACTGGATAGTATTACACTTCTCATTTAATTTGGATTACAGCTGTCTTTATTGGGTCAGAGCCTTCACCCACTTTGTAGATGAGTGCCTTATATGAACTGAGGCTCTATATATATGCCTTTGTTTCTTTTGATGCCTTAGAAGGATCTTACTGTATTTATCTTTGTGTTTTGGTGCTAAGTATATAGAAGATCCTTCATAACTAACTTTTACCCTATGATGTAGCTCATAGGGTAAATAATGAAGACTTTGGTTCTAAACACGTTGTATTATGTATGTCCCTTGCCTCCCCTTTTTCACCCTTGGTGTCCACTATATCCTAGTACAGAGTGATACACAGTAGAAATGTCACAGTTTAGTAAATGAACATGCCCTTGGTTCTTTTGACTTCTCTCGTTGTGAGGTGGTAATGCATGCACCACCGTGCATGCATGCATGGTAATGGTATTTCTGCTTTATTGACTACGCCAAAGCCTTTGACTGTGTGGATCACAATAAACTGTGGAAAATTCTGAAAGAGATGGGAATCCCAGACCACCTGACCTGCCTCTTGAGAAACCTATATGCAGGTCAGGAAGCAACAGTTAGAACTGGACATGGAACAACAGACTGGTTCCAAACAGGAAAAGGAGTACATCAAGGCTGTATATTGTCACCCTGCTTATTTAACTTATATGCAGAGTACATCATGAGAAACACTGGTCTGGAAGAAGCACAAGCTGGAATCAAGATTGCCAGGAGAAATATCAATAACCTCAGATATGCAGATGACACCACCCTTATGGCAGAAAGTGAAGAGGAACTAAAGACCCTCTTGATGAAAGTGAAGGAGGAGAGTGAATAAGTTGGCTTAAAGCTCAACATTCAGAAAATGAAGATCATGGCATCTGGCCCCATCACTTCATGGGAAATAGATGGGGAAACAGTGGAAACAGTATCAGACTTTATTTTTCTGGGCTCCAAAATCACTGCAGATGGTGACTGCAGCCATGAAATTAAAAGATGCTTACTCCTTGGAAGAAAAGTTATGACCAACCTAGATAGCATATTC
>NW_011494917.1:95182-126989 GCF_000754665.1 Bison bison bison | reverse complement strand
GAAGGGGACGACAGAGGATGAGATGGCTGGATGGCATCACCGACTCGATGGACGTGAGTCTGAGTGAACTCCGGGAGTTGGTGATGGACAGGGAGGCCTGGTGTGCTGCAATTCATGGAGTTGCAAAGAGTTGGACACGACTGAGCGACTGAACTGAACTGAACTGAATGCATGTAGGGGTGTGTGGTAAGCCTGGGTTCAGATTCTTCCTGAGCAATATGAAATGCTTTGGGAAAGTAACTCACACAAGCTGCACCAGCTGTGTGTCAGCGTGGGCTCTGTACGTTCAGAAGGTAAATTTGAGTGTAAATGCAGAAGCTTATACATGAACCCCCAGTCCATACCATGCGGGCTGCTATCTAGGACACACGCCAGGTAGAGGACCGTGCAGGTGAGAACGGGCCTTTAATATCCTCTCACACCTGGTTCTCCCTGGCTGAGGGGCTGGACAAGGCGCTTTCCCCATAATCCTCATGATCACTGTGCTTAGCAAGTGTTACTGCCCCCCTTTTGACAATAAGGAAATGTAGGCCCAGGAGATCCAGGGACGCTGAGAAAGGACAGCTTGAGAAATCCCCAGGAGCTCTGTGTGGCTTCAAAGGCTTCTTCTTTCCATTATAGTGTGTTGACCCTTGGGATACTAAGTAACCATCACCATTTGTGAAGGGTTTTATTAAAACTGAATTTGAACTCCGATATAATTTTCTGAAATTTTTTTTTTTTTAGCTTTACAATATTGTACTGGTTTTGCCATATATCAACATGAATCCGCCACAGGTATACACATGTTCCCCATCCTGAACCCTCCTCCCCCCTCCCTCCCCATACCATCCCTCTGGGTCGTCAGTGCACCAGCCCCAAGCATCCAGTATAGTGCATCGAACCTGGACTGGCGACTCATTTCATATATGATATTATAATTTTAATCTTTACATATATGGCAAATTTGAGGCCTTGAAGGGAGAAAGTTAGGAACCAGACGTTTTAATTTTACATAGATAAAGAAATCACCGAATATAGAATCAAGCTCTCTGGCATTACTCTGACTTCAGTTTATCATTCTGTGGACTCTTGGAAGGAGGCGTCCTGTGCTTGGAAACCCTGGGTTCGGGAATTTCTCTCATGTACTGGGCGGTGTTTATGTTAGGTTATGGATGGCAATTTGTTTTGCAGATGTTCATAATGTACAATCTCATATCTTGTTTCCATTTCTGGAACACTTTCAAGTATGACTCATGTATTGTTGAGGCCATCCTAAAAATACAGCTAGTTTCAAGCATTAATGTAAAATACACCACAGATACCACACAGCACTACCTAATGCATTCTCTCAGTAGTTTAATGTGACTTCCTAAAAAATTAAATGTTTTCTTTGACAAAATATGCTATACTAAAATATGAATAAGTGAAAATGTTTTTTTTTGAGAAGTGAGTTCTCTGACAACAAAATGTTAAGAACAAAATGAATTTGAAATTTTAATAAAAGGAGATACCATTGGTATTACCAAAACCCAAGAAATAGAATTAGTGTCCATAAAAGCAAGTCCACTAACTTTGGTGGAACCTTGGTGAGGTTCATTTCTGTGATTATGTGCTTGTGTTAGCTGTGTCTGACTGTTTGCGGCCCCAGGGGCTGTAGCCCGCCAGGTTCCTCTGTCTAGGGGGTTTCCCAGGTAAGAACCCCGGAGTGGGTTGCCACTTCTTCCTTCAGGGGACCTTCCCGACCCAGGGGTTAAAACTGAGTCTCTTGCATCTCCTCATTGGCAGGCAGGTTCTTTTCCGCTGTACCTCCTGGGTGAGGTTCATACTTGGAGGGGAAATCTTGGTTCTGAAGATAGAGCCTGTGTCAAACAGAGAGCTAGTGGGAAGCTGCTGCGTAGCACAGGGAGCCCAGCTCAGTGCTCTGTGACCACCTGGAGGGCTGGGATGCGGGGCTGGGAGGGAGGCTCCGGAGGGAGGGGAGATATGTGTGCACAGTGTATACACAGAGCAGATTCACTTTGCTGTACAGCAGAAACTAAGGCGGCATTGTAAAGCATTATATTCCAGTAATAAAGTCAAAAGAAAAAAAGATTTTGGAGGAGCGGTGGGACATAATGGCTGGAGTACAAGTTTGGACTCAAATAGTTTAGGTCTAAATCTTGGTTTAGGCATTTATCAACTGTAGACAAATAGTACCACTGTAAGGGCTTTGACTTTTCTTATTCATAAGATGAGAATAGTGAATATTTAATAAATACATGTACTGCTACTACTGGACACTCTTTAAGTGCCTAATTTAATGCTCATAACCACCTTATAAGTAAGTTCACTTCTCATATCCACTATACAGATGTAAAAACAGCACAGAGAATTTGAATAACTGATCAAAATTGCACTATAAGCAGCAGGTTGGACGTTAACAGTTTGGCCTAGTCCTTATCCTTACGTGGAGGCAATCTGCTGTCTTGTAGAGTTGTTGTGTGATCTAACTGAGAGTATGAGAAATCAGTCATGTTTTTCCCCAGCACATGACAGGAATGCAATAAATCATGGCTATCATTATCACTATTATTGTTGTTGTTTTTCAGTCGCTAAGTTGTGTCTGACACTTTGCAACCCCATGGACTGCAGCATGCCAGGTTCCCCTGGCCTTCTCTCTCCTGGAATTTGCTCAAATTCATGTCCATTGAGTTGGTGATGCTGTCTAACCATCTCATCCTCTGTCGTCCCCTTCTCCTCCTGCTCTCAATCTTTCTCAGCATCACGTTCTTTTCCAATGAGTTGCCTCTTTGCATCAGGTGGCCAAAGTACTGTAGCTTCAGAATCAGTCTTTGCAGTGAATATTCAGGGTTGATTTTAAGATTGACTGGCTTGATCTCCTTGCT
Source organism: Bison bison bison (assembly GCF_000754665.1). NCBI lineage: Eukaryota > Metazoa > Chordata > Mammalia > Artiodactyla > Bovidae > Bison > Bison bison. The sequence continues at coordinate 124,122 of NW_011494917.1, read as the reverse complement.
GTTCAAGGGTCTCTCAAGAGTCTCCTCCAGCACCATAATTTGGAAGTATCAGTTCCTTGGTGTGTAGCCTTCTCTGTGGTCCAGCTCTGATATCTGTACATGACTACTGGAGAAATCATAACTTTGACTATATGGTCCTTTGTTGGCAAAGTGATTCTCTACTTTTTAACATGCTGTCTAGATTTGTCATTGCTTTCCTTCCAAGGAGCAAGCATCTTTTACATGGCTGCAGTCACCATCCACAGTGATTTTGGAGCCCAAGAAAAGAAAATCTGTCACTGCTAACACTTCTTCCTCTTCTATTTGCCATGAAGTGATGGAACTGGATGCCATGATCCTAGTTTTTTTAGTGTTGAGCTTCAAGCCAGTTTTTTCACTCTCCTCTTTCACCCTCATCAAGCAGCTCTTTACTATACTAAAGTAAGACAAAAGAAGGGAAAAGGTCTTTGTGACAGTATAGCACAGACTACAGGGCCAGCCAGAGGGTTCAGAAGGTGCTTATTCATATGAAGAAACCTCTGTAGAGTTGAAGTGTAAACGGCAGACATTTCCAGATACCCTGGGACGCGTGGAAATGGGGCAGCACTGCTGCTGCTTGACAGCCAGTTTGAGTGTTAAGGGCAAAGGAGGGGATGACTGAGGACTATCAGGTATGCCTCTGGCCAGTGACTCTTCTCAACACACAAGGATCATGCTGAGTGGAAGACACTCCCATGAACATACTCAGAGTGTGAAAGGGAAAGTGTCAGTCGCTCAGTCATGTTCGACTCTTTGTGGCCCCGTGGACTCTAGCCCGCCAGACTTCTGTGTCCGTGGAATTCTCCAGGCAAGAATACTGGAGTGGGTTGCCATTTCCTTCTCCAGGGGATCTTCCCAACCCAGGGATCGAATCTGCGTCTCCTGCGTTGCAGGCAGATTCTTTACCATCTGAGCCACCAGAAAGGCCTGAACCTACTCAAAGCTCTATACAGTTCCTAGGATCCGGTTCTAAATAACTTCATCTCTGTGCCTTTCTCTTCCCACTTAAGAAGATACGTTGGTGTACACACTGCTCTGTTGTTATAACTGATTCTTCTTCAGTTTGCTAAGAAAAAGATAAATTATTCCTAAACCTCAGTACTTGTTGATACTGACAACTTACAGGGGGAGAAACCTCACACTGGATTAGGAAATGAAGCCTTCGATTAAAAAAAAAGTCTTGAAAATAAATATGAGTTCTAAGATCATGGCATTGAAAATAGAGTGGAACGATATTGAGACTCTGTCATTATGAATAGTTATAAATAGTTATAAAAGGTGGGAGGAAGCTGAAGAGACCAACTTGGCTTTCCCTTACAGAACTTTGGAAATTTCATATTTTAAATAGACAAGTCCAGATAATGGAAGGTCAGGCACATTGCCAAGGGTGAATACACAGCAGCAGCATAAACCATAAGAACAGTGTGGAGAAGGCCCGAGGCCGGAGTAAACTGAGGTTTGGAAAAATGTAAAGAAAAACCCCAAAGTGTTCAAGTTTTTAATTACATATTTAACAGCAAAGTAAGGAAGGGTAGCAGATCCGCAGCATAGAGAACTTTGTGTCGTTTTACTGAGAAACGAGAGCTTCTTAGCTCTTATTTTGTTTCATCCTTACAGAGCAGGCAGATGGACCTGTCTTGCAATAAGAAAGAGTAGACCATATATTATAATGATTTAAGCCTGTAGTGGGGAAGAACAATAGTGTCCATCTGACAGCTAAGAATAAGATGCAGGTGAATTGCTTCCTAGCATTGCAGAGCTCCTTGAGATTCTCAAAGGTGCAGGTCTTAGGGCAATGTTTTTCAATGTGTTTTTCATTATTGCACACTTAAGGACATTTTCCCCCAATTGTCTCTCCCCAGTTCTGTGAAATTTTAATACACAAGTATATTGTAATAATATCTGTTAATGCAGAGCATCCCATAGTGGGTAACAGGCTATGGTATTGGGTTGGCCAAAAAGTTGGTTCAGGTTTTTCCATAAGATGGTACGGAAAACCTGAACTAGCATTTTTTCAGTAGTTAAGAATTGTTCCCATGTCTTCCTCCAGGAGCCAAGTGTTGCCCCCATGCATGGTGTAGTGGCTTCATAGAGGATAGGAGGGAAGCCAAGCACCTCCACTTGGGTGATGAATCTCCTGATTTTCACACATGAGAAGCACTTGCTTTGTAGAAATTATAAATTGCTTTAGCGTGGCCTCAGTATGTGATACACCAAGCAGTCTGCCCAATACCTTTCCTTAATCGTCCCACCATGATTAAGAAAATCAGAAATTTATTGTTAATTTTTTTCTAATGATTAAATATTAACTTTTGGGGGGAGAGTAGGGGCAATCACCCAAGCAAGATTATGCTGTTGGAGGGGGGCGTGGAGGGAAACACAGCTTTAGTCCTAGGCAAATGTTCTTAGTTTGAATTCTTTCATGACCTTCCTGGATGATTAAACAAGGTTTAACGAGTATAGGAATGTTCAACACATACAAAAGACTGTGTTTTTTATATACATACACAGATGCTGGACTGTGCTGAATTGCTCATTTGTGTCTGACTCTTTGTGACCCCAGGGACTGTAGCCCGCTAGGCTTCTCTGTCCATGGAATTTCCTAGGCAAAGAATACTGGAGTGGGTTGCCATTGCCTCCTCAGGGGATCTTCCCATCCCAGGGATTGAACCTGCGTCTCTTGTGCCTCCTGCATTGGCAGGCGGATTCTTTACTGCTGTGCTACCTGGGAAGCCCATACACTACACATATACATATACACACATACACGTGTTGATATATATGTGTATACATGTGTGTATTGTGTGTTTATGTACGAAATGCAATGTAATAGTAAAACAAACACTGTACCCACATCTCATTTAAGAACTAGAATATTATGATTATCTTTGAAGTTATCCACAAGAATCTCTCTGATTCCTTTCCAGATATTCTGAATTTGTGATTCTCTGGCTTTTTTGCTTTATCAAGCACTGTTTTTATCACATATGCATGTGTTTGTAAAAAATTCAATTTACTAGTTTTTTGAGCTTTACCAAGATAGTGGGGCTTCCATGGTGGCTCAGCGGTAAAGAATCCGCCTGCAGTGTGCAAACTGCAGGAAAAGCAGGTTCAGTCCCCGCTCATCAAGATAGTGATATTAATCATTAATGCATGATTTAGTTTGTGACAGTTTTTTCTCTTTTAAGAGTTAAACATGTTGTTGGAAGTAATGGGGGTTCATTTTGTTATTTTTTTGGTCATATAACGTTCCACTGTGTGCTTTTTATCCATCTCCTATCTTCAGTTTTATGTTGAGCCACACTGCTATGAGTATTCTATATCGTGTCTTGATGTGTAAAGGGGAGAGTTTTTCTTGAATTCCTAGTAGAACACATGTTTAGTCACTGGGTGACATTTAAGTGAGTAAATACAAATGAATTGTATTAATACAAACATTTAAAAAATGTTTAGTCAAAAAATGAGTGTGTTCATGGATGATTTAATAGTAGACTTAGGGACTTCCTTTGTAGCTCAGAAGGTAAGGAATCCACCTATAATGCAGGAGATCTGGGGTCGATTCCTGGGTCAGGAAGATTCGCTAGAGAAGGGAATGGCAACCCACACCAGTATTCTTGCCTGGAGAATCCCGTAGACAGAGGAGCCTGGTGAGCTGTAGTCCATGGGGTCGCAAAGAGTCAGACATGGCTGAGTAACTAACACTTTCACTTTTTACTAGGGCCTTCCCTACCAGCCCAGTGGTTAAGATTCAGCACTCCCAGTGCAGGGTGCACAGGTTGAGTCACTGGTTGGGGAACTAAGATCCCCAAATGCCATGTGCCCCAAAATTAAATAAATAAATAAATATGTAGTAGACTTAGAATGATATTATACAGAAGAGTCTTCTATTCCCAGAAGAGTTGGTGTTGCATAGATGTAAACTTTAAAGGAGTCATTTAAATCTACCATCAGACATCCTAACTGTGAAGTTTGAGAGATCTCACAATCCAGTGCCAACGTAAGTCATAGTTTAAAGTTTTTTTCAAGGTGATGATACTCATAAATTGTCTGAGATGCTTTGGTCCTATCCCCTTTCAGGACAAAAGAGTTGGGCTGTAACATTGTGACAAAGTAATGGTAGCAGTTGTTCATATCACCCTTAAAAACACTTATGTTCCTTTAGTAACACAAGCATTCTTATAAGCTTATTTTTTTGGCCTTACTGCGTGGCTTTGTGGGATCTTATTTTCCCGACTAGTGGTCTGAGCCAGGTCCATAGCAGTGAAAGCCCAAGCCTTAACCACTGGACCCCCCAGGGAATTCCCATTTCTTATTAGCTTTTAAGTGTGGGATTATGTGACTCTTTGTGATGTAATAAACCCTATTATTTTAGATAATAATGTGTTTTTTTGTAAAACAGTGTGAAAATTCAGCAGATGTAGGATGAATGTATATATGTGTGTATGTATATATGCGTGTATGTGTATAGATGTGCATATATATACACATACACATGTACATTGTATATACATTTTTAACTTAATATACTGTCTGCATTGGTTGCTTAGAGGTTTATGTTCTATGTAGTAGTCTTATTTGCATTTCATTTTACCTTTTTTTCCACTTTAAAGTATCAGACTCTCTGGCTCAATCAGTAATTCAACATCTAAGATGGATAATGCAGAAGGATCTTTTGGGGCAAGACGTCTTTCTAATAGGACCTCCTGGGCCTCTTCGACGCTCTATTGCTATGCAGTACCTGGTAAGCAATGAATTCTTGTGGATTCCTGAGGGTCTTAACTTTGATAAACTGTTTTGTGAGATAAATTAAGAATTTACAGAAGTCTCAGGTTTAGTCCTTATTGTTTATAAAGCATTTGGAATAAATTATTCGGGAAGTCAATGTACGTTTGCCTTTCATAACTTTAGCAAATGTTGCTCCAAGTAGAAAACCCTCCACTTCTAGTAGGAAAGAGATCCATCTAAATTCAAGCAATGAGTAGTTGCAAACAGGATCAGCAACTCTGAGATTAGAAAACAAAGTGTAGTTTTGTTTTTCTCAAGAAACATTCTTTTATCTTTAGTCCACATTTTGAAAAGTCATCTTCTGACTTTTGATGTTATATGGTCTCTAAAGGGAGCCTAAGGATTACAGAAGCTCTCTTATGTATTATGTGCACTCTTTTTTTTTCTTTAAATAGATGAGAAAACAAGTTCACAGAGATTAGATAACTCACTCAGGCTTTATCCAGAAAGTCAATGATGGAGCTAGACTTCAGATCTCATATTGCTTTTCCTTTCTGATACTATATCCTCTGAAATGATTGCAGTTCTCTAAGTTGAGTTGAAATATTCAAATATTCAAATCTCAACCGAAAAAAAAATTGCAGGACTTTTTCCTACTACTTTGTCAGTATTAATAGGCATTGCTGTAATGATTGAAAGAGGAACCCTCTCAGTTGAAGTTGGTCTGTTCCAAAGATAATTTTTAGGATGAAGAGAAAAACCTTACTTAAAGCTTCCTTTTGTTATTTGATATTAAATCATCTATTTCTAATTTATTGAAATATACTTCATGTACTCTCTTATTTTAGTGGTGAGTTTATCTTGGTACTTTCAAAATTATGTAGGGCTGTGATGATGAAAATTCCATGAATAGAACCTAACTCTGTTTAGTTCATAAATTTCATATCCCTTATTTGTTCCCTAGAATCAATCTGTGAGGTATAGTGTGCCATTGTATTATTATCCTCACTTTATTAATAAACAATGCAAAAGTGTATTTGTCTTGTCTAAGAATGCAGAGTCAGCCACCAAGATTCCCAGGTCTAGAACCTCTTCAGTTTTAAATTGTGCACTCTACCTGGCTCATTTCAAAGGCAACAATATCTCACTTTGATTTTGTTTCTGACAAGTCTTTGAAGCTTGTTAGAAATGTGGAGTAGCCAGGCTAAGAGAGTATAGGAATCCTGTTGGCTAAAAAATGCAATTCAAGTTTATAAGTATAATCCTTGTATCTTAAAAAAACAACCACCACCAAACTTTCAATTGCCAGAGCTGAGGCAGCTTTAGGATTTGGAAATACATGTAAGAAAACTTACTAGCCTAAGCTGCCTTGCAAACTGCAGTGGGTACTATTGCCAGTATATTTAAAGACCCTATGTGTAGTAACAGCCAGAGTGGTGGGGGTGTTCAGTCGCTCAGTTGTGTCCAACTCTGCAACGCCATGGACTGCAGCATGCCAGGCCTCCTTGTCCTTCACCATCTCCTGGAGCCGCTCAAACTCTTGTCCATCGAGTCAGCGATGCCGTCCAACCATCTCCTCCTCTGTTGTCCCCTTCTCCTCCTGCCTTCAGTTTTTTCCCAGCATCATGTCTTTTCTAAAGCCTTTGACTGTGTGGATCACAAAAAACTGGAAAAGTCTTGGAGAGATGGGAATACCATATCACCTTACCTGCCTCCTGCAAAACCTGGATGCAGGGCAAGAAGCAACAGTTGGAACCAGATACGGAACAATGGATTGGTTCAATAGCCAGTGTAGATGACATCTCTAAAGGCAGAAATTTCGGGGCAAGCCTGTTGAATCAATGAGAAATTAAGCAGAAATAACTGAATACTTGTGTTTATTTCATATTTCACTCATAGAGTAGGAGTTTTGTAGACAGTTTAAAATAAGTCAGCAGACCTCTGCCGCCGTCCCAGTCTGCTGCTCCAGGTGCTATTTGTGAGCTTGTCAGTGCTGCTTCCGTGGAGCAACAGCCGAGGAGACCTTGGTCTCGTCTTGGCTGACGAAAAGTCCCAGGAAACTGTCAGGACTGAGGAGAGCAACCTTGGTGTGACAGTTCAGGGTGCTACTGTGATACAGTTTATAGTAAGAGGCATACGGCATTTGGTCAACCACTGTGAATGTCAGGGATTTCCAGCGAGGGAGATCACAGGCAGTCGTCAGTGAAACAGGACAGGAAGGCACTGCGAGGTGCTCCAGGAGCCAGAAGGAGAACCTGCTACTTGATTCAAGAATTGTGCTCTCACAGGCGGTTCATTTAGAGAAACATCCTTTGGTATCAGCACATCTTTACTACTTTGGTGTACATTTTCTCATTTTAAAACTTTCCCCTTCTTTCCACATTTTCTAAAACTTATGGGTGCACGGGAACAGGCACATTTTAAAAGACTAATGATGACGATAATGTATTTTTATCAACATCACTTGGAGATAAGGTTAATTAAAAAAAAAATCCCCTTTCACCATTAATGGCATACTCATTCAACTTTTTTCTTTGTACTCCTCCAGTAAATTAATTTGTTCTTCCTGTTTAATAAAAACATATTACATACCTTATTGGATTGGAGAATGTCATTGTTTTTAATTCAACATTGTAAAACCAAGGATAATGTTAACAACTGTTTATACCTTGTTGTTACATATAAGGAAAAAGGAATTTAGGGATAGATTAATTATTTTAAGAGAAGTGGATTCTGGGTGGTTTCTTCTTCAAACCAAATGGTTTTTTTTTCTGTGTAAAATAATAACCTCCATTCCCCCTTCCGCCTTTTCAACTTTCCTCTCCTTTTCCCTTCCTAATTAGTTCTATATTGACTCTTTTTTGTTGAACCAGTTATTGATATTTACCTTATTTTCACACTTGTTAAATGCTTAACATATACATGGTAGGTAATCATTGGTTTATAGAGTAAATTAATTTAAAGCACCCTTAAAAAAAAGATGAACATTATTTACAGAGATAGCTGTCGTTTATGTGAAAATCAAGTAATAGCCAAATTATTACTCTTGATATTTGAAAAGAACTTTAAAGGAGATACTAAGATTTGTAAGATCACATTTTGATTATTATTGCCTAAGTAGCCAGTAATAAGCTATAGATTACTGAGTACAGTAAAAGTTCTGAGAAGAGATACATGTTTTGATTAATGTTCAGTTTATTACATTTTTTCTTAAAGCTGAGGCTCACAAGGCTTTCACCTAGAATTATGTTTATTAATAAAATGCTCTTCTGTAGAGTGACATTGTCAGAATACCTGCCTCCAAAGCATATGTTGGGAACTTGATTTTATCTTGGGACCATTTCACTCTCTTCAGGAGCTGACCAAAAAGGAGGTTGAATACATTGCCTTGTCAAGAGACACCACCGAAACCGACCTCAAACAGCGGCGAGAGATCCGGGCGGGCACGGCTTTTTACATCGATCAGGCAAGTGCTTATCACACTCCAATATGTGACTTTTCACTCCCGGTCTTTAAGAAATTGATTTTTAAAGTAGAAAAAGAGTAGCTCATGTACTAGCGAAAGACAGATGTACCATGCCCTCTCTAGACAGATTTAATTTAGGTTTTTGGTTTCCCTCTTCTTGGAAATGCCTTGTTAGTTTACTACGAAATAAGAAACCATAGTTGAAATAAGTGGTTCTAAAATGTTAACTAAAGATTCATATGCTGATTTCTTAATTTCCAGTTGCTTCCTATTAACTGCCTATAAAAATTTGAGTTTAAAAAAAAAATGAATTGAGATTTCAATATAGCAAATTCTCTAGCACATTTACTAAAATATTCTCAATCTAAAGGTGAAGTACATACAGGTATATTAAGCGTAGTAAAATTAGATTCATAATTCCAGGAACTACAGCTTTTTGAAGAGAGTTCTTAGATGCAGGTTATCAATTAAAATAATGTTTTTTGAATATTATATTGAAGCTTGTGGGTGCATGCATACTCAGTCATGTTAGACTCCTTGCGACCCCATGGACTGAAGCTGGCCAGGCTCATCTGTCCATAAAATTTTCCAGGCAAGAATTGAAGTGGGTTGCCATTTCCCTCTCCCAGGGATCTTCATGATCCAGGGATCAAACCCATGTCTCCTGTGTCTGCTATACCGGCAGGCAGATTCTTAACCACTGAACAGACTCTTTACCACTGAGCCCCTGGAAATCCCTACAAGCTTTAGCTTGTACATTTCTTCAAATATTTTACTTAAAATATTGAACATTGTTCTTTGTTAGGAATGTCTGAGAAAAAAGGTCAGACTTCAAGCATTTTGTAGAGAAAAGATTCAGACATTCAATAAATTCATGACAACGTGCTTGAACTTCTTGTTTATAAACGTGCACATTAAAGCAGTAGTGAGCTGCTTTTTTCCTCCAGCTCTCAGCATTTGCTGATGTTCATTGCTGATGAGGAAGAAGGGATGAGGGGTCAGCGTTGCTGTCAATGGGGCCGTGGATTGATGCGATTATGAAGAGAGATTTGGTGACTATCTATCGAAAGGGAAAAGTTAAACACGTTTGCATCCAGCAGTAATATTTCTAGCAATTTTTATTTCCAATGTTATTCACACAAAGCATGAAAACATATATCAGTTTAGTTTCAGTTCAGTTCAGTCACTCAGTCATGTCCGATTCTTTGTGACCCCATGAACCGCAGCACGCCAGGCCTCCCTGTCCATCACCAACTCCCAGAGTTCACTGAGACTCACATCCATCGAGTCAGTTATGCCATCCAACCATCTCATCCTCTGTCGTTCCCTTCTCCTCCTGCCCTCAATCTTTCGCAGCATCAGGATCTTTTCCAGTGAGTCAGCTCTCTGCATCAGGTGGCCAAAATACTGGAGTTTCAGCTTCAACATCAGTCCCTCCATTGAACACCCAGGACTGATCTCCTTTAGGATGGACTGGTTGGATCTTCTTGCAGTCCAAGGGACTCTCAAGAGTCTTCTCCAGCACCACAGTTCAAAAGCATCAATTCTTCTGTGCTCAGCTTTCTTCCCAGTCCAACTCTCACATCCATACATGACTACTGGAAAAACCATAGCCTTGACTAGACAGACCTTTGTTGGCAAAGTAATGTCTCTGCTTTTTAATATGCTGTCTAGGTTGGGCATACCTTTCCTTCCAAGGAGCAAGGGTCTTTTAATTTCATGGCTGTAATCACCATCTGCAGTGATTCTGGAGCCCAGAAAAATAAAGTCAGCTGTGGTTTCCATTGTTTCCCCATCTATTTGCCATGAAGTGATGGGATCAGATGTCATGATCTTAGTTTTCTGAATGTTCAGCTTTAAGCCAACTTTTTCACTCTCTTCTTTTACTTTCATCAAGAGGATCTTTAGTTCTTCACTTTCTGCTATAAGGGTGGTGTCATCTGCATATCTGAGGTTATTGATATTTCTCCCGGCAATCTTGATTCCAGCTTGTGCTTCCTCCAGCCCAGCGTTTCTCATGATGTACTCTGCATATAAGTTACGTAACATATATACTAGGCTGTTTATTGTAGCATTGTTTGATAAATCACATGAAACTTTGTGAAAACTATAATGATGTATGTTTAAGAGACTAATTAAATAAATCATGGTAGCTAGAATTATCTGTCACCAGTAAAAAAAAAAAGTGAGATGAATATTTATGAGTTGATAGAAGACCAGAATATATTAACTGAAAAAAAAATGAAGTTGCAGGACAGTATATATAATAAATATACTGTGATTTAAAAAACAAGAAAAAATACATAAATACATAAATGTTTGTTTACACATTGAAAATTTCCAGAAGGAAACACAAGAATCAGTTAACAGAGCTTACCTCTGTGGAGGTGTGATCAGGCATCTGGGGTAGGGCAAGGAATAAGCTTCATAGTTCTTTAAATTTGAAGCTTTCCCAGGAGTACACACTATTACTTTATAAGTAAAAGAGTGGAATTGTAAGGAGCACTGGGTGAAAGAATTTTTGGAGACCAAAATATTCACATTGTCACGTAGATCACCACCTAGTTACAGAAAGAAAGACAGAAAAAAAGCTGTACTTAAAGTGAAGTGATTTGTCAGTCATTATCTTAAACAATCAAACTTAGCATCATGTGGTGGGGGAATCTGAGTATTTTAGATTTCCAGCCATTAAAAACATAATCCTTTGTGGATGAAGCACATGAGTATATTTAAAGAAATCCACTTTATTTATGTAATTCCAAAGACTCAGTTTATTTCTGATTATAAGTGGAAAAAAAAAAACAGGCTTGCTTCTTCTCTGTCATATTTAAATGACAAGAAGAGAACTGACTTTGTTTGATAGAGTGTGGATTTAAAAACATTTTTGAGTGAATTTTGTATTTGGGTGATTGTTGCAATGCAGATAATAAGGAACAGAAAAGGATGTTTTTGTATGCTTATTATTTTAAAGACAGTTTAAAACTGGCTATACAGAAATCTCAGAAATTGAGTTGCTTTAGGTAACCAAATTTATTGGTTAGCTAAAGATTTATTTCTTGAAGCATACTATAAATTGTTCAGATGAAACTCTGACATTGTATTCTCCCTACCATTCTAGAAAGCAAATTTTCAATTTATATCTATTTACCACTTATAAAATATTTAAAATGTTATATATATGTATGGTAGTACTCTATACTTTCATGTTTTTTCTTTTTTATTAATCCAACTGATTATGATAAGCATCAGCTGTTTACGATGCTGTACTACATTGGCACCTTCAGAGTCTGTGATGAAGATATAAGGACATTAGTCCTTTCTCTAAGTTGCTTCAGACTGTCTATTGTGATTTTATCTGAGTTTCATATTTTTTCTTCTCTCTCACTTCCTGGCAGTTAATATTCCTTATAGTTTGTTCATAACCAGATCCTATCAGTTCCTTGCTTAAAGCAGTTTGGTCCTGTCACACCCGGAATAAAATCCAGACCCGTGAACATGGCCACCACACTCTACAGGACCCAACCTTGTCAACCTCTTCTCCTTTCTTCTTTCCCTTGCTTGCAAGAGTCCAGCCACAGTGACCTTGTCCTCTTAAAAATAGACCAAGTTCTTTCCAGCCCCAGAACCTTTGTACTTGTTATTTCCTCTGCTTGGAATGACCTTCTCCCTGATCTGTATATTCCTGCCGCCTCATCATTCTGACAGAGAAGGCAATGGCACCCCACTCCAGTACTCTTGCCTGGAAAATCCCATGGATGGAGGAGCCTGGAAGGCTGCAGTCCGTGGGGTCGCTGAGGGTCGGACACGACTGAGGGACTTCACTTTCACTTTTCACTTTCATGCATTGGAGAAGGAAACTGGCAACCTACTCCAGTGTTCTTGCCTGGAGAATCCCAGGGACGGGGGAGCCTGGTGGGCTGCCGTCCGTGGGGTCGCACAGAGTCAGACATGACTGAAGCGACTTAGCAGCAGCAGCATCATTCTGATGATAAACTCTCAGAACACTCTATAATCACTCATCACACTTAAACCCTTTCTGCATGAACCCTGTTGTGATATACATAAGGTAACCTTCAGAGCACCTATCGCTGTCTGAATTTGCCTAATTAATTTCCTTGTTTTCATGTTCATTGTCTGTCTTCTCCACTAGAATGTAACTATTTTGCTTATCTCTGGCACCTAAAAACAGTTGTGGTGGTTTACTCGCCAAGTTGTGTCTGACTCTTGGCGACCCCATGGACTGTGTGTACCCTGCCATGCTCCACAGTCCATGGGATGTCCCAGGCAAGAATACTGGAGTGGGTTGCCGTTTCCTTTTCCAGTAGTCTTCCTGACCCAGGATCGAACCCACGTCTCCTTTACTGCCAGGCAGATTCTTTACACTGGTAACACCTGGAAGCCCATCATGCCTATGTTCATATCTATTTAATCACGTATAGTAATTTTCACAAAGGTGGTATACCATGCATATAAAGTTTTACAGGTTGCTTTTCTTAAAACTTGATTTTTTTCAGGAGCATTTTCCTGTGACAAAAATATAACTTTTAGTGTCTGTACAGTATTTCATCAAATAGATGTGACATTATTTATTTAACATTCCCATTTTATCTACATTTCCATATTGTTGATCATTCAGGTTTTGTCTAAGTTTTCACTGTTATAAATTTCACTGTTATAATTATATAATTATTATATAACTGTTATAATTTCACTGTTATAAATAACTCTAGGTGAATATCTCTCCACTTAGATCTTATTATCTGGGATGATTTTTTAAAACTTGAATGCTGGAAGTATAATTAAAGGGTCTAGGCGTTTTCAAGAGTCTTGATATACATATGTCACAAAATTGCTTTCAGCATGTGTCCCAACTCATGCTGTCATCCGTATGCACTAATTGTCTCATGCATTCTTGTCAGTATTGAGTATTTCCATGTATATACTTTGCCAAATCAATAGACGTTGATTTGTTTTAAGAAGTACTAACTAGGTTAAATCATTTTTATTTTTATTGGTTATTGCTTCTGTACGATGTCAATAAATTGAGTGGATATGGAAAAGGAGAGAGATACTGATGAAATAAGTTACGATCTGCCAAGAAAATGTTGATGTTTACACCATGTTTGTTTATGTAAATACTATAATATACTCACTTGTCAATGTGAAGGTAACAAATATTTTTAATGCAAATGCTTTGCTGAATGGATTATAGGAACTTTTTGAAAACAAAATTAAGCTAAAGAACAGAAATATGAAAATTTGTATGGCTGATATTATAACACTTATGGAGAAATAAAGAGTTTAAGATTTTTTACTACCACATTAACTGTCATTTGTCTTAGAAGATAAAATAACCCAAAAAAGCTGATATTTTTGATATTCTAACCCTTCAAAAACCTGTTACTCTCCTTTTTTTTTCTTACTTTACTTGACATTCTTATCATGAATTCTGCTTATTGTCCTGTGACTCCAAAGAGCTAGATAGGAAGATTTTTAAGTCATTATACATTGCTTGCATTTCTCAAATATTATGAATAACTTGTGATTAGGTTTTTATGTCTGGCTGATGGGAGACAGTCTATATAGCCATAACTGGGGGAGTAGAAAGCCAGGATGGGGAACTTCAAATGATTTTTTTTACCTTTTTCTAAACCATCAACTCATCATATTAGAATCTTGTTACTTTGACACGATAATGTCAAGTTCCTTAAATACAATATACATATTTAATGTTACATATGAAATGCACTTTAAACAATTACATAATATTTTAATGTATTCTCCTCTGTTTTGACAGAGAAGGTAATGGCACCCCACTCTAGTACTCTTGCCTGGAAAATCCCATGGATGGAGGAGCCTGGTAGGCTGCAGTCCATGGGGTCGTGAAGAGTCGGACATGACTGAGCGACTTCCCTTTCACTTTTCACTTTCATGCACTGGAGAAGGAAATGGCAACCCACTCCAGTGTTCTTGCCTGGAGAATCCCAGGGACGGGGGAGCCTGGTGGGCTGCCGTCTCTGGGGTCGCACAGAGTCGGACACGACTGAAGCGACTTAGCAGCAGCAGCCTCTGTTTCGAATAATTCTTGATTCTCTTTTAATAGTAGAAAAAGTAAGGATTAACTCCTTTAATACACTGCTTAAATATTACAGGTCACCAAAAGTAACTAGTAATATATTGAATAACAGTGCTATTGATCAAAAAATGAGATTTTTATCTTGTATAATTACCTTTTACTTATTTTAGCAAATAGGGGGAAACAGTGGCTTGCTTTTTGAGAATGACTGAATTCTGGTACCTGCTCTAAATGCTTTGCAGCTGTCTTGTTCTTGTGTCATCTCATGCTCAGTCATGTGTGACTCTTTGCCACCTCATGGACTGTAGCCCACCAGGCTTCTCTGTCCGTATGTCCTCATTGTCACTTGTACAGTTGGAGAAGAAGGTCTGTGTTTACTCTGACCTCTGTATTAGTCAGAACTCAGGCCTTGGCCTCTTATCATTTTGCCATCTTGCTCAGGCCAACTCTTATCTATGTGTATGTTAACTGTTGGACAGATTTAAGGAAAGGAGTACGTCAAGGCTGTATATTGTCACCCTGCTTATTTAACTTATATGCAGAGTACATCATGAGAAATGCTGGGCTGGAAGAAGCACAAGCTGGAATCAAGATTGCTGGGAGAAATATCAATAACCTCAGATATGCAGATGATTGGAGAAGGAAATGGCAACCCACTCCAGTATTCATGCCTGGAAAATCCCATGGACGGAGGAGCCTGGTGGGCTACAATCCATGGGGTCGCAAGAGTCAGACATGACTGAGCGACTTCTGTGTGTGTATGCAGATGAAATCACCCTTATGGCAGAAAGTGAAGAGGAACTAAAAAGCCTCTTGATGAAAGTGAAAGAGGAAAGTGAAAAAAAGTTGACTTAAAGCTCAACATTCAGAAAACCAAGATCATGGCATCTGGTCCCATCACTTCATGGGAAATAGATAGAGAAACAGTGGAAACAGTGTGAGACTTTATTTTTGGGGGCTCCAAAATCACTGCAGACGGTGACTGCAGCCATGAAATTAAAAGACGCTTACTCCTTGGAAGGAAAGTTATGACCAACCTAGACAGCATATTGAAAAGCAGAGATATTACTTTGCCAACAGTGGTCCATCTTGTCAAGGCTATGGTTTTTCCAGTGGTCATGTATGGATGTGAGAGTTGGACTGGGAAGAAAGCTGAGCACTGAAGAATTGATGCTTTTGAACTGTGGTGTTGGAGAAGACTCTTGAGAGTCCCTTGGACTGCAAGGAGATCCAACCAGTCCATTCTGAAGGAGATCAGCCCTGGGATTTCTTTGGAAGGAATGGTGCTAAAGCTGGAACTCCAGTACTTTGGCCACCTCATGCGAAGAGTTGACTCATTGGAAAAGACTCTGATGCTGGGGAGGGATTGTGGGCAGGAGGAGAAGGGGACGACAGAGGATGAGATGGCTGGATGGCATCACTGACTCGATGGACGTGAGTCTGAGTGAACTCCGGGAGTTGGTGATGGACAGGGAGGCCTGTCGTGCTGCGATTCATGGGGTCGCAAGGAGTCGGACATGACTGAGCGACTGAACTGAACTGAACTGAAGAAGAATCAAGGGAGATAAAAATAACTTTCATTGAGGAGCCCGCTGTTGTGCTAGGCACTTTTTATATGACTGCATTTAATCCTCAAAACATCCTTAGGATGGAGTTGTCTTCCACACCTTATAGGTGAAGTAAGAGTCATACCAGTTGTATGATAAACAAAGCAGTGGTAGAATTTGAACCAGGATTTGTCCAGTTCTTAAGTTTAACTTCTTTCTCTCATATACTACTTCTCTTAAAAATGCAGTGATGATCATGAAGATGCTGCTGCTGCTGATGTCGATAATGACAATGACAACTACTACAGGATGATAGTATTTGTAATAATAACAGCTAATTGTTTTTTTTTTTTAAAGAAAGTAACATGAAATTTTTTAAAGGTTTATTTATTTTTTTATTTTGGCTGGGTTTTCATTGCTGCATGCACAATTTCTCTAGTTTCAGAGAGCACGGGCTGCTCTTGGTTGCAATTACATGGTCTTCTCGTTATGGTCGCTTCTTTTGTTGGGGCGCACAGGCTTCAGTAGTTGTGGCGCATGGGCTCTGTTGCTCTGTGGCATGTGGGATCTTCCCAGACCAGGGATCAAACTGGTGTCTCTTGCATGGCAAGATGGATTTTTAACCACTGGACCACCAGGGAAGCCCCATAATTTTTTTTTTTCCGGTTTGCTGTGTGTTAGAGGTTATCTTCCTTAATCTTTATCATAATCTATGAGATAAGCACCATTACTAGTATAGCTTTAGAGAGAAATGGAGGCTTACAGAGGAATGTGAGTAACCTTAATTATCCACAGCAGGTGGTAGAGCAACCCAAAATCAGTCTAATCCTATTTTGATCATTTTAAATAAAGAAGTTGAAACAGACATTTTTTTTTCCCTTTGAATTCCTCAGTGACATTACACTGTAGCCATTTTGAGTGTCTGAAACTCTTTAGAATCTATTTTCATTAGATCATGGCTATATTAATGATAATTGATATTTTAATAGGCTTGACAGCTTTAAATTTTTTTCTAGTACTGCTTTGATTCATAAATAGTGACATCGTACAGCACCCCTTGAGGATATTCTCATTTAGTAAATGAGGACACAGACATCCAGATTAATTGTTTGCCTCAGGTCGTTCATCAAATCAGAAGCAAATGTAGAACAGGGCTTAGACAGTTTTTGATTTTAGGTCATGCAGCTGCTTTTATCTTGAAATACTTTGTGTCCATGTACTAGGTTGTTAAAGCTGCTATATGGGATGGTTTTGTCCAGAAGGATCTTTATGCATTTTTTCTGATTTCTATTTGAGAAATTAGGTCTCTGGAAATTCAGTAGCTTGAAGGGCAGGAAGAGATCCTTATGGGTGATCTTGATCTAATTTCTACACTGAGGAGTGATCACCAGTATTCATTCCATGTAAAATATATATATGCTGTTCCCTTCTTTATTTTTTTTAAATGATTAGAAAAGTTATACCACAATTATTTTAAAATCTGTATAGAAAAATTTTGAAATATGTAGACCAAATCTCTCATGCTGACAGTTAAACTTGTTCAGTTCTGTTTTCATATCAAGTGTAAGCATAGATAAGTATTATTCTTCATATAAAAATTCTTTCTAAATTTACATAACAACATCTTTTAACTGAATGGTTACATTTTTATCCCATAAACACTAAAAGCCTGCTGTGAGCCAGTTTTGCACCAATATGACAAAAAACAGAGTTTCACCCCTTAAAGGCCTAAGAATGCTACTCGGAAGATGAAGCAGGTACATGAGAAAGTGGAAGTTGCTCAGTTGTGTCTGACTCTTTGTGACCCCATGGACTGTACCCTGCTAGCCTCCTTTGTCCATAGGAATTCCCCACTGGAGTTGGGTAACCAACCTGGTACATATTCATAGATGGTAAATCACAGGAGTGGGTCAGAGGATTGAACTGGGGTCTCCTGCATTGCAGGCAGGTTTTTTACCATTTGATCCACCAGGGAAGCTGCCTTTTCACTTTTTTTTTTCCTTCAAATCACAAGAGAGAACCAATGGAAGAAGATTGAAGGGAAGGAGAACACGATGATCAAGAAAAAGCTTGATTTGTGGCATTTTGATTTTTGGTGTTTTCAAGTGAGCAGTTTCAGTAAAGTGAGGGTGATGGAAGCTTATTAGAGGCAGTCAGTACGTGGACTGTTTTCAAGAGGCTTGAAAATAGGAAAGTCCCTGGCAGTCCAGGAGTTAGGACTTGGTGCTTTTCACTGCTGAGGGCCAGGGAACAAAGATCCCACCAGCTGCCCGGGGCGGCCAAAAGCAAACAAACGAAAGAGCAGCTTGTAAATAAAGGAGAGGAAAATGAGAGTATATTAAGAGGCTCAGAAGACTGTCGATTTTCTTAAAGTACAGACGTTTGTGTAGAAGAGAAGGAATGTAAAAACGCAAAGATATGGTATAGTTGATGGAGGGCTTCCTGGGTGGCGCTAGTGGTAGAGAACCTGCCTGCCAATGCAGGAGATGCAAGAGATGCAGGTTTGATCCCTGAGTTGGGAAGATCCCCTGGAGGAGGAAATGGCAACCCACTCCAATATCCTTGCCTGAAAAATTCCATGGACAGAAGAGCCTAGTGGACTCCTTAGTCCATGGGGTCAATAAGAGTCAGACACAACTGAGAGAGAGAGAGAGAGTTGATGGAAGATTTTGGAGGAAGGAAGAGAGAATGCCACTAAGCTCAGAGTACAGAGCTAGCCTTGCAAGAGGAGGAGGAGTGACACTTAGTCAAAGACAAAGCTGCTCCTCCTCATCATATGAACGTGCTCAAGTATTTGCATCATTAAAAAAAAGGTGACTTCTGCTGCACTATCCGCAGCTCCACCTCCCATTATAGTACCAGATGTACCCTTGTCTTCTTCATGGCCAATTATTTTGTAGAATGTTGCTAAGTATGTTTTGTCTGATGTTTCCTCATGATTTGATTAAGATCATGCATATTTTAAAAATGTAGCAATGCAATAGAAGAGATGTGGCCTTTGGGGGAGCTTCATATAAGACGTTTAGTGCTTGAAATTGATACAGCTCATTGCAGGCATGCTAAGTCGCTTCAGTCCTGTCCGACTCTTTGCAACTCGGTAGTAGCCTGCCAGGCTGCTCTGTCCGAGGGGATTCTCCAGGCAAGAATACTGGAGACCCAGGGATTGAACCTCCATCTCTTACGTCTCCTGCGTTGGCAGGCAGGCCTTTTACTGCTGGTGCCACCTGGGGAGCCTGACGCATCTCGTTACTGCATATTAACTGAGCACTTGGTTACGGTTGTATCTGCCAGGTTCCTTCACTGTTGTGTTATTTTTTCCCTTTGTCACTTAAAAATACCTTGTGAGGGGAGATAGTTTTGAGTTTTTGCAAATACCCTGTTTTTCATCATACTCTTACCCACTCATTTTACCATTCATTGATGATTCTGGCTTCAGCAATTATTACTACAGTGTATGCCAACTCGTGACTTTGTGTTTGTATCATTTTTTCAGAGTTAGAGGTTCTTAACTTGAGGTCTCTGTTATATACAGATAGCTGTATGCATTTTACTCTAGAGAAGAGGTGCAGCACTTATCAGGTTTTCAAGAGGCCTTTTTCCATCCATTACTACTTTTTAAGTTACGATCACAGCACCTACTCCACAAAGAGTCGGGCAGCACTAAAGTGACTAGTCCACACCTCCATTAGGTGGATGGAAGGATTCCTTTGTGCTTTCCTTCCAATCTGTCTGTAGCTTATTCCACCTTTCCTCTGAAAAGGTGCACCAAAGTCTCCTGGAGTAAATAAAAGCAGATCTGCTGTGTCTATTGTTGTCCTATGTCGTCAAGACTGTCTTCCCTGACCTGCAGTTGGGAAACCACTAAATTTTGATTTACGTATTTCTAGTTTTGTCTCTGAGAACATGTGTTTTCATCTCTATGAAGTATTTAAAAGTTAAATACAGTAGTCTGTTTTACAACTAAGATTGACAAAAAGTTTATTAGCTTCTTAAATACAATATTGACACAAGTTGTGATATCTTAATTTCTTTCTTTTTTTTAGATTGAGATATAGCTGAGTTTCTTTTTATTAGGAGCTGTGTTTTCTTGGAGTAAATAGATTCTTATGAAAGAAAGCTTAATTGAGGCCTTAGCTGAAACATGAATTTTTATAAGAAGTAGTTTATGTGTTATTTTTAATGTTTTGGAAGCCATTTCTATGGATTTGCCATTTTATCAACTAGCAAAAATAAGATTCTTTTTTTTTTTTTTTTCGGTTCTTTAGGAGCTACTAAGTCACTTCTGTCCATGCATTTAAAAAAGTAAAGCTGCTACCACAAGATGGTCAGATTTATTCATGATTTGATCTTACTTTTAAAATAGGATGAGTCTTAATTGTAGTTTTCATAGAAGTTAATTTTTTATTATAGTACATAGACATTTGAAATGAATTCTGTAATACAATGCAAAATTCAGCAACTTATTAAAAGGAGACTTGATTAAGCAGTGCCTGTTTTTGGGTCCCCGCCACCCACCGCCACTCCCCACCCCCTGCAAGTTGGGAAGTCAGTGCTTTGCTATTTGAGAAATTTTTTGGATATTTAGTCTCTTAAAAAAAACAGAGATAGTCTTTTTCCTCCCTTCATCTGAAGGATTATTTGGAGGCTAATTTTTCAGATTGGTTGAGGGCTAATTACTATAGGAAAAATTAAATTTTAAGCAAAGGGGATCAGTATAGAACACATTTTTCTAGTTAAGCAGTGTGGTATGTTTAAGCATGGGGAAATTACAGCCAGTTCAGTGTTGCAAGAGTATCACATGTCAGGCAACTGTTATCAGAGTAAGTATTGGAACAATAAATGCCGTATTGTGATAGATATAAACACTACATTAAGGAGCTTGGACTTAGTAAGGAGAAGATCTGAGAGGTAAGAAGGTCCCGAACTAGAGGAGTGGTAGAAGGGATGAATTCCAGAAATACTAAAGAAGTATATCATCAGGACACAGTGATAAATTGGATGTAGGAGGTGAGATAGGAATCTAGGACCTGTCATGGGAAAACAGTGCTCGCACCATAAATAGAAAGATAAGAGAAGGAGAATATTTGGAGGAAAATCTGATGTGTTCAGTATTGTACAGTAGAGCCTGAGGTACTTCTAGAGTCTGGTTGGAGGCATTCATATAATAGGACTGTGTGATGGAGCTTGGGGGAGCCTGAGGTTGAGAATGGTTAGCATACCAGTGGTGGTTGCAACTATGTGATTAAGTATGATGCTCAGACCAGACCCTCTAGCGTAAGAAGAGCTTGGGTTAAAGATGTAATTCTGGCAACTTACATGGGATGGGCAAGCAGAAAAGAGAGTTTTTTTTTTTTTTTTTAAGAAAATATAGTGCCATATAAAGATCAAAAATAGAGACTTTTAAGGAGAGAGTGATAACGTAAATTTCACGGCATTAATCCTAATCATATTGTTCAGTACACAGCAGAAATGTCACTGAGGTTTTCTTTTTTTTAAAACCAGATTTTCAAGGATTTTGAGCAAAAAATAGATTTTTCTATCTTGTTCAGCATCTATCAGTTAAAAAAGGATTCCACCCCCCCATATCTTTAGTACTTTACTTTTTTTTTTAATTATATTTTTCCTGTTTCTTTCCATTTGGAGTCTACTTTATTTTCTTTTTTTCTCTATTTCTAATTTTCTTAAACTTGGAAAACTAGGAGTATGATTATGGTCAGTCTGCTATAGCCCAGTGGAAAACCTGACTCTCTTTCTGTTTTGGTAAATCTGTGATGCTGTCGGCGTGGAACACGACACTAAATCTGAATCCATTGTGATGGTGACTCATTTAAAACCTTACAGTCTCTGCGTGTTCTCACCTAGTTTATCTGATCTCCATAAGAATCTTGATAGAGCAGATTGTAATCTTCATTTTTTGTTTCTAGTTAAGGAATCTGCTTCCTTGATTGCATTACTGATCCAAAAATAGCTCTTAGTTTTCTGTTTCATTGGGGATATATCTAAAATGTTACAGCTGAAAGGAGCCTTAGGGGCCACTGCTTCTAATCTCTTCATTTTACAAATGGGGAAACAGGCCTCTTTCATTTGGTCAAGATCCTATTGGTTGAATAAGCAAAACCAAGATCTGGAGCCCAGCTTTTCGGACTCCTGGTCCCCATAATAAGGAGGCCTAGTTTCATTTCATTTACTGAACAAGTAAAATCAGGCCACGCTGCACTGTGTTTGATGTTGCTTTTGTCTCTTGGAAATAGTGTGCAGTTCGTGCAGCCACAGAAGGTAGAACACTCATCCTGGAAGGCTTGGAAAAGGCGGAGAGGAACGTCCTGCCGGTTTTGAACAACTTGCTGGAGAACAGGGAGATGCAGCTTGAGGATGGACGCTTCCTGATGTCTGCCGAGCGTTACGACAAACTTCTCCAAGTAAGAAAAGAAACATGTCAGCGCTGCGTCTGAGCTGTGAGCCGCGGGCCGTGCCATCTGCGGTGTAAGGCACGATCGTATGAGAACAAGGACAGTTGTTCGGGGGCGGCTGTCTTGGGCAGTTGGCTGAAGCCAGTTGAGCGTTTGCAGTTTTGTATGGCTCTTCTGTTTGCAGACCATGTGAGAGGACTTCCCAGAGTTTTACTTTGTTTGTCTCTCTACTCACTATTTTTATTTCTATTTTTTTCTTCTTTTAATTCTTTCCTTTCCCCTCCATTTCTATCTCCCTCTTTCCTTCTCTTCCTTCCCTCAACAAGCCTAATGGCTTCTAGACTGTGCTAGGCACCAGGAAGACGGAGTTGAATAAAATCCACTTGTTGGTTCAAGAAGCTCGAAGTCCAGTAGATATGGACAGAAACGAATGAAATACTTAAAGATACCCTGAAGGTCCAAGCTACCGGCATCTCATGCCTGAGCTGTTGTAAGAGCTTTGTCTCTGGACCCCCTGCTTCCCTCCTGGCTCCCCCAGGGCAGTCAGTAATCCGTTTAAAACACAAGGCAGAACAGGTCATTCCTCTGCTGTAAACCTCCAACGCCTTCCTGTTCTACTCAGAATAAAATCTAAAGTCCTTACAGTGGAATACAGAATATCTGGTCATCTGAGCCATCACTGTCCCTTTGACCTTATCTCCTTCTTTCCTTCTCCCCTTTCATTCCACTCCACCTGCCAACATGCCCTTTACCATTAACTACTCAAAATGCATTCTCCTGTCTCATCGGTGCTTTGCACAGGCACCTTGTTCTTCCAGAGTAGTTTTCTCCCAGACATCTGCCAGACTCATTCCTCTACCTCTTTCAGGTCTTTGCTCAAATGTAACCCAGGCATGCCTTTTTACATTGCGCTTTGCTCTAGTGTTGCTTCACAGATATGGTGTTATTTACAAATCGAGGGTTGGGGCAACTCTGCATCAAACAAACCAATGGGCACCATTTTTCTAACAGAGGTCGCTCACTTCGTGTCTCTGTTGCATTTGGTAATTCTAACCACATTTCAAGCTTTCCATTGGCATTTGTTATGGTAATTTGTGATCACTGATGTTTGATGTGCAGTTATTTTGGGGTTCCTCAAACCAAACCCATATAAGATGGTGAACTTCATCAATAAATGTGTGTGTTCTGACTACTCCTCACATCAGCTGCTCATCTCCAATCTCTGTCCCTCTTTGCAGGCCTCCCTTTTCCCTAAGACATAACAACAGCGTTGAAATTAGGTCAGTTCCAGTTAATAATCCCACAGTGGCCTCTAAGTGTTCAAGTGAAAGGAGAAGTCATTTGTCTCTCACGTTAAGTGACAAGCTAGAAATGATTACGCTTACTGAGGAAGGCATGTTGAAACCTGAGATACTCCAAAAACTAGGCTTCTTAGGCCAAACCGTTAGCCAGGTTTTTCATGCAAAGGAAAAGTTCTTGCAGGAAAGTAAAAATGCTACTCCAGTGAACACACAAATGGTAAGAAAGAGAAACCACCCTATTTTGCTGAAGAAAGTTTTAGTAGTCTGGATAGAAGATGAAACCAGCCACAACATTCCCTTAAGTCCATGCCTAAACCAGAGCAAGGCCCTAACTCTTCAATTCAAGTCAGAGAAAGGTGAGGAAGCTGAAGTTAGCAGAGGTGGATTCCTGAGGTTTAAGGAAAGAAGCTGTGTCCATACTTAAAAGTGCAAGGTGAAGCCCAAGTGCTGATATAGAAACTGCCGTCAGTTATCTGTGAGATCTAGCTCAGATCAGTAATGAAGGTGGCTACACTGAGCATCAGAGTTGCTATGGAGATGAAACAGCCTTCTAGTGGAAGAAGATGCCATCTAGAACTTTTGTAGCTAGAGAGGAGAAGTCGATGTCTGTCTTTAGAGCTTCAAAGGACAGGCTGACTCTCTTGTTAGGGGCTGATGCAGCTGGTGACTGTAAGTGGAAGCTAGTGCTCCTTTGCCAGTTTGCAAATCGTAGGGCCTCTAAGAATTATGCTGCATCTAATCTACCTGGGCTCCACAGATGGAACAGCAAAGCCTGGATGACAGCAAATCTGTTTCCAGCATGGTTTATTGTTGAGCTCACTGTTGAGACCTACTTCTCAGAAAAAAAAAAAGCTTTCAGAATATTACTGTTCATAGACAATGTGCCTGGTTGTCCAAGAGCTCCGATGGAGATGTACAATGAAATTCATGTTCACAGCATTTGGTCGGCAGCCCATGGGTCAAGGAGTAATTTCGACTTTCAAGTCTTATTTTTTAGGAAATGCATTTTGTAAGGCTCTAGCTGCCACAGTAACTCCTCTGACAGATCTGGGCAAAGTAAATTGAAAACCTTCTGGAAAGGATTTGCTGTTACAGATGCCACATTAAGGAGACACTTATGGTTCATAGTGAACCTGACATAGTGAACACAGCTGAGTGACTTAACTGACTGATGGTTCATAGGAAGAGGTCAAAATATCAAGATTAAGAGGAGATTGGAAGGGGCCTTCCCTCACAGTCCAGTGGCTGGGGCTTCGCACTCCCAGGGCAAGGAGGGTGGGTTTGATCCCTGGTCGGGGAACTGGATCCCACGTGCCATAACTGGGGATCCTGCCTGTCACAAGTAAAAGATCCCACGTGCTGCAGCTAAGACCCAGTGCAGCCAAATGAATGAATGAATGAATGATACATAAATATTTTTCAAAAGAAGAAGAAAGCGAAAAACTCCCAATAGTTTGATTAAAAAAAAAAAAACAACTTAATTCCAGCTCTCATGGATGACTTTGAGAGGGTCAGGTCTTCAGGGAAAGAAGTAACTGCAGACATGATAGAAAGAGCAAGAAAACCAGAATTAGAAGTGGACCCTAAAGATGTGACTGAATTGTTGCAGTCTTATGATAAAACTTTTAACAGATGAGGAGTTGCTTCTTATGGATGAGCAAAGAAAATGGTTTCTTGAGATGAAATTGAGTCCTGGTGAAGATGCCGTGAAAGTTGTTATAATAACATAGGATTTAGAATTTCAAAATAAACCTAGTTGGTAAAGCTAAAGCAGAGTTTGAGAGGACTGACTCCAAATTGGAAAGTTCTACCGTGGGTAAAATACTATCAAACAGCATCTCATGCTATGGAGAAATTGTTCATGAAAGGGTCAGTTGATGCAGCAGACTTCATGGTGGCCTTTTGTTGTTGTTGCTCAGTTGCTTAGTTGTGTCTGACTCTGCAGCCCCATGGACTGCAGCTCGCCAGGCTTCCCTGTCCTTCACCATCTCCTGGAGCTTGCTCAAACTCATGTCCATTGAGTTGGTGATGCCATCCAACCATCTCATCCTCTGTTGTCCCCTTCTCCTCCTGCCTTCAATCTTGCCCAGAATCAGGGTCTTTTCTAATGAGTCGGCTGTTTGCATCAGGTGGCCGAAGTATTGGAGCTTCAGCTTCAGCATCAGTCCTTTCGTTGAATATTCAGGGTTGATTTCCTTTAGGATGGACTGGTTGGATCTCCTTGCAGTCCAGGGGACTCTCAAGAGTCTTCTGCAACACCACAGTTCAAAAGCATCAGTTCTTTGGTGCTAAGCCTTCTTTATGGTTCAGCACTCACATCCATATGTGACTCCTGGAAAAAACGTAGCTTTGACTAGACAGATCTTTGTTGGCCAAGGGTTTTAGGGAATTGCCACAGCCACCCCCGCCTTCAGCAACCACTCTCCTAGTCAGTCAGCAGCCATCAACGTTTAGACAAGACCCTCTACCAGCAAAAAGGCTACTATTCACTGACGTCTCAGAGGATGGTTAGCGTTTGTTAGCAATAAAATATTTTTAAGTTAAGGTATGTGCATTTTTAGATGTAATACTATTGCATGCTTAATAGGCTACAGTGTAGTGTAGAAGTAACTTTTGCATGAACTGGAGAACCAGGGGATTTGTGTGTCTCACTTCATTGCAATATGTGCTTTATTGTGGTAGTCTGGAACTGCAGCTGCAACACCTCCGAGTTCCGCCTGTATTCCAGGGAAGGCTGCCCTCACCATTCATTAAATATTGCAACATGCCTTCTGCCCCCATACTACCTTACTCTGCTCTGTTTTTTTCCACAGAGTCATCTAATTATCCTACTTGATTTACTTACTTACGGTTTTAGTTCATTGTCTGCCTCCCTCCGTGTGTGTGTGTGTTAAGTCACTTCAGTCATGTCCAACTCAGTGCAATCCCATGGACTGTAGCCTGCCAGGCTCCTCTCTCTGTGGGATTCTCCAGTCAAGAATACTGGAGTGGGTTGCCATGCCCTTCTCCTGGGGATCTTCCCGACCCAGGGGTCCAACCTGGGTCTTCTGCACTGCAGGCAGATTCTTTACCCTCTGCTTCCATCTACTAGATTATAACTTTCAGTAGGTTAGGAATTTTGTCACTGTTATTATCTCAAACTTCAGAACATTGCCTGGCACGGGGTAGGTGCTCAATGACTCTTTGTTAACAGTTAAGTGGAATGAAGTCTTTAAATGTTGCCATACAAGAAGGTATAAAGAGGGCAACAGCAAGGGACCGGGGTGGTGGGGTTGGGGGGTGGCTCTTCAAAGGCTGAAGAACAGTGAAGAGCCCTGGGAGGGTCAGGCAGAGAAGGAAGATAACAGGGCCAGTTACTTTTACAGGCGTGATCACATTTAACTTTCATAACAGCTGTAATAATATCGGTGGTATTGTTTCCTCTTTACAGATGAGAAAATTGAGACTCAGGGGTATAATAACCGGCTTTTGGTCACCTAGCTAGAATGTGCCCTGGAGTCGGCATTTGTGACTCCAAAGTCACGTGTTTCCTTTTGTTTCCAGTCTCAGCCCCATCATGTCCTGGATGCAGGAATGTGGGCAAGTTATGTAACTGTTTTGAACGTCAGGAATTGTGTCTGTTTGGATTCTGGTGAAAATTAAATGAGAAAAATTCATGGAAAGTGCTTACCATGTATTAAATTTTTTTAAAATGTTACTTATCACTGTTACTATAGCTTGGTAGAGATACGTCCGTAAACACATTTATCTGTTGAAAGCCCCCGGACAGTCTTTGCCCTGCTGGTGGTCTGTCCTTGCGGAACTGCTCCGTGTTGACTTCTGGCTGGACTCAGTTTATTTTTCTTGCTCTCCTGATTATTCCTCTCTGTTGACCAAGTAGAACTTAGAGATCTGATCCACATTGCCTTTGTGCCTCAATGCATTCACTGCTTCTCCTTTCAAATGCCAGTCTTCATTTTGCAAGCCTTCCCTGGTACCCTCTTCCTGATTCCACTTTACTCCCATCCTTGACAATTTGGCTTCAGGAGGGTTCTCTAGTACAGTTTACTCAGCAGTCAGGGGCTAAATCCCTTAACTCGGCTCCTGCAAGTGTGGTCTGTATTGCCATGCAGTAACTTGTGCTTTCTTACTCTTTTAGGATCATACCAAAACAGAATTGGATGCTTGGAAGATTGTCCGAGTTAATGAAAATTTCCGAGTCATTGCCTTGGGCTTGCCAGTGCCCAGGTACTCTGGGAATCCATTAGATCCCCCACTCCGGTCTCGATTTCAAGCCAGAGATATTTATTATCTTCCCTTCAAGGTAAGTAGGAACAGGGATAATTTGTTTTTAAATTTTTATTTAATTTTAACTGAAATATAATTTATTTGCAATATTATATTAGTTTCAGGTGTTCATCTTAGTGATTCAATATTTTCATAGATTATACTTCATTTAAAGTTATTATAAAATATTGGCTGTGTTCTTTGTGGGTGTCCCTGATAGCTCAGCTGGTAAAGAATCTGCCTGCAATGCAGGAGACCCCAGTTCGATTCCTGGGTCAGGAAGATCCCCTGGAGAAGGGATAGGCTACCTACTCCAGTATTCTTGGACTTCCCTGGTGGCTCAGACAGTAAAGAATCCATATCCCTTGTGCTTGTAGCTTATTTGTTTTATACATGGTAGTTTGTACCTCTTCATCCCCTCCCCTGGCTTTTCCCTCTCTCCTTAAGGGTGGTTTATTTTTAAAACGTCTCTCCTATTTATAATTAATTCAGTTACTATAAAAATGTTACTATGTTTGTAGTTGTCCCCCTCAGTAGTTACTGGAAAGTGAAATGGATACAAAGGTAAAGAAAATCTCTGAAAACTAGGAAGAAAAAGTTACTTTTCTTTTAGAAAAATGACATGTATCAGAAAACGATTTTTTGCTATTGATTGCTTAGTGTTTGCTTGATTAAAAGGTTGAATTATGTCTCTAAGTATTTGCATTTAATATGTTACAGTCCTTATTAATCAATTTGGTATGTTCCTGTGCTATTTTAGGACCAACTTAAACTGTTATATTCAGTTGGAGCCAATGTTCCTACTGAAAAGTAAGTATTTCAGATATACATATAGGTAGATCTATACGTGTGTGTGTGTGTGTGTGTGTGTATTATATATATATGCTGCTGCTGCTAAGTCGCTTCAGTCGTGTCCGACTCTGTGCGACCCCATTGACGGCAGCCCACCAGGCTCCCCCGTCCCTGGGATTCTCCAGGCAAGAACACTGGAGTGGGTTGCCGTTTCCTTCTCCAATGCATGAAAGTGAAAAGTGAAAGGGAAGTCGCTCAGTCGTGTCCGACTCTCAGCGACCCCATGGACTGCAGCCATTGCCTTCTCCGAATATATATATATGCTAGCTATTTATATGG
>NW_011494917.1:91856-95082 GCF_000754665.1 Bison bison bison | reverse complement strand
ATATATGGAGAAGGCAACGGCACCCCACTCCAGTACTCTTGCCTGGAAAATCCCATGGACGGAGGAGCCTGGTAGGCTGCAGTCCATGGGGTCGCTGAGAGTCGGACACGACTGAGCGACTTCCCTTTCACTTTTCACTTTCATGCATTGGAGAAGGAAACGGCAACCCACTCCAGTGTTCTTGCCTGGAGAATCCCAGGGACGGGGGAGCCTGGTGGGCTGCCGTCAATGGGGTCGCACAGAGTCGGACACGACTGAAGCGACTTAGCAGCAGCAGCAGCTATTTATATATAAATTGATATTTATAACATATTAACATAATAATTTATACCATTAACATATGCTATATGAAGCATGTTATATTAAACATAAAAATAATATGTTTATATATAAAATTTATATATAAACACACATAAATATGTATATTTGTGTGTATAAATAGCTTATATGTATATATAAATTCTGGATTCTTAACATTGAACTTGTTTTGCCCATTCATTGATCAACTGATTCATTCATTCAGCAACCATTTGAAGAGCTTTTCAGCAGCTGTGGTACATGTGCTAATGATAAAGTTAATGAGTTAATAAGACATGAACTTTGATGACAAGAATTTCAAGATCCAGTAGTGTTTAAAGATATGTGTATAAATATTTTTCTTTAACATAGTGTGGTAAGGGCCATAATTTCAAAGTGTTGGGGCTGGAACTGTACAAGGTCTTTGCAGAGGCATTGGCATTTGATGTAGATCTTAAAGAATGAGTAGGCTTTTGACTGATAGAGAATGGAATTAAGGAATTCTAAGAAATTTTTTAAAGGCGTGGGTTATGAGTGAGTGTGCTTTATTCTTGAAAACGTGAAAAGCTCCCAGTGGCCAAAGTTTGGATTTGGACTGAGAAGGGTAGGAGGTAAGACTGACAGGGTAGTTTTGGGTCAGGTTGTGTAAAACCTTACATATTGTGATGGATTTAAGAGATTAGGTACAGTTACCTGTACCTAACAAGCTTCTGAATGAAATGTAATGTGGAGCTGCTGTTCTTTAAGAATTTAATAGTAGATGTCAACTTTTTAGATTAATTAAATTGGCCCAGCTATTTTGTCTTTAACAGATTTTATATACTGAAACTATTAGAATAAAATTTAATACCACTTCTTTTTTTCCCCTAGAGTTTCTCAGCTTTTGTCCTTTGCCACCACTCTCTGTTCCCAAGAATCTTCTACCCTTGGACTTCCAGATTTTCCTTTAGATAGTTTACCAGCTGCAGTTCAAATCCTGGTATGTATCAAGTAATTTAATGACTGGTATATCCAAATGTGGCAAGGAAAATTTTAAAGTTAATCCTTGGAGATTAATCATTTCTGTTTGTCTTGTCATATTCTTCTATAAATATTTCAAGGCCTGAGTTTAATTTGCTGTGCAGCCCAGCAAACTGTACCGAGACCAGTGATGTGTTCTGAGCTTTTAGAGAGCATACAGCCTTGAGGTTGGGGAGGGCCGGGGTGAAGGTAGACTTCCAGCTCAGGTGTAAGTTGGACATAGGGAAGGAGGTGTTCCACCAGACCACATAGAGGTCAGCTGCAGAGTACCTCGGGCCTCTGACTGGCTTCACCTGAGGTAGGCGAGCTAGGGCTTTCACACTCCAGCGCCATCGGTCCCTGGTTAGTGTTGTCCCCGGGGCCACATGTTCCCAGGCACTAGCTGCTCTCCCACCCTGGGAGCCAAGCTGGCTCCAGGAACTCAAGGGCAGTCTTCTTTCAAAGACCTGCAGCAGCTGGCTGCCGGAAGAGCAAGCAGGGAGACAGGAAGGAGGAACCGGATGGGGGCTTTGGTGGAGCGTAGACGTCCTCCACTGCGCTTTCATGAAGGTCATGACGGTGGCGTCTGGTGTGATGGGAAGGCAGAGGGCACAACACAGGCAGAGGTGCTGATTCACCAGAGGGCTTGGTGTGTTTGGAGAATGGTAATAAATTGTGTCACTAGAGCAAATGCGTGTGGTGAAGAGAAATGTGAGGACCTTGTTGTCACAAGTGTTTTGCATGGTGAGTGAGGTTGTCTGGATTTTATGATGTGGAAGAAGTGGCCTGTTAGACATTATTAAGTAGATGGGATGTGCGACAATCAGGTATCTGTAGGAGGAAGACACCTCTGTTGGCAGCAAGGTGGGGTGGGGGTGCGTGGGATGCACAGGAACACTGAGACAAGAAACTTATTTTTAATCTCATGTTGCTTCTTATTTTTCTCATTTCCTGAAAGTCAGTGAGTTAGGTTTCCCATGAATCATTTACACTGTTCGAAACACCTGGGGCGCCTTCCACGTGGCACTAGTGAAAAAGAACAACCTGCCTGCCAGTGCAGGAGACACAAGAGAAGCTGGCTGGGAAGGTCTGCTGGAGGAGGGCACGCAACCCACTCCAGTATTCTTGCCTGGAGAATTCCATGCACAGAGGAGCTTGGCAGGCTACAGTTCATAGGGTTGCAAAGAGTCAGACACGACTGAAGGGACTTTGCACATGCGTGCGTACCAACATTTGGAGCAACATTTTCCCTCCATATTTTTCATGTCTTCTAATTTTAATTCTTACTGTTTTTTCCTTGGAACTTTTTACTTTGACAATTCTCAAATCCAAAAAAAAAAAAAAAGTTCAAAAATAGCCAAACATAAAACTATAATCCCATTAAGTAGATTCACCAATTTTTAACATTATTACTGCTTTTGTTTACACTTTCTCTTTTTTACCTAAACAATTCTGAAAGTCAATTGCAGTCAGTATTCTTAACTACTTCAATATGCAGTTCTAAGAATTAGAACATTCTTCTATTAATACATAACCAGGACACTTACTATCACACCTCTCTGCATATCAACAATAGTTCCATAATGTCATCTAATAGGCAGCTTATATTGAAATTTCTCTCATTGCCCTAATTAAACAGACTTTTTAAAGTAAGGTAAACCCATTTGGTTCCAAATAGGAAAAGGAGTACATCAAGGCTGTATATTGTCACCCTGCTTATTTAACTTCTATGCAGAGTAC
This sequence comes from Bison bison bison, assembly GCF_000754665.1. Classification (NCBI taxonomy): domain Eukaryota; kingdom Metazoa; phylum Chordata; class Mammalia; order Artiodactyla; family Bovidae; genus Bison; species Bison bison. Next base: position 92,046 of record NW_011494917.1, on the reverse strand, counting down.
ATCATGAGAAATGCTGGACTGGAAGAAACACAAGCTGGAATCAAGATTGCCGGGAGAAATATCAATAACCTCAGATATGCAGATGACACTACCCTTATGGCAGAAAGTGAAGAGGAACTACAAAGCCTCTTGATGAAAGTCAAAGTGGAGAGTGAAAAAGTTGGCTTAAAGCTCAACATTCAGAAAACGA
>NW_011494917.1:72795-91413 GCF_000754665.1 Bison bison bison | reverse complement strand
GAGTCTGAGTGAACTCTGGGAGTTGGTGATGGACAGGGAGGCCTGGCGTGCTGCGATTCATGGGGTCGCAAAGAGTCGGACACGACTGAGAGAGTGAACTGAACTGAACTGAAACCTATTTGGGAAAGCAGTTTGGGGTGAAGAATTTGAGGATGAAAACACTTCCTGACTTTGTAGTTAGAACAGTGACTTACATGGGCTTCCCAGGTGGCGCTAGTGTTAAAGAACCTGTCTGCTGATGAGACAAAGAAGACGTAGGTTCAGTCCCTGGGTTGGGGAGATCCCCGGAGAAGGGAACGGCAAACCCACTCCAGTATTTCTGCCTGGAGAATTGCATGGACAGAGGAACATGGTGGGCTACAGTCCTTGGGGTCGCAGAGTTGGACACAACTGAAGTGACTGAGCATGAGCACTTTGTAACTTTGTAGTTGTAACAGTGAAGCCAGGAGTATGTGCCTGAGGTCCACCAAGGTTAGGAGTAAGGGGAAAAGAGAAGGTACTTTGGGATGAGTGGGGTAGAGAAATGTGCCAAACACATAATCTTTGGACATGCTGAATGGGAGTCTGTGGGACACCCATAGAGTCACATCTCACAGACAGTTGGGAGCTTAGATCTAGAGCTGAAGAGACTTGTCAAGAGTAGGGATGGAGACACACCGTCAGTAGCTGAAAGATGAGAGTGGGCGAGTTTACCAGGGAAAGGGTGCAGGCCAGGGAGAGAAGAGGAAACTATGGATATTTGCTTTTGTGGACTTCTTGAGAATGTGAGACACTTGCTGGCTATCGTTTATGATGCAATTTCAATGTCACATGTATGTTTCAGCTACACTTTTTGTGATGGTTGTAGATGTCCTTCATTCCCATGTGTTTTCCCTCCCAAATAGGACTCCTTTCCTATGATGTCAATCCAACACGCGCTCCAGTGGCTTTACCCGTACACTGTGTTACTGGGCCATGAAGGGAAGATGGCTGTGCAAGGGGTTTTAAAAGTAAGTGTCTGCTTCACTTTCTTTCTTACCTTTCCCGTGTTCTCTTCCTGTGCCTTCTTTTCCCTTCTCATCTCTCTCTTACCCTTTTTTCCTACTTTTGTGTCTCCTTCTTTCTTTCTTTCCTGTGTCTTTTCTTCTCCTCTTTTCCAGACGTGCAGGTGCTGGCTTGACAGTAATGGGGAGTAAATATTCCTTCTGCATTTATTAGCAGGCACTCTACACTAAGGAAGAGCTTTTCTTCTCCATGACATACTTATTTATTCATTTATATCAATATGGACTTATGGATCCCTATTTCATTCAGTGGGTTATAATTTACTATCATTATTTATTTTCACACTAACATTATCTCAGGTCTTGGCCACTTCAAGCTAATCATTGGTAGAGTCATTGACTCACCCCAAATAGTTCCCTTTTATGAAGGACGTTTTTGTTTTTCTTACACAGTTTGACTCAAGGCATATAGATTTCTAAGAAGCAGGTAGAACGTGAACACTTGGCAGTTGTGGTCATGTGTACACGCCCCAGGATTTGACATATGGAATAGTATTTGGGGACTTCCTTAATGGTCCAGGGGTTAGGGCTTCACACCCCCAGTGCAGGGAAGTAAGATACCCACATGCTGCCCCGTGCGGCCAAAAAACAAGAGATACTTGAACGGTATTTATTCTGCCTTATCCCAGAACATACACAGGGTCTTTGGGAATATGGAAGTACTCTCTGCAGCTAGTATTAGTGAGAGGGGCTCAGAAGAGTGGAACAGTAGATTCTAATTACTTAAGTGGGATTTTATTTTGTATATCAGCTAGTCCAAGAAGTAGTGTTTTCATTGATTGGTGATGTCAATAATAATAATAGCAAAATAAAAATAACAAAAAGCTGTATCCTCATAAATGCTAGAATGTATAGTTATTAGCAGAATCTTAAGGAAAAACAAGAAGAAGCAAGGGGAAAATAATGGTCAATAAAGAGACAAAGGAAAGTGGAGGAGACAGAAGAGAGATGCAGGCCTGAGAGTGGTGAAATAGCGGCCACTGGTGAAAGAAAGGGGTTTTCTGTGTGTGTGAGAAGGGGTAAGGGAGTGGGGGTGGGAGAGAGGGGGAAATAGAAGGAGGTTAAAGAGATAATGGAGAACCATTTGGAAATGGGGAAATTAATTCATAGGCTCAAGGAGTTGGGAAACTACCAGTTTGACTGTATAGTTCACTCTAAGATTCAGAGATTTTTTTTCTCTTTGGCTGCGCTGGGTCCTCTTGTTTCTGCTCAGGCTCCTCTAGTTGTGGCGAGCGGGGGCTGCTCTCTGGTTGCAGTGCATGGGCTTCTCACTGTGGCGGCTTCTCTCGTTGCCCAGCACAGGCTCTCGGGCGCGTGAGACCCTTAGCGCACTAGAACGTCAGCAGTCGTGGTGCACAGGCTTAGTTGCTCCAAAGCATGTGGAATCTTCCCAGACCAGGGGCCGAACCCGTGACCTCTGGAATGGCAGGCAGTTTCTTACCCACTGGGCCACCAGAGAAGTCCTAGAACTCACCTTTGGTTTAATTAACATCTGTGCTACCTTGGCATCCGTCATTGAAATAGCATACCTAATGTCTGAGAAAAAAAGCCTGTATTTACAGGTGAGCTCCCAGCTGCACATCAGCACAAAGTTCAGTGCCGTGGGAACAAGGGTACATGGAATAGAAGAAAATATCAGTTCTGATAAAATGAAGCAATATAAGCTTTTGTGACACAAGCAAGAGAGGATATTGATAAGTGTCTAGATAAGTCTGTTATGAACGAAGGTCTTCATTTTTACAAAGGTATCAGTTTGATGTGTTTCTGGTCTCTAATTTCAGAATTAGTCATACAAATTCTATAAAGTTATACAATGCCTTTAAAGAGTTGAGTTTTCTAAAGAAGATAGTCAGTGTTGCTTCATTTTGTTTGGCCTTTATCTGGACCTTTATAATTAAAGGGGAACATAGAATACTGATTGAGAGTCCATATTACAAACAGAAATAATTTCAAATCTGATTGTAGAATTTAAAAAAAAAATGGAAAAAGGGGAATTTTGTTACTTATGTAAGAGGAGAAAAAGTGATTGTCTTTTCTTGCCTTAATTTTGTGAAGAATTATATATCTATTTTATTCCTCTATTTCCTTTTTGATCAACAATCTTTAAATTTCCTATGCCAGCAAATGGTAACTCACCTTGCAACTTCAGTTCTTGAACTATTTTAGTGTATTCTAGCCTACTATTTTTATTCTACTGAAATATTTTAGTTTGCATTATTTATGAGGATGTAACAAGTATAGCAAGTGTTCAAGGCATTAGTTCCTTTCTGGAATATAAATGCTCTGACATCAACCCTATGTCAAGTTAAAACTGTCATTACTATGGCTGGAATAAAAGCATGGCTTTAAGCTCATAAATGTATTGTTTTAGAATTTTATGAGTCTGAGTTCCAGATTCTAATGAATGTAATTACTTGGCTAAGGCTTTACTCCTTTTCTATTAAACTTCCTTAAAATACAATGTAACTTTTTCTTTTTCTCTTTTTGATGAAATTAAGGAGTCAATGATTGTTAATTGTCTACAACATGGAAGCTCTTCCTATCAAACTGTGTGACACCAGGGGAATTTGCATATATAAATTGTGTAAAGTATAAAACTTATGTTTTCTGTGGTAGCACAAATAAACAGTTTTTCTTAGGATGGAGAAAGGAATGATTGTCTTGGGTACTTAAGACATTGAAATGAGGACGTGAACTGGGCTGTTGTGTTTAAAATGTTGAAACTGAAGATAATTTTCTTCCCCAGACTCTATTTTCTAGAATTGAATCATTCTGTTGAATAGGCAGTGATCTGTTCTTTCATTGGGTTTCAACTCTTTTGCTATAGTGATCGTGTTCTGTAAGTATTGTAGGATTTGTGGGGAATAATTTCTGCCTGTTTAATGCTAAAAATGAGTTAAGCCTTTCATATTGAATATGCTGCTGTTAAATGGGCATAGGATTTAATTAATTCTTAATTAGTATCCTCATGTTTCATATACTTACTTGTGTTCTGTATGCGTTTTTTATATAATCAGCTGGGATTAGAGAGTTTAACCTAGTGTTAGAACCTTGATCACTGGCCTACATGGAAAAAGAATCAGTGGTCCGGGCGTTTTAGGTCCAGTCTGGCAAGATTGAGAACCTGTGTTGTGGAAGGCAGTATATCAGATACCATAGAAGATTGATTGTTATACTGTATCATAACCAGTTAAACTAACCATACAGGCAGTCAGCAGGATGGTGTCCAGGAGGTTCTATTTTTCTCAATTTCAGGCAGCTGTTAACTTCTGTTGATTTAAGAAATCAACTGATACAGCCCTTGTTATAATTTACTTTAAGCATGTTTTCAAGAGTCACATCATCCTTTTCTAGGAAGCTGGAACCTTTGATTATCAGGAATTGTAGACTGAAAACTTCTGTCAGATCATTCTATTCCTTGGTATTTAGTAAATTTTAGGGCCTATTTTCCGGAGAAGGCAGTGGCACCCCACTCCAGTACTCTTGCCTGGAAAATCCCATGGATGGAGGAGCCTGGTAGGCTGCAGTCCATGGGGTCGCTGAGGGTCGCATACGACTGAGCTTTCACTTTTCACTTTCATGCATTGGAGAAGGAAATGGCAACCCACTCCAGTGTTCTTGCCTGGAGAATCCCAGGGACGGGGGAGCCTGGTGGGCTGTCATCTATGGGGTTGCACAGAGTCGGACACGACTGAAGTGACTTAGCAGCAGCAGCAGCCTCAGGGACTATTTTCAGGTCATCTTTAGTAATTGGCTTAAGTAGAATGAATGGTATCTGCAAAAATAGGGGGAAAATATTCTCATTAATTTTTTTGCCTTTATTTTTATAACACTGAATGACTTTTAGTTTTAATTAAGATGGACATTTCCAGATATCCAACATTAATACTAAAATAAAAAGTAAATTATATGTTTTTCTGGTCATTTTATAGCGCTTTGAACTCGAGGATTCAAGAAGATCTGTGCTTCCTGAGAAGATTGTGAGAGTGGAAAGGACGACCGAAAATAATGTCTTCCAAGCTTCTGTGACCCTCCGGATTGCAGAAAAAGAGGTGACCATCAAGGTAATGAATGAATCAAGGTTTGTACTTTCTAAGATTGCCTGTATTAACCACACAGGTTCTGGTTAGTACTGGACATTTTTTTTTAACCTAAATTGAATTTATAATCTGTTCATAAGTCTTTGGTTCCATAGTGTCACATATATATGTCTGTATCTGTGTATTTATGTATCCAGTCGTAAACTCTGTAAAAAAATTTGTAAACTAGAAAAATTTAGGAGAAACATAGGGATAGCTTTTCATCAAAAACCAGTCAGCCTCTGGGAAATCAAATACAGTGTTTATTAATGAAAGCATTTTGTGTTCTAAGTCCTTGATAAGAAATAGTTTGAAAATATGTTTTCAAAGATTTCACAGCTGAGGATTGAGACCCCAAGGACTGTAGCCCACACGGCTCCTCTGTCCCTGGAATTCTCCAGGCAAGAATACTGGAGTGGGTAGCCATGCCCTCCTCCAGGGGATCTTCCTGACCCAGGGATCGAACCCGGGTCTCCTGGATTGCAAATGGATTCTTTACTGTCTTAGGTACAGGGAATCCCAGAACTAAGGATTACCCTTTTCAAATAAAATATCTGTCAGCTATAGGAAGCGGTTGAAAGGGGAGCTATTGTAGGTGAACAGTTTTTAGAGGAGGGAATGGTATTTGGTCACAGAGCTCCATCTGCTTTCTCTGCCTGCTTTTTTCTAACCCTTTCTTTGAGGGTCCTGCGAATCCCAAGAGGTGATAGGAAGCTGACACTAGAATACACAGCTTGAAAAATACTGACTTAATGAAATTGTAAGTGAATGTAGGAAAGAGTAAACGCTTGCCTTCTTATGTTAGGACAGAGCGAATTTTCATGATAGACTTTTTTGTTTGTTTTAATGTAATAGTAATAATATTAGGTTGGCCAAAAAGTTTGTCCAGGTTTTTCCATAAGATGGTACAGAAAAACCTGAGCAAACTTTTTGGCCAACCCAATACTTATTCATGTAATTGTATTTATTCAGTCATCAAACAAAATATTGAATATGTCTACCATGAGCTGGGCTCTGTTTTGGAATCTGCTGAGTGCCTGCAGTGTACTAACACTTTAATAAGGAGGAGATAGGAAATAAAACGAAGTAGGTGTGAAGGACGGGAGGAGGTTTTAAGAATAGCTGCCTGTGAGTGGTAAACTAAAAATAAAAATGGGAAAAGATTTGTGGATAGTTTAGAAATCAGGAGATCTTTGGTTGATTTTGGAGAATCCCAGTTGGCTGATTTTAAATTCTGTCCTTATAACTGAAATTTGAGCAAAAACCTTCATTCTCAAGCAGTGCATTGTTATTATGAGTTATAAATAGCATGAAAATTACTTGATTCTCATGAAAATGTCTGACAGCATGGGCTTTAATTTTAGAGGGATTATTGACTTGGAAGTTTGATGAAAATGATCATCAGATCTGTGCTTGAGAAAATTGCTACTCTCCTGAAATATCTAAAACACTATATAATTGAATTGAGCAGGAAATTATTTGAAATTTTAAATGGCAGTTGTATGCTTTCATTTACTAATATTTTTAGAAAAATATGCATATTACATTTACCTCTTTTTAATTGTAGGTACCAGCTGGGACTAGGCCATTAAGTCAGCCTTGTACATCGGACCATTTTATACAAACCTTGAGCCATAAACAACTACTTGCTGAAATGATGCAGTCTCACATGGTTAAGGACATATGCTTGATTGGAGGAAAAGTAAGACTGGCAGCCGTACTGCAAACTTCTGTCTCCTGACTTTGGGTTGTTTTGACTTATCCCTTAAATGATTGTGTCCATTTGTAGGGTTGTGGAAAAACAGTCATCGCTAAGAACTTTGCAGACACCTTGGGATACAATATAGACCCTATCATGCTGTATCAGGTATGCTGCTCATTTTTAGCACTTGGACTATAAACGTGTGCTTTCGGACCATCAGTAGAATTTATGGATATCCTTATTTAAGTTGGACCTGTTAGTTTTGAAGTTGATAAATAACTGAAACAGCTATCAAACTGGAATGCAATTATAATTATTTGGAATTTTTGAAAGTGTATTCTAGGATATCGGATGTCCCCGAAATACCACGGTCTGTTTTTACATGCATGTGTACACTCAGTATAGTTAACAGTAACTTGGATATACAGTCTTCCCAGCATGATTTGTTGAAAAGACTGTCTTTTCCCCTATAGGATAGTCTTGTCATTCTTGTAAAAAAATCAAGTGACCGTATGTGTGCCGTGAATTTCTGGACTCCCTATTCTACTCCACTGGTTTATATGTCTGTCTGTATGGTGAGGGGGAGTACTTTTTTTTTTTTTTGCTTAATTCATGGAAGATGAGATGAATACTTTGCCTTCTTAGAAAATCACTCCTCTTGATGGTTAGCTCAATATGAAAGTTCATTAGAAGTGATCTGAGAATGGCATTTTATCATAATCTGCCTGCAGTGCAGGAGACCTGAGTGTGATTCCTGCGTTGGCAAGATCCCCTGGAGAAGGGAATGGCAACCCACTCCAGTATTCTTGTCTGGAAAATTCCATGGACAGAGGAAACCGGCAGGCTACAGTCCATGGGGCTGCTAAGAGTTGGACACAACTGAGTAAATAACACTTTCACTTTTCACCAACCTAGTTTCAAATGAAAATACTTTTCTACCAAATGATGGGGAGGAAAAAAGCCTAAATCATCAATATATTTATAAAACAAGTTAAATTTTATTATAAACATTTTATATTCTATTTATAAGTCTAGGATAAATACAAGCATAATTTACCTTCCCAGCTGCCATTGCTTTGACATCATACAGAGAAGACCTTTTGTGAAGATAATATTTCTTTTCTCTTTGACCTCACCCCCATTTATTAGTAGTATTATTGCTAAAATTGTACACATTATTCTTTTTCTTACGTTAAAGTAAAAACTCCCATTCTAATGAAAGCTGGAAAGAATTTTTGCCTCATCTGTTTATTCCGGACAGTACTGATTCTGTATCAGATTTCTATAGTCAGTTTATGGTGATTTGTACAGTGTAGTGACAGATTACCCTATGAGCGTGTGCTTGAACTGTGAAGGTCACAGTAACCCCATCCTACTCTCTGTTAAAAGAAGAACCAAACAAGGGAGTACATGTGTATTTGTCAATATAGATCTCTCAACTACTGAAAAACTATCTAAAGAATCTTGCCATTGAGAAAGTTACCCTTATGCGAGAAAGAATTAGTTTAAGAGGCCGAGAACAGGTTTTCTTATGTATTTTTGGAGAGTGCCAGTAAGTTCACGAAAGATTTCTTTTAATTTTTTTTAACTTTCCTGTTGAATTTGTTGATTGATGAAGAAAGGTAAGAAAATTATACTATTAACGTTGATGGCAGACCATTCTATTACCTGATACTCCTCTGAGATATGAAGTCAGTCTTTTCTAGTTCCTGCCATGAGATAAGGTCATTTAGTCATATCTTGAGTGAGTGAGTGAGTGAGTGAAGTCGCTCAGTCGTGTCCGACGCTTTGCGACCCCGTGGACTATAGCCCACCAGGCTCCTCCATCCATGGAATTCGCCAGGTAACAGTACTGGAGTGGGTTGCCATTTCCTTCTCCAGGGGGTCTTCCCAACCCAGGGATCGAACCCAGGTCTCCTGCACTGCAGGCAGACGCTTTAACCTCTGAGCCTAATCTTCTATCTGAAAAATAAGGGGGGTGATGATACTCAAAAGGCACATAAGATTCCCATAAAAATATTTTGCCCAGCCTCAGCATGTACACTGTCTACATTGTAGATGGCCTGCAAGGATTGGGAAAACTGGTGCCGAGATAAAGAAACATCATATATTCTGAAAATCCCTTTTCCAACTTTGCTCTTCTGCTCATTAATCTTTAGAGCAATGACTGGGAGAAAAAATTGGTTTAGAAAGATATGAAGAAATATAATATTGACAACATGTTCTGTAGGTGATTTTGTATGTCTGTCTCTCCATATGGCTCCTTTCCATGAACTGAATCAGAGTGTATATCAGGCCCTATATTGACATTGGCAAGTTTTGTAAACTGTTAATCAGTTGGTCTCATGATAGAAAACAAGCTCTTGAGATTAAATATGACTCTGCTTACAGTTTCATATTTATTAGTAGTGTTCATTGATTTATTTGGAACAGAGGAATTAATTTAATAGAATTCAAGGTTAGATTTTGGTTTTATAATAATGTAGCCCATATTAATGCAAAATTTTCAGAAGTTTGACCCAACATAGAGAATTTAGTGGGAATAAGCAACTCAGCATCCATTTTCCTAGAAGATATAGAGATTTCCCTGTTAATTGTACATGTATAAAGCTACGCTTAATCTGTAGGTTTTGCCTTATTTTTAGACTTGACTATTTTTAGAACTGGATTTCATATGAAGAAAAAGAAAAACAGAGCTTTAACACAGATTTGTGGCAGTACATAAAATAAGTTTTATAATAGGCTATAAAAATCTTAAATCATTTGGCTCAAGTGTTAGGTCAGATTCTTTTAACTGGTTATTCTTTTTTTAGTGTTGAAGCCAGTGATTTCATAGTATTGAAGAAATACAGGTTATTATTCTTTTCTTTCACAACCAGATAAGGGCATGCTTCCAGATGTCTTTTCACACCAATGTAAATAGCACCAGATCTGTAATCTCTTATTTTTCTTTTTAAGTATTAGTTGGATTAAAAGCCAAGTCAACTCCAATCAAAAATTAAGGTCAAATAAGTTTAGGAGACTTACAGTGAACTGTCTAAAATCACTGTCTAAAACATATTGAAGTCTTAGGATCATTTTTGACCCTCAAGTTTTTCTTTTTATTCTAAACTCAAACCAAATCCTTTTCTTCATCTTCAGTCTAATTTACAATCTCTCTTTCCTGTTTATCCAAATACGGAGTAGACATATCTTAACTTTTATTCTCTCTCATCTGTTTTTACTGCCCTGTGTCTTGGATTTATTTCCTTGCCTCTTGTCTTTGTCTGGCATTTGCACTTTTTTCATGAAGATTCCAAGACTCTGTATTAATTTAAGTGGTTGATACTCAACCTTGGAGCTGGCTTTCTGTATGATTCTGTAGATCATTTTGTTTTCTATATTTACTTTGCTACAATCTGTCATTCTTTCTGTCTCCTGAGTATTTTTTCTTTTTCCCTCAAGAATAACCTTCATAAGGCTAAGAATTTACTTGAACTCAATTCTTCAAATTTATTTTATTATAAAATTTATTATAAAAATGTATATCATCATACAAATTCTACATCCTGTGAATTTTCAAATAGAAATTATAAACTAAGGGTAGCTGTCTTTTCATAGAGCTCTCCCTCATTTTTTCATAGCTGTGTGTTATTCCATCATGTGGTAATACCCGAGTTTACTCACCCTGTCTCCTGTATCTGGACAATTGGGCTGTTTCCAGTATTTTGTAATTACAAACTAAGCTGCAATGAATAACCTTGTGCATATGTAGTTTCATATTGTTGGAAGTGTATCTTCAGGATTAATTCCTAGAAGTGAAGTTGTTAGGTCAATAGGTAAATACATGTGTGGTTTTGTGGTGTGTGTGCTTGTTAAATTGCATCAGTCGTGTCCGACTCTTTACGACCCTGTGGACTGTGGCCTGCCAGGCTCCACTGTCCATGGCGTTATCCAGGCGAGAATACTGGGGTGGGTTGCCACACCCTCCTCCAGGGGATCTTCCCAGCCCGGCTGTCAAACCCATGTCTCTTATGTCTCCTGTGCTGGCAAGCGGGTTCTTTACCACTCGTACCACCTGGGAAGCTGGTGGTTTTGTTAGATATTGCCAAATTTTCCTCTGTAAGGATATGCCATTTTGTGTTCCTACCAACAATGCCAACAGAGAGGGCTGCCAAGCTCTTCAAATTTTGCCAATTTGATAGTTAGAAATGCTATCTAATGAGTAGTTTTAATTTGCATTTTTTTATATTAGGAGAAAAATTGAAAATCTTTCCTATTTTTAAGAGCCATTATTATATCTCTCCTTAGCAAATTATCCGTTCATTTCTTTTGCCCATTTTTCTACTAGGTTTTTGATCTTTTTCCCCTTATTTTTGTGTCTAATATTAGGCATATCTGCTTTTTATCTGTGGTCTATCTGCATATATTTCTCTCTCAGTCTGTGAGTTATACTTTGATTTCATTTATGGATAAGTTAGCTTTGCCTTGTACATTTTAAATGTTTTGTAATTAAATTTATTGTTATTTTATTGCATCTAGATTTTGAGTCATAAGGATTTTCCCTATCCCCAGGTTAAGGAGGAATTCACTCATGTCTCTTTCAGCTTCTAGGCTGACCTCTCTCCAGTTCTTGCACGTAACCGTTCATATTTTAGAAGCAGCAGGATAGCACTGGATCTTTCTCTTTCATGCCACCATCTCTCTCTCTCTGACCACAGCTGGGAAACATCCTCCCACTTTATGGAGTCAGATTATAAAGTTGGGCCCACAGGGGTAACCCATAATAATCTCCCCATCTCAAGGTCATTAAGTGAATCTTGTCTGCATAGTTCCTTTTGCCATGTAAGGTTACATACTCACAGGTTCTGGGAATTAGGACACAGATATCTTTGGGGGGCATTATTCTGCCCATTACAGTGACCGTAATGGAAGATCACACCACTGAGAACATTGCCATGGGTGGTATTTGAGTTACAAATGTAGTACCTCTTTCAGTCCATATAGTTTTCATATTCATAGTGATTCAGTATGTACTGCAAGCATCCAACTTCATGATATTCTTTGGTGTAGTAGTGCCCATGTATTTGTTGAAGTATGTATTACTTTTTAACAGGTTATTTCCCCTGTACTAAAATGTAGGCATTACCCTGAATTTTTATTTGAAATTATGTGAACAGGTATAGTATATTACTTATGGGGTTTTTTCAAGGCTATAAAGCAAAAATTACAAAGTGTTGTTTATAAAATGGGGATGTTTATAAAATAGAGTGGATCTAACAGGATGGAGAACCCAGTGGGTTAGACCGTAGCATAGTGCTTGGCATGAAGATATGCAGTTGAATATGCACCATCTTCGGAGAAGGCAATGGCAACCCACTCCAGTACTCTTGCCTGGAAAATCCCATGGATAGAGGACCCTGGTGGGCTGCAGTCCATAGGGTCATGAAGAGTCAGACACGACTGAGTGACTTCACTTTCACTTTTCACTTTCATGCATTGGAGAAGGAAATGGCAACCCACTCCAGTGTTCTTGCCTGGAGAATCCCAGGGACGGGGGAGCCTGGTGGGCTGCCGTCTATGGGATCACAGAGTCGGACACGACTGAAGCGACTAATGCACCGTCTTAGAGGCTTGCTCTTGTTCAGTTGCTTAGTTGTGTCTGACTGTTTACGACTCTATGGACTGCAGCACGCCAGGCTTCCCTGTCCTCCACCATCTCCTGGAGTTTGCTCAAACTCGTGTTCATTTAGTTGGTGATGCCATCCAACCATCCATCCTCTGTCATGCCCTTCTCCTTCTGCTGTCAGTCTTTCCCAGCATCAGGGTCTTTTCCAGTTCAGCTCTTCACATTAGGTGGCCAAAGCATTGACGCTTCAGCTTCAGTATCAGTCATTCCAATGAATATTCAGGGTTGATTTCCTTTAGGAACTTGGGAAATTTAAAAATATTTTTAAGTAGAATGACTTTTGTTTTTACATATGTGAGGGACAGAGGTGATTATTCAAACATTGTTGTCATTCTCCCCACGAAAAACAGTTAAGAGCTTCTCCATGTATAGTGTTCTCTAATGCAGAATAGCAATAGAATTACTTAGATCAGCTTCTGATTTCTGAGAGCTAATTAATTCTTACACCTTAAGGCAGGAGGCGATTTTGAGACAAATCCATTTCCATTCTAGAATTACAATTTTCCACATGTTTTCTATGTTTTTAAAGAATAACGTTTTGTGACAATGTAATAATCTCTTTTTGCAACCTCTTTGAAGCGTTTCATTTACTAAAATTTATAATTACTCTAAAATAGGCCAGTAAAGTGGAATTTCCTGACTTTCAAAATTAAGGATGAGAAAGGTTAAGTGCCAGAGTTTATACCTCAAGCAAAGCTTATACAACGGGAACTAGCTTATTAATTTTCAAGTCATTTTCTTGACTACCAGATTGTACATCTTTAAAAACAAAAGTAGCAGACAGTGAGGCTCACTCTGAGATGGGAGGGCGCTGGGTTGCGGCCCTAAGAGTACCACCTGTTTTTATTTGGAATGCTTTCCTTCATGTTAGGTGGGTTTGCTGTAGAATGGTGGTGTCCTCGTGAATCAGTTTGTCTTTCAGTACGGGTCTGTTTTTCTACTTTCTGGCTTTTTAAAAACCATAGAATGGAGGAGTTACCAAAAATCAGTGGTTGTTTTCAACTAATAGAAGCCCATCTCAAGAGTGTATTATTTTTATAATTGAAACTTTGTAAAACATATCTTAGACTCTTACTCTGATGGAGAAATCATCTAAAAAACGGAGTGTAATGGCACTTATAGTAATTTATATTAAGTTTGCAGCTGGAACTAATTGGATTGTTTATCTGATAGCACGTAACTACAAAGTTATATATTGAAAAGTCAAGCTGTTTGCTTAACTTGATAACCTTTTAAACTTATACACTCTAAAAATACAAAGTGTATTATTTTAAAGTTTAACTGTGCAATATATGTTAATAAAGTTTCATCTTACTGTATTTGCATACATTTGCCATTTAAAAGGCCGGAAGTTTTACATTCATTTTTTTAAACAAAAGTATCCAAACATGATATTCAAATCTTTTATAATTTTAAAAGTATGTACTGAACTCCTTATTTAATTGAAACAGTGTACATTTTAAGTAACGAACAACATCTTTTGTGTTGTCTTAACAAATTTAGTTATCGTGAGGTATTTATTAGATTTATAAAAACACTCTAAGAGGCCTTTGGCCATGTGTATAAAAATAAACATTACAGTAAAACCAAATCCATTAGCCGAAGGAAGAAAACAAAAGTAACCAGAGAATCCTACCAAATAAGGAATTTCAGCCTGAAAGGTATTTCATTTACCATCCTTGGTGATCCCAAAACATAGGATCCATAAACTTGAGAGGGAAAGAATTTCAAATTTGAGGATTCTCTGTGGAATAGCTCCAAACTTAAGGACACAGTGTGATGAAGTCCCAGTACTGTTGGTAAGAACAAACTGTTATGCTTGACTGTCTCTATCAGTTAGGACATTTGTTCTAAGTCTACTTTACAGTAATCTTGATTAGGGGTCTTAGGGCAATCTTTAATCTTGATTAGGAGTCTTAGGGCAATCTTTTAAGGGTCCTCAGGATTAAAGATTGCCCTAAGACCCCCAATCAACATTAAAGATTGCCCTAAGATCCCTAATTAAGATTACTGTAAAGTGCATTTAGAACAAATGTCCTAACTGATAGAGACGGTCAAGCATAACAGTTTGTTCTTACCAGCAGTACTGGGACTTCATCAACACTGTCCTTAAGTTTGGAGCTATTTCACAGAGTAAGGAATAAGAGTTTAGAGTAAGGATTTGCTAAAGGTTAGTTAGTAAGAGTGGAGAAGGCCATGGCAACCCACTCCAGTGTTCTTGCCTGGGGAATCCCAGGGATGAGGGAGCCTGGTGGGCTACCGTCTATGGGGTCGCACAGAGTCGGACACGACTGAAGCGACGCAGCAGCGGCAGTTAGTAAGAGTAAGGCTTTGCTAAAAGTTAGTAGGATTAATGGGCTTCCCTTGTGGCTCAGCTGGTAAAGAATCTGCCCAAAATGAGGGATACCTGGGTTTGATCCCTGGGTTGGGAAGATCCCCTGGAGGAGGGAAAGGCTACCCACTCCAGTATTCTGGCCTGGAGAAGTCCATGGGTCACAAAAAGTCAGACACAACTGAGCGACTTTTCTTCAGCAGAATTAATAATGAAGTTATATGTTTATATTCTTATGGGAAACATGTCAAGAAAGAAAAGAAAGAAGGATTTTGATTTGATTTTGACAATTACAAATTTCTGTAAGTACCTTTGTTGTTGTTCAGTTGCTAGGTCACGTCCGACTATCTGAGACCCCGTGGACTGCAGCACACAGGTGTTCCCTGTCCTTCACTACCTCCCGGAGTTTGCTCAAACTCATGTCCAATAAGTCAGTGATGATATCTAACCATCTCATCCTCTGCCACTCCCTTCTCCTCCGCCCTCAATCTTTCCCAGCATCAGGGTCTTTTCCAGTGAGTCAGCTTTTCATGTCAGGTGGCCAAAATATTGGACCTTCAGTTTCATCATCAGTCCTTTGATTGAATATTCAGGGTTGATTTCCTTGTTGTCCAAGAAACTCTCAAGAGTCTTCTCCAGCACCCCAATTTGAAAGCATATGTTTTATAAACATATTTTTATTTTTGGAAACAAAAAGTAAATACATACTTCTCAGCTTTATCATCTAGTTGCCTTTTATGATTCCTAAGTGCTTTGTTTTTCTGTTTCCCCCTTATTGAAAAAACTCCAGTTATTCAGGATCCAACCACTTTCTAAATATATTGAATTTTATTGCTGGTTTGCAAACCAAAGTTATAGAAGCAACAGCTTTCTGAGGTGTTTCAACTAAAACCGTTTGGCAGAACAAGAGAGACAGCAAAGAGAAAGGCGGTTTTAACAGACAGAGTTCAACTAGTGCCGCTGGGTGCTGAGCTGAGGCAGCTTGGGATCTGAGCTGATAAAAGCTGGGAAAATCCTGATCTTATAGTCTGTTGACTACTGTTGAGAGATTAACGACCTGAAGATGGGCCTCGGCCAGCCCAGCTCCTGGGATGCTTTGTGTTCATTTCCTGTGGTTCCCTGGAGCTCCCCCAGATTTAGGTAGCTGCTGGCTGCTGCCTCTGTGCTGGTGAGGAGCAGTGCACACCATACCCTCATGTAGTGAGGAAGGTGGACAGGGCTGCCCTGATGCCTTCCACAGCCTGCTTCTTTAATCTTAGCAAACCTTCTTCTGTGCTGCTTCAAGCAGGAGACTCCACATTTATCCTGAGTGATGCTCCCTGAATCTTTTAAGTCTTCCCTAAGTCCTACATAGTGACAGGTGTTTGCAGTATCTCCCGTGGGGGAGCAATTCAGAGACATCAGTTTTAGTTTTGTGAAGATGGTTCCAAAAAGGACACATTAAACCAGTCAAAAGAGTTATTTAGTATTTTAGCCATGAAACACTTTTTAGCTTTGTCCTCATCTACCACGCACCCCACACCCAATTGCCAGTCTAACATCATTTGCTTTTTACAAGATCCACTCTAGCTATGGACATCATCAGTAGCTCTAACCCACCCTCCCTGGACTCGTGTTTAGAATTTGCTGGAAAATGCATTTGGCATATGAAATTTTACTTTATAGAGTTTTTAAGAACCCATCAATTATGTTGTTTGAATGTTAATTGATACTTATTCCTCTCTCACACACACATTAATATTCTACAGTCAAAGCAGATTTCACTTATACAATACAGAATTATCAACTATAGTCACCATGTTTTATATTATATCCTGAGATCCTAATTCATCTTATACCTTAAAGTCTGTACCCTTTTACCAACCTCTTCTTATTTCCCTTGGCTTTCCTGGTGGCTCAGATGGTAAAGAATCCGCCTACAATGCAGAAGACCCAGGTTCAATCCCTGGGTCAGGAAGATCCCCAGGAGTAAGCAAATGGTAAACCACTCCAATATTCTTGCCTGGAGAATTCCAAGGCCAGAGGAGCCTGGCAGGCTACAGTCTATTCAGTCACAAAGAGTCAAACACAACTGAGCAACTTTCGCTCATTCACTCATTCATTCTTATTTCCCTCACCTCTCAGTCCCTGCGGAGAAGGCGATGGCAACCCACTCCAGTACTCTTGCCTGCAAAATCCCATGGACGGAGGAGCCTGGTAGACTACAGTCCATGGAGTTGCTAAGAGTCAGGCACGATTGAGCGACATCACTTTCATTTTTCACTTTCATGTGTTGGAGAAGGAAATGGCAACCCACTCCAGTGCTCTTGCCTGGAGAATCCCAGGGACAGGGGAGCCTAGTGGGCTGCCGTCTTATGGTGTTGCACATGTGTCTGTGACTTAGACAGCGACTTAGCAGCAGCAGCAGCAGCTCAGTCCCTGACAACCATTTTCATTTCTATGACTGTGACTTTTATTTATTTATTTATTTTTAATTTAAGGATAATTGCTTTAGAGTATTGTATTGGTTTCTACCAAACATCAACGTGGGATTCACTTGTAAATGGTACCATAAAGTGTTTGGCTTTGTCTTTCTGACTTACTTCACGTAGGGTAACACCCTCAAGGTCTAGCCATGTTGTTGCAGATGGGAAAAATTCCGTCTTTTTTATGGCTGAATAATACTTGTATGTGTGTGTGAACCATAATTTCTTATCAGTGTTTTGTCAATGAACACTCTAGGCTATTGTGAATAATGCTGTAATGAACATAGGAGTGCAGATATCTCAATATTCTGTTTTTATTTTCTTTGGATATATAGCCAGAAGTGGGATTGCTAGATCGTATGGTAGCTCTGTTTTTATTTTTTGATGAACCTGCATACTGTTTTCCATAGAGGCTGCAAAAATCTGCATTCCCACCAACAGTGCACAGTGGCTCCCTTCTCCCCACCTCCTCACCAGCATTTGTCATCTCTTGCTGTTGTTTGTTTTGTTTCTGATAATGGCCACTCTTATAGGTATGAGATGATATCTCACTGGGGTTTTGATTTGTATTTCCTTGATGATGAGCAATGATGACACCTTTTCATGTATCTGTTGTCTGTTTCTATGTCTTCTCTGGAAAAACATGGGATCAATTCCTCTGCCCATCTTTTAATCAGATTTTTTTTTATGCTCTTGAGTTATATGAGTTCTTTATTTAGATATTAACCTTTATCAGTTATATGATTTGCAAATATCTTTTTCCATTCAGTAGTTTGCCTTTTCATTGCGTTCATGGTTTCTTTGCTGTGCGGAAACTTTTTCTTTTTAGTCTGATGTTGTCCCACTTGTTTATTTTGGCTTTTATTGCTGTTGCTTTTGGTGTCAAATCCAAAAATTATCACCAAGACCAACGTCAAGGAGCATACCACCTATATTTTCATCTAGGAGTTTTATGGTTTCAAGTCTTAAACATTCAAGTCTTTAATCCATTTTTAAGTAATTTTTATGCCTCGTATAAATAGCGTTCAGTTTCATTCTTTTGCATGTGGCTACTGTGGTGTTGGAGAAGACTCTTGAGAGTCCCTTGGACTGCAGGGAGATCCAACCAGTCCATTCTGAAGGAGATCAGCCCTGGGATTTCTTTGGAAGGAATGATGCTGAAGCTGAAACTCCAGTACTTTGGCCACCTCATGCGAAGAGTTGACTCACTGGAAAGGACTCTGATGCTGGGAGGGATTTGGGGCAAGAGGAGAAGGGGAAGACAGAGGATGAGATGGCTGGTTGGCATCACTGACTCGATGGACGTGAGTCTGAGTGAACTCTGGGAGT
>NW_011494917.1:32845-72695 GCF_000754665.1 Bison bison bison | reverse complement strand
ACTGACTCGATGGACGTGAGTCTGAGTGAACTCTGGGAGTTGTTGATGGACAGGGAGGCCTGGCGTGCTGCAATTCATGGGGTCGCAAAGAGTCAGACACGACTGAGTGACTTCACTTTCACTTTTTGCTTTCATGCATTGGAGAAGGAAATGGCAACCCATTCCAGTGTTCTTGCCTGGAGAATCCCAGGGGTGGGGGAGCCTGGTGGACTGCCATCTATGGGGTCACACAGAGTTGGACACGACTGAAGCGACTTAGCAACAGCAGCAGCAGTCTTAGTTTATGACCCGTCCACCAATGCTTTTCAACCTTAGCTGCCTATTGGAGCCACCCAAGAAACTTCAAAAACTTTTCAGTGTCCAGCCCCCACCTTTAGAGAATATGAAGTAATTGGTTTGATGTGGGACTCAGATGTATGCATTTTTACAAAAGTTACTCAGTGCTTCTAACAGGGAGGCAGGATTGAAAGACACTGCCCTACCTGATGTGACCCATGCCTGCATCTCCAGCCACCTCTCTCCAGGCTGGACCCTCTGCTGGTTGTGTTTATATTGGCCTCGCTGACTACTGTCAGTCCCTTAACGCCGTTTAGCTTCTTTCTGCTTCAGAACTTTTGCACAGGACGTTGCCTCACCCTGGAGAACTCTTCCCTTGATCTTCACTTGGCCTTTTATCATTCAAATAGAAACTTGAGTATACTTACTGAAAGCATTTGTGACCCATGGAGCTATTTGCTTATCACATTACCCAACATTTTCTGTGTACTACTGACCAGTATGTGAGATACATATACATACATTTTTTGGTTTTTTTTTTTTGGCATCTCCTCCCTCCCTCTCTCCTTTTTTCTCAGCCTCCGTTCCTTTTCCTTTGTCTGTTTTGTTCTTTCCCCTTCGAATGTAAGATCCATGTTTGTCTTTTTCATTACTGTCTCGTCAGCACCTTGACCTGTGGCTTATGTGTACTAGGAAATCAATGTAGGAAGGAGTGCATAAGTAAATTTTGAAAAATTTACATTGTTTTTAAAGGGCCAGCTCAAACCTTTGTCAAAGTTTTCTTTACCAATTTCTTATTTGTTTCCATATTTACTTTTTCTTTAAATTCTAAGATTAGAATTTCTTTTGTCATACAGTATTTTTGTATTTATTTATTTTTAATTGAAGAATAATTGCTTTACAATATTCTGTTGATTTCTGCCGTACATCAACATGAATCAGCCACAGGTATATACATGTCCTGGCCCTCCTGAACCCTCCATCTCCCATCCCATTCCACCCCTCAGGTTGTCACATAGCACCAGGCTGAGCTCCATGCACTATACGGCAACTTTTCATTAGCTACCTATGTTACACATGGTAATGTACATATGTCAATCATGTGTGCATGCTAAGTCGCTTCAGTTGTGTCCAACTCTTTGTGACCCTGTGGACTGTAGCCCACCAGGCTCCTCTGTCCATGGGATTCTCCAGGCAAGAATACTAGAGTAGGTTGCCATGCCCTCCTCCAGGGGATCTTCCCCATCAAGGGATTGAACCCACGTCTCTTATGTCTCCTGCATTGGCCGGTGAGTTCTTTACCACTAACACTGCCTGGGAAGCCCATATTTCAGTCATTCAGTTCAGGCAGTTCAGTCACTCAGTTGTGTCCGACTCTTTGTGACCCCATGGACTGAAGCACGCCAGGCCTCCCTGTCCATCACCAACTCCTGGAGCTTACTCAAACTCATGTCCATTGAGTCAGTGATGCCATCCAACCATCTCATCCTCTGCCATCCCCTTCTCCCACCTTCAATCTTTCCCAGCATCAGGGTCTTTTCCAGTGAGTCAGTTCTTTACATCAGGTGGCCAAAGTATTGGAGCTTCAGCTTCAGTATTAGTCCTTCCAAAGAATATTCAGGACTGATTTCCTTTTGGATTGACTGGTTTGATCTCCTTGCAGTCAAAGGGACTCTCAGTCTTCTCCAACACCACAGTTCAAAAGCATCAATTCTTTGGTACTCAGCTTTCTTTATAGTCCAACTCTCGTATCCATTCATGACTACTGGAAAAGGCATAGCTTTGACTAGATGGACCTTTGTTGGCAAAGTAATGTCTGTGCCTTTTAATATGCTGTCTAGGTGGGTCTAACTTTTCTTTGAAGGAGCAAGCATCTTTTAATTTCATGGCTGCAGTCACCATCTGTAGTGATTTTGGAGCCCCCCACCCCCAAATAAAATCTCTCACTGTTTCCATCATTTCCCCATCTATTTGCCATGAAGTGATGGGACTGGATGCCATGATCTTTGTTTTCTGAATGTTGAGTTTTAAGCCAACTTTTTCACTCTCTTGTTTTACTTTGATGAAGAGGCTCTTTAGTTCTTCTTTGCTTTCTGCCATAAGGGTGGTGTCATCTGCATATCTGAGGTTGTTGATATTTCTCCCGGCAATCTTGATTCCTGCTTGTGCTTCCTCCAGCCCAGCGTTTCTCATGATGTACTCTGTGTATAAGTTAAATAAGCAGGGTGACAATATACAGCCTTGACATACTCCTTTCCTGATTTGGAACCAGTCTGTTGTTCCATATTCAGTTCTAACTGTTGCTTCTTGACCAGCATACAGATTCCTCAGGAGGCAGATAAGGTGGTCTGGTATTCCCATTACTTTAAGAATTTTCCACAGTTTGTTGTGATCCACACAGTGTGATTGTATGATTTAGTGCTATTATTATACTTTTATTAGTGTCCTGAACTGTTAGCCTAGATTTATTATTAGATTTAAATTTTAAAGTATTAGGATTTTGTTCCTTTGACTGATTCAGATTCAGCTGTTATTTATTAAATACCCACTAGGTGCCAGACATTATCTCGTTTAACTCTGAAGATGTTTTACTCACTCCCCCCATTTATCATAAGTCACAGAATTGGGATAAACACAGCTTTCCTCATACCTTCCCATCCTGTCTGTTGTGCTGCTTTCTAGGTTGGCTGACTAGAAGGAATCCGAGTGCTGTTGAGTGAGGCCAAATGCAATTAACTGCTCCATGGGTCTTTCCTGAATACTGAACAGGTTATTAGCACTTACCACATCTTTGATTTTATACTTTATTTATTACTATTATAAGGCCAATATTATTTAAACTTGAATAGATTGCTACTGTCCCACCTGTCAAACATTTGTGATAAAACGCAGCAAAGTTTGCAGTACCACTTGGATAACATGTGGTTCTTTAGTTTGTGTGTCTTGGGATTTTGCTCCTTAATATCTCTGCGTTTTGCCTTCCTTTTTGGAACTGTCCTTTACCCTCTTTCATATATCTGGTTTTTAGCGTTTTTATTTGTTTGTGGCTTGCTGCACGCAGGTTTTCTCCAGTTATGGCGAGTGGGGGCTACTCCTCACCGTGGTGCACGGGCTTCTCATTGCAGTGGCTTCCCTTGCTGTGGAGCACGGGCGTAGAGCGCAGGCCCGGTAGTCGGCACACGGGCTCAGTAGTCGGCACACGGACTTAGTTTCTGAGGCATATGGAGTCTTCCTGGAACACACCCACGTCCCTTGCCTTGGCAGGCGGATTGTTAACCACTGGACCACCAGAAAGTCCTTATATACTTAGTTGTCTGTGAACATTTCTGAACAAGCTTTCATTAAGTTGGTTTACTTTTAAAAAATTATTATACTTGGGTTGCTTATGGACAACAGGATCCATTCTGGCTGCCTAAAACTGAGAGCAATTTATTACAGAGTGTTAGGTAGCTTGCAGAATGTCTGGGAGAGAGAGGGTGCAGTGTGTAGATTTCACCCAGTTAGGAATGACAGAGCTGGGAGAACTGGGCCATAACCATTCTAGAAGAGGGGCTTTCCTTGTGCTGGCTGGCACTTCACTCTCACCAGGAGTTTTTTCAATTCCCAGTTTCGTGTATGGGAGAATGCTTGGTAGAACTTGGGTCATGTACCGAACTCATCTAAGAAGTGATGTTTTTACTTTTCTAGCCTCTGTGCCATAGCAAGGCTAGTAGAAAGGATTTGATTGTGTAAACTCACAAAATCCATATTACATTTTTTGCACCTACTCTGACCTTGATTGTATATTTTATTGTGTGACTTTATTAAGATGTCCCTTTGGTGGGTCACTTGTGAGATACTGGATTTGACTTCTAGTTAGCCCCTAGCAGATGAATTTTGTTTTGCGTTCATAGTATAAATCTTTAACTAGAGTGGATCATCTTGCAGTCGATCCCACTAGTTACAGTAAAGAGCTATAAATGATTCAAAATCAGCTTCTTCCATCAATAGAGTAACTGAAAACAATCATGGCAGTCTTGTGATGCCATCGTTATATCCATAAAGGAAGCATTTATTATACTGGTGACTGGTTAAAAATAGTTCCTTTAAAAGAACCTGAGGGAGAAGCATGAAAGAGTTTATAAATAATTTTACAATATATGTAAAACAAGAGGCCTTTTTGTTTGAGATGAAGCATAAATGACACAGGAATGTTGGCAGCATGCCTTGCATTTTGTTCACTGAGTATGCTTAGACTGTAAATAATGGCTTCATTTCTACTTTGGGACCTAAAAATTATTAATATTATGTGTGTATGCAGTATTTATGCAGTATTCTGACCCTAATTGTTATGGACATAATTAATCCCTTATTGCAAAGTTAATGATTTACATCAGTTAGTTTTGCTGTATTCCTTTATTTCCTTAAATCCAAGATTTTCTTAGTATTTATACTACTGGCAGGATATTTTCTAGTAAGGTAAGTTTTTTCAGATAAGCAAAACTTATTTGAAGTAGACCTAGAAAGACTACAAAATTCCAGCAAATTTCTTATAAAAAAAATAATAACTAATAATACTTACTTCCCCCAGTCAAAAAAAATTAGATGCCAATGGCTTATGTTTTTAATTCAGGAATAAGAAAATAAAGAATAATATTCACCTAGAGATATAATTACTCTTAACTATAGCTAAAGCAGTTTCATCTCAATCTTTTATATACACGTTTAAAGATATCTTTAAACAACAATAGAGACTGGCTGCTTTAGGGGTCATTTCATGGAGCAGTAACATCGGTAGTTACTAATTCTTGCCAAAGAGGTTGGTTGAGGCAGCATTTGTGGAGGGTAGCCTGAATGGTGTGCAGTGGTACCTTCCTTATTAGCACTACACCATGTACATGGGTTGATTAATCCAGACTGGCTCTCTCTATGGAATTTCTTTTAATTTGTTGCTGTATCTGTCGTAATAATATTCTTGGGGACAACCTGGCTCCTTGGCTTATTAATTGTGTGTCCTTGATTGGGTAAAATGAAGGCAATAATTTTACCTATCCTTTAAGATTATAAGGAGGACATGAGTTAATTTATGTGAATTACTTCTTGCCTAGTAAAACCCTCCATAAGTATTAGCTGCTGTAATTATTGTTACTTCTATTTTTAACTCCTTAACACACTATTCTTTCTTTATTTTTTTTATTTTATTTTTAAACTTTACAATATTGTATTGGTTTTGCCAAATATCAAAATGAATCCACCACAGGTATACACGTGTTCCCCATCCTGAACCCTCCTCCCTCCTCCCTCCCCATACCATCCCTCTGGGTCGTCCCAGTGCACCAGCCCCAAGCATCCGGTATCGTGCATCGAACCTGGACTGGCGACTCGTTCCATATATGATATTATATGTATTTCAATGCCATTCTCCCAAATCATCCCACCCTCTCCCTCTCCCACAGAGTCCAAAAGACTGTTCTATACATCAGTGTCTCTTTTGCTGTCTCGTATACAGGGTTATTGTTACCATCTTTCTAAATTCCATATATATGCGTTAGTATACTGTATTGGTGTTTTTCTTTCTGGCTTACTTCACTCTGTATAACAGGCTCCAGTTTCATCCACCTCATTAGAACTGATTCAAATGTATTCTTTTTAATGGCTGAGTAATACTCCATTGTGTATATGTACCACAGCTTTCTTATCCATTCATCTGCTGATGGGCATCTAGGTTGCTTCCATGTCCTGGCTATTATAAACAGTGCTGCGATGAACATTGGGGTACACGTGTCTCTTTCCCTTCTGGTTTCCTCAGTGTGTATGCCCAGCAGTGGGATTGCTGGATCATAAGGCAGTTCTATTTCCAGTTTTTTAAGGAATCTCCACACTGTTCTCCATAGTGGGTGTACTAGTTTGCATTCCCACCAAAAGTGTAAGAGGGTTCCCTTTTCTCCACACCCTCTCCAGCATTTATTGCTTGTAGACTTATGGATTGCAGCCATTCTGACTGGCGTGAAATGGTACCTCAGTGGTTTTCACACTATTCTTTATATGATAGACCGTGAAACAAATTTCTGTTAGTCTCATCATCAAGAACTGTAGTTCTGCTGCTTTTTGGTGTCAATGCTGTAGAATTAAAGCTTATTAATATATGACTTTTTTTAATGTCAGTGTTTTTGTGTGTTAGAAATTAGATTAGATTCACATTTTAGATTCTTCTTATATGTTTTGTGGGTCATCTTTACCTTTCTTGGTTTCACCTTCTCTTGTTTAGGTTTCTTTAACAACTTATTTTAAATTTTATAATGTATTATACATATGTTTGGAAGCCTGCTTGCTTCTGAAACTCTTTGGGGTTCATAAATATGGTAGAAAGGTGTATTTTTTAATCTAGTTGAGGTCATAGTTTGTATATATTTCAATATCATAATTTTGCCATAATCATTGACATTTTCTGCCAGAAAAATTATATATGCTTTATAATATAAAATTTTACTTTCTTATAAAACATTCATATTTAGAGAGGTAGCTGAAATTTCTTTATTCACTAAAAATTTACTATATTCATTTGTTTTTCTGAATGATATTGTACCTTGGAAAACAAATTCTAGTCTTATTCTAGTCACTGATCACACAACCACTTTTTGAAGTTACTTATCAAACTACCTGCCTATATCCAGGTTTCTCAAGGGAATCTCAGAAAAATTAATGCATAGCATTCAGAGGTCCTAAAAGCATTTATAATTGCTTTAGGGTTCAAGTCTACATTCTGGTACATTTTGTGCACCTATGCTTCTCATTGTAATAGGACATTTTTATTTTTAGTAGAGTTTCTCTATTGCAAGTCACAGGAGCAAAATTCATAATGACACAGAATCTTAAGACATATATAGATGTTTTCCAGGGATCTGAATGAAGGGGTGAGGTGTTTAAGGTTAGACAATAGTGTTCTAAAGGAACTAGTTTTCATGTCCTGTTATTTTTAAATTTGTAAGGAAACAAAGAAAGAGGAAATGGTTTGGCCTCTTATGATATCATTAGTGCTATTTTTATTCTCTTAAGTTCAAAGGTTTCAAGAATAAGAAAAATATATGCAAAAATTGGGACATTCATTGTTCTTTGTTTTTATTAGTGTGCTTTCAAAATGCTCATATGGAGTAAGCATATTTCTTTTTAAAATTTTGTTTTTGCTTGCTTTATGGATATGTATGCAAGCAGAATATGTAAGCTTTATGGATATGTGTGTAAGCAAGAAGAATAAGAAAATGACATATTTTCTAACAATTCCATGTTGCCATATGTTTTAAAATAAATAAAGATATTAAAACAGCTTCATGGTACTAAATCCAAATGCTGTAGACAGAAACAGTTGAAAAAGTTGTTACTCTGTTTTAAAAATTAACAATATTGAGATCATGTTACTGACCCATTTCAGACTGTTCTGAAAAAATTCTGTTTATTAAACTTGATTAGGTTCAGTTCTGTGAAAATTCAGTTTTACTTTGGTGTGCTTGTACTGTCATACAGTGGAAAATAACTCACAATTGAAAATAATTTCTTATTATAACTAATATTAAGGGAAGTGGGGGCAATTATCTTTTTAAGAAAAAGCTGGAATTCTGTCTTTTCTCTCAATCCTGTCTCTTTTTCTCCAGGATCTTAATTATGAAAACCAACTACTTTTATTAAAGAGAATACTTTCCCCCCTTAGGGTTTTTTTTTATTTCAGTACACAGGTACAGTAGAAATGAAGAATGGCTCCTTTTCTCATAATAGTTTGCGGAGACCTTAGGGGTAAACCTGGACTGAGCTGCTGTGTTCGGAAATGCCAGGTGTTTTCTGTTCTCTGCTCCTCGGGAGAGTGAAGGGAGGGAGACTGTTCTGGTCTGTTGTTGTGGCTGGCAGCAGTAACTTTGAACTCTTGTTGATCTGTTACTGCTTGTTGTGTAGCTGCTGCTGCTGCTCAGTCGCCTCAGTCGTGTCTGACTCTGTGAGACCCCATAGACGGCAGCCCACCAGGCTCCCCCGTCCCCCGGATTCTCCAGGCAAGAACACTGGAGTGGGTTGCCATTTCCTTCTCCAACGCATGAAAGTGAAAAGTGAAAGTGAAGTCGCTCAGTCGTGTCCGACTCTTAGCGACCCCATGGACTGCAGCCCACCAGGCTCCTCCATCCATGGGATTTTCCAGGCCAGAGTACTGGACTGGGGTGCCATTGCCTTCCCCGTGTTGTGTAGCAGCAAGCCATTAATTTCAGTTTACTTCAGTCAGTAAAAGGCTGACAGCTGCTAAGTTGGAAAAAAGGAGCCCTACGTATTGGTTGTCTTTCTCATGATCTTTATTAGTAAATGTTTACTTGTTTGAATGAGGCACGTATTGTAGACATTGTATGAATTAACAAAATATGAATCATTCATGACTACAAAATGAAGTTGTGCTGTTTTGTATCTTTCACAAAACAGTGATTAAGGATGTGGTTGGTGTGAGAGTAAGGAATTTTCTCTGTCAAAATTAAAAAAAAATAAAAAATGTTACCAGTTGCTCACCTCAGTTCCACTGGAGTCTGAACCTCTAATGCCACAGTCACATTCCTCATCTCCTCTTCCTGGGCCCACGCAAGAGACTCAGGAGTTGGGTCAGTTTTCAGTATGAAGCTGGGATTTTTCACAGTTAATCCCCAACCATTTCTTTAACTTCCTTTAGGCATTTCTGTAGGCAATAAGCGGCCTTCTCTGGGGCTTCCCAGGTGGCTCTAGTGGTGAAGAACCTGCCTGCCAGAGCAGGGGATGTTAAGAGAAGCAGGTTTGGTCCCTGGGTGGTGAACAGCCCCTGGAGGAGGGCATGGCAACCCACTCCAGTATTCTTGCCTGGAGAGTCCCATGGACAGAGGAGCCTGGTGGGCTACAGTCCACGGGGTCACAAGAGTCAGACAGACTGAAGTGACTGAGCATGCATGCACACAGAAGTATTCAGAGAGGAGGTAACGTGAAGAAGGTATCCCACCTTTTAATTTATATTCTTTTGTTATACATTTTATATGTTGTGCTGTACTTAGTCTCTCAATCGTGTCTGACTCTTTGGAAAGGAAATGGTTCTCTTTTGCTGCTTCTTCCCATATCTAGAATCACACTATTACAGTCATTGGTTTTATAGAACTATATATTTGACTGATCATATCAAGGCACCTAATGTCATTAATTTTTATCTGAGGCTTAGTCACACATTTGGCCATGCAAGAAGCAATAATCTTATAAAATAGAGTGTAAGAAATATAGCTAGTAACATGAATGCGGTCATTACATTAATTAAGCCAAGAACTTCTATTAGGTGTAGCCCAGTATCTCCTTAGTCTGTTTTGCACCAATCACTGTCTTTAAGGAAAATTATATCTTGGCTTTGTACCTAAAGTTGTACCTAAAGACACCAGAGATGTCTGTACATACAAGGTGAGTAGTGGGTCATTGGAACCCCTTTCAGGATTTAGAAAGGAATGCTGTCTTCTGAGAAGTTACGTGGATGGTCCCAGAAGAAGGAAAATTGATCTTTATGATTGAATAGGCCTTTCTGCCATGAGGGAAGTCTGGTTGATGCATAAAGTGGTTGCAAAAATGCACACTAGAGGAGAGGGAGGAGAGCCAAATAGGAAGAGAACGTTTATGTTTAAATTTTTCTTTTCTTGCCTAAAAAATGTGAATTTTTATTTTATCAGCTTGAATATTATTGTTTCTCAAGTGTTGTTGATTCATTATAAGCTAATGTATACTAAGTCAGTACTTTTTTGATAATGAGGAAATTGATGGTCGAGGCATTTCAATCTTGATTTCAATACAGATTTTTTTGCTGTCATGAATATAAACAAATTCATTCATTTTCTGTCATCTTGAAACTAGAGTTGGGTATCAAAGAATTTACAGAAGCTTTTAAATTTTTGGCTAAGATTGACTGTAAATGTTTAGCTTTGTTTGATGTAAGTGACACAGAATTTATCTGAAGCCAATAACAGAAAGGGCTCCTGTGGTGGCTCAGATGGTAAAGAATCAGCCAGCAATGCAGGAGACCTGGATTCAGTCCCTGAGTTGGAAAGATCCCCTGGAGAAGGGAATGGCCACTTCAGTATTCTTGCCTGGAGAATCCCTTGGACAGAGGAGCCTGGAGGGCTACAATCCATGGGGTCACAAAGAGTCAGACACGACTGTGCACACTCCATAACAGAAAAGAAACTGTTACCTTCAGTGCTAACACATGTGAGGAGAAGATGTTCATATTGTCACACCCCAGTCATTGTATCGTAGGTGGATATCTTATGCCCGCACTGTTGTCGCTGAAACACTAGCACCGTGTTTTCTTGTAAGCGCTGTGCTATTGCCTGTCAGGTCCTGTTCCTCATCTGGTGACTCTTCTCAGTTTCCTCCATTTTCAAGTCTCTTTAAATGTGAGTCGCTGAGGTGATTCCTAGCATGGCTTTTCAGGAAAACTCAACTGCCAAAAAACGCACATTATTAATAAAGCATCTCCTCCTAATGAGTTTCTGTGGCCTCTAATTCTTAAAAAGGAAGTCATACATTTTGGCCCTTTCACAAGTAAAGCTGATTGAGTAAAATTCCATTGAAGTTCTCTAGAAGTTAACTGCCATCATCTGCGTAGGTACCAAGTAAACATTTCAGAAGAAGAAGAAAATTCTAAATAAAAAAGAGGAAAAAAAGCCCTCACTATATTATGTGGGTGAGTAATAGGAAAAAAGTTCAGATAACCAAGAAAAGATTCTGAATATCTTTCTCTTTGATGGATTGGAGAAGATGACTTCCCAGTTGTTGTATGGAATATTACGTTCAGATAGAGGTAACTCTAAGGCTAAATAAGCTATTGTCCATGTCTTAAAAATTAATTCTGTATTTTCTCTGGTGGGTGTTGGGACCGGTTTCAGGATATGACAGCACGTGATCTGCTACAGCAGAGGTACACGCTTCCCAATGGAGACACTGCCTGGCGGTCCTCGCCCCTTGTAAACGCTGCTCTGGAAGGAAAGCTGGTTCTCCTGGATGGCATTCACAGAGTCAATGCCGGGACGCTTGCTGTGTTACAGAGGTCGGTTATGAGTCACAGAAAGCTTTCTCAGTCTTCTAATTTAAACTGGATTATATAATTCTCAAGGAATTTCTAATTCTATATCCAAATATAACAGCAGATGTGTTTATTGTTGTAAACACAGTAGAGTAGAACTTCGAGTAATGAACATTTTGGGAAAAGCCAGCACCATAGCAAAATTCTCTGTGTAGGAGCGGAAAAAGGCAAATTTTTCAGTAGTAGTTTTGAGACTTTATATATATGTTGATTGATCTATGCAATAAGTCACAATTGAAGTTTCTATAGTATGTCAGAGTCAAAGCTTCACTGTTTACAAACTCCTTTTTCAGTCCTAGACCTACGTTATTGGTTGATACATTCTTGGAATTTGTTTTTGAGAGAGAAAATATAGTTCCTTATGTAAAATGTATAATGGCTCTTTGATTATATAGGTTGAAGTTCACTTTGTGTTTACAGACTTCAACATTTGTGTCAACCATGTTTCTTATTTCAGCTTAGGTAGGGCAAATATCCACCCATTCATAGTTAACTTCTCTTTTATGTTAAGACTTCATGTGTAACTTTCACGGAAAATAGTCCCATCTTGTGTCACTTTGGGAGATTAATGATACTATTTTTGTTTGTTTGTTTGTTACATCTTGATTCTATCACTTGTTTTGAACTTTTAACTCTAAATTTTAACTTGTTGGGAAATTTCAAATAAGTGGAATAATCCAGTTCCTGAACTGAGTAGTCAGTTTTTTTGTCCTTGATGAGATGCAGGTACCAAGTACAATTAAAGATTCTAAAAACACTGTTAATCCTGATTCAGCTTGAGAACGTTTAAAAGTCATAACCACAACCTTCCAGTGATTTATCATAAACATTCCATGTATTTACAGTTTTTCCCTCTTCTAAACAGACAAATGCAAACACAAATGAAATAGTGCCTGCTGCCTCCTTTTATTAGCTCTTTCTTGCCCATGTGGCCAAGTAGTAGTAACAGCAGCAGCAGCTACCATTGAGTTCTTAATCTGTGCGAGGCCTTGTGCTAAGCCAGGGTTTCTCAGAGTCTCAGCTGTGGACTCTCCTTATGGGAGTGAGGCTTAGAAATGACTGATGCCTGGTCTCCACCTCCTCAAATTCTGATGTAATTGATCCAGGGTGAGTCCTGAACATTGGTATTTTTAACCTGCTCCCAGTAGATTCTAATGTGCAGCTAAGATTGAGAACAGCTATGTTCAGCACCTGCCTTACATTAGCTATGTAATTTTCACAGCAATACTGTGAGGTTGGTGTTACTGCCCTAGTTTTATACAAGATAAAATTTTAGGCAGGTAGTCAGTTCTCCCCTGCCCAGGCACTCAGCGGATAAGGTCCGGGGCTGGGGCTCGCATCCACACCTGGGTGGCTCTACTGCCCGTGCTGCTGAGCTCTGCAGTGTGCAGTCTCCCCTCTCCTCAGTGTTCACTGGGCAGAAGTCTGCGGGGCAGTTGCACAGTGGACATCAGGAAACCTTAGTGGCTGCTGTAGAATCTAGAACAGCACTCTGTAAGCTCTGCAGCATCTGGAAGACAATGCTATTTGTGCCATGGACGGCTAGGTTCCATCATAGTTGGTATCTGGAATATCACTAGTTATTTCCTTGTAAAGATTTTAGATATTCTAAATCCTGTAATTGAAAAGATAGAACTATTTTGATAATACTATGTCTTAAAGTATTACCTTAGATTCAAGGGAGTATGTGCCAATTGCCTCGTTCATTAATATCTACCTTGTGGTTATGCTGAATCACTCATTCAGCTGTTGCTTTTCATTTCCCTCCTCCTTCCCCTTTCCAGCTCCTTCTCCTCCTCTTTGTCCTCCCTGTTCACATCTAGTAACCGTGACTACTGCCCTCCAGTACAGAAACCAACTGTTTTTGCCAAGTATAATGGTACTAGCCAACTTAAAATATCAAAAAGTGCATTTAACAAAACAGACTCAATTGTCAGTAATAATAGAAATGGCTAAAATATTAACTGACTGACTATACCTCTAATAGCTTCAACATTTAAACTGACTCATTTGTTTCCTGGCCTTCTCCTGGCCATTAGGCTGATCCATGATCGGGAGCTAAGCCTCTATGATGGCTCCAGGCTGCTGAGAGAAGACAGGTACTTGCGCTTGAAGGAGGAGCTGCAAATGTCTGATGAGCAGCTGCAGCAGAGGTAACGGGGTATACTACTCTTACTCTTATTGTCAAGTGCACGTCTTTAAAAATTATTCTTCTAAACCTAGGCTCAAACCAAGATCACTTTGAATGGCTTACTAATTTGGTGTCTTAGACAAGATCTTATTTGCACACTTTTTAAGGCTTGAGTTTGCTCTCCAAGATGTACTCTGTAGGGCTTCCCTGGTGACTCAGACAGTAAAGAATCTGCCTACAATGCAGGAGGACCCAGGTTTGATCCCTGGGTCAGGAAGATCCCCTGGAGAAGGAAATGGCAACCCACTCCAGTATTCTTGCCTGGAGAATCCCATGTGCAGAGGAGCCTGGCGGGGGGCCACGAAGAGTTGGACACGACTTAGCAACTAACACATGTACTCTGTACTTTCAGCCTGCTTTTATGGAAGTGTTTAAACATCTTATAAGAGCATTAGCTTTGAGAAGATAATCCCTCTTCTGTTGTCCGAGCAGTTCAATTTTGGCCCCAAATTTTGTATCATTTAGGAAAAAACAAAAAGGGTCTCACGCTTAACTGTGCCTACCCGCCAAGAAAGTGATCAGTTACTTCTGGGGTTTGTCATCTGATGCAGGAGTGCCCTTTGTGTCTTATTTAAACATTTCTTCCAGAACTGTGGCCACCAAATTCAATGTATTGGATCCTGGATCAGAAGATCAAATGAAAATAGCTATGAAAGACATTTTGGGACAGTTGAGAAAGTTTACATGTTATTGAATTAATGTCAGTTTTCTTAGGTTTCATAATGGTATTGTGTTTATGAAGGTGTTAGCCTAAAACAAATAGACCTCCAGTTGTTTCTCCAACAAAAATGGGTTTATTTAAGGGGTCTCTAACCATGGGGAGCTACATGCAAGTCCTTATGCAGCAAGAAGAGGAGGAAGGACTCATCTAAAAGGGAAAAAGAAAGTCGGAAGAGCTATAACGAACAGAGAGTGCATTGGTGGAGTTGAGGGTTGGAAGTGTGGTGCTTTTCATTCTATTCCTGGCAGCCTAACCATCTCTCATTGGCTGAGCTCTTGCCAGGCAAGCAAAGGAAGGTTTTCTTCTTCCTGTTGACCCTGCTATTGTCTGTCACAGGGCATGAGAGCTCCTCCTTCTGGCTTCCTGACTTCTTAATTGAGTTTTCTGTTTATTGTTTTACAAAGGAGAACATTTCTATTCCTAGGAGCCATATTCTGAAATATCTAAGGGATAACATAAAAAGATGCCTTCAAGTTACTTCCAAACGTTTCAGGGTAAAGAAGATGTGATGAATGGATTCAAATGTACCACATAGAAACAAAGAGCAAGGGAGAGCAAGAACACAAAGTGGTGAAGTCTTAACAGTTGGTGAAATGTAGGTGAAAGATATTTGGGTGTTCACATTCTATTCTTTCAAATTTCCTATGGGTTTGAAAATTCTTTTAAATTTACTTTTTAATTGGAGGAAAATTGCTTTACAATGTTGTGTTGGTTTCTGCTGTACAACAATGTCAATCAGCCATGAAGAAGTGAAGTGAAGTCGCTCAGTCGTGCCCGACTCTTTGCATCCGCATGGACTGTATAGCCTACCACGCTCCTCCACTCGAGATTTTCCAGGCAAGAGTACTGGAGTGGGTTGCCATTCTCTTCTCCAGGGGATCTTCCCAACCCAGGGATTGAACCCGGGTCTTCCGCATTGTAGGCTGATGCTTTACCATGTGAGCCACCAGGGAAGTCTGAGTCAGCCATAATGTTACACATATGCCCTCTCTTTTGAGCCTCCCTCCCACTCAAGCCTCATCCCACCCATCTAGGTCATCACAGAGCACCAGACTGGGCTCCCTGTATTACACAGCAGCTTCTCACCAGCTATCTATTTTACACATGCGAGAGTATATGTATTGATGCTACTTTCTCCATTCATCACATTCTCTCCTTGTCCCACCGATTCGCCTCTGCATCTGCATCTCCATTCCTTCCCTGCAAATAGGTTCATCAATACCATTTTTCTAAATTTCATGTATGTGTGTTAATACACGATATTTATTTCTCTCTTTGTGACTTCAATCTGTGTAATAGGCTCTAGGTTCATCCACCTCACTAGAACTGGCTCAAATTTGCTCTTTTTTATAGCTGAGTAATATTCCACTGTATGTATGTACCACATCTTCTTTATCCATTCATCTGTAGATGGACATCTAGGGTTGTTTCCATGTCTTGGCTGTTGTAAATAGTGCTGCAGTCAACGTTGGGGTGCATGTGTCTTTTAGAATTGTGGCTTTCTCAGGGTATGTGCCCAGTCGTGGGGTTGCTGGGTCATATGGTAGATTTATTCCCAGTTTTTAAAGGAATCTTCATGCCGTTCTCCGTAACGGCTGTATCAGTGTACATTCTCAGCAACAGTGTAGAGGGTTTTCTTTTGTCCACATCCTTACCAGCACTTATTGTTTGTAGATGAGATTGGCTGTCCCTGCTGATCGTGAGGGGCAGCCTGCTCCCCGCTATACCCAGGGTTCATGCCTAGCTCCCTAAAATCTTCAAATTAAGAAGTTTCGAAGAAAATATTTCTTTCAGCTGCATACTATGCTTTCCTTTAGAAGAGATCTAGCAATTATAGGTAATTTTCTGCCTCATTACATTTCCATGGATATCTTCACGTAATTAGAGATTATTATTAGTACTTTGGGGAATTCCCAGTCACTTAATTGAATCTTACTTGATTGAAGCCACTCCTTCCCCTAAAGGACTTGCTGCCATATTTAAAACAATGAAATCCAGCAAATGCTAATTATGTGTGTTTCTTATTGTGTTTATGTTTTATCCTTGGAATTTTTTCGTAGAGAGAAAATATTTAATCTTATTATCTCTGTAAAAATTTGCTTGATTACACGGCTATTGCCTATCCTCAGATTCTTCTAGCCAGTAAGTAGTTTGGTTGAGTGTTGAGGGAGGCAACTTATAAAGAGCCCTCTCATATATCATACCTTGGGATTATGACATTAAATGACTGTACCTTATTTGCATGTGACTCACCTATCAGGGAGCACTTGCATTTTCAGGGAGACAAATCAGAGCAGCTGGGCAACAGCTCCCAGCAGGGCTGCCCATTGGTTTCCCTCAGGACTCGAAGGGCATTGTCTGCTCACCAAACATCCAGGAAACGGCAGCCCTTTTCTGTGGAAGGAGCCCAAGTTCTCCTCATGGTCACAAGCAGTTTTACAAATGAACACACTCTCAGGAACGAAGTGGCCCCAGGCTTCACATTCAGGATTTGACTCGGACTGATTGGTAGTGCTTCTTTCCCAAAGCGTCCTGTCTTCATCACCCTTGATTTTCATCATTCCCGTGAATGAAACCAGGCTCAGTTCTGTCTCCAGAAGTCACTCTGAAACCGGTGGAGACAGATCATAGCGCTGCTTATTTCCTTCACTTATTTAAAAAAAAATTTTTTTTTAATTATTGTTAAATATGCATAAAACTTGAGCCAGACAGTTTTTCAAATACCGGTCCTCTGTTATGTGTCCTGGGACACTTTCCTGTTGCCTATTCCTCAGAGATGACCACTTTCAACTCTGAGCTGTTTCTTTTGATATTTACTTCCATGTCACTAAATAATATACTTTTATTGACATTTCTGGATTTATTTTTCAGTGTTGGGCACTGCCCATTGATTTCCTACTATGGAAAATTATAGTTTATATTTCTTCCACCATCCCCCTTCCCACTACACATGCATACTTCCTATCTCCCATTCTTCCTAAATATTAGGTAATAATTTTGTTTAGAACGTCATTCAGTGTTTGCAGTATTATAATGGCGCAAGAACTGTACACTGCTGAGTCATTCAGTAGACTACAGTTATGTTTCTCTTTTTACGTATGTTCTGTTTTTCCTAAAGTTAGTAATTGCCTACATATGAAGAGCAGCAAATATATAAATAAAAAATTAAAATGCAGCTTTTAAATATTACAATAAAGATCTCTACATAATGCTGTGGGAACACAGATAAAGAAGTTACCTTCTTCTCTTTTTTTCTTGTTCTGTTCAGTTCAGTCGCTCAGTCATGTCCGACTCTTTGCGACACCATGGACTGCAGGATGCCAGGCTTCCCTGTCCATCACCAACCCCCGGAGCTTACTCAAACTCATGTCCATTGAGTTGGTGATGACATCCAACCATCTCATTCTCTGTCGTCCCCTTCTCCTCCCGCCTTCAATCTTCCACAGCATCAGGGTCTTTTCAAATGAGTCAGTTCTTCACATTAAGTGGCCAAAGTATTGGAGTTTCGGCTTCAGCATCAGTCCTTCCAATGAATATTCAGGACTGATTTCCTTTAGGATTGACTGGTTGGATCTCTTTTACCTCACAGAAACTTATTAGTGAAGGCGAGTTTCTTTAAAAAGTTGGCACATATAAGTTTATACTTTATTTGCACCAAAAAAATAAGTTTTCCAATTTGGCTTGACTTTTTATTTTTAAGACAACTAGTAAGTATCCAGTTATATACAAATATTTGTGTGTGTGTGTGTGTATTAATTGAAATATAGTTGATTTGTAATATTATTTTCAGGTTACAACATAGTGATTCAGTGTTTCTATAGATTATACAATGTATCTTTGTAGCTTACTTTATACATAGCAGTTTGTACATTTTCATCTTCTATTTCTGTCTTGCTCCTCTCCACTTCTCTCACGGCTGGTAACTACTAGTTTGTTCCCTGTGTCTGTTGTATTCACTTGTTCTCTTGTTTTGTTTGTTTGTTTTAATTCCACAAGTGAAAACATACAGCATTTGTCTTTGTCTAACTTATTGCACCTAGCATAATATTCTCTAGATTCATTCACATTGCTGCAAATGACAGTATTTCATTCTTTTTACACAGAATAATATTCCAGTATATATGTGCCACATCTTCTGTATCCATTCATCTGTTGATGAGCACTTGGGTTGTTTCCATATTGTGTCTACTGTAATTAATGTTGCTGTGAACATTGAGGTCCATGTATCTTTTCAAATCAGTGTTTTCATTTTCTTGGATTATACACTTAGGAGTAGAATTGCTGGATCGTATGGTAGTTCCATTTTAGTTTGCTTTTTTTTTTTTGAGGAGCCTCCATATGGTTTTCCATAGAGGCAACCCCAATTTACATTCCACCAACAGTGTGCTAGGGTTCCCTCTTCTCCACATCCTCACCAACACTTGTTGTTTGTGCTCTTTTTGGTGATAGGCAGTCAGACAGGTGTGAGAGGGTATGGCACTGTAGTTCTGATTTCCATTTCTCTAATGATTAGCCATGTTGAGCATTCTTTTCAGGTACCTTTTGGCCATCTGTAAAACTTGTTTAGAAAAATACTTATTCACAACTTCTGCCACTTTTCAGTCAGGTTGTTTGGTTTGGCTTGGTTTTGGTATTAAGCTGTATGAACTGTTTGTGTATTGTGGATATTAATCCCTAATCAGACATATCATTTGCAAATACCTTCTCCCATTCCATAGGTGGCCTTTTTGTTTTGTTAGTGTTTGCTCTGGGTTGTCATAAATGGCCTTTATTATGTTGAGATGTGTCTCCTCTATACCAGTTTTGATGAGAGTTTTTTTTATCATACATGGATGTTGAATTTTGTCAAATGCTTTTTCTGCATCTATTAAGATGATCATGTGATTTCTAACCTTATTTTTCTTGATGTGATATATCACATTGATTGATTTGTGGATATTTAATCATCCTTGCATCCCTGAAATAAATCCTGCTTGATAATGGTATATAATCCTGTTTATATATTGTTGAATTTGGTTTGTTATTATTTTGTCAAAAAAATTTGCATCTATATTCACATTATTCTGTATTGAATTTGGTTTGTTATTATTTTGTCAATTTTTGCATTTATTTTAGCATCTAATATTCTTTTTTGTACTGTCTTAGTTTGGTTTTGGTATAAGGGTGATGATGGCCTTGTAGAACACATTTGAGTTCCCTTATCTTTAATTTTTTGGGGTAGTTAGAAAAGAATAGTTATTAGCCCTTCTTTATATGTTTGATAGAATTTCCCTGTGAAGCCATCCGATCCTATACTTGCTTGGGAGTGTTTTGAATACTAATTCAGTTTCACTACTAGTGATCAGTCTGTTCAGATTATCTATTTCTTCCTGATTCAGTCTGGGAATTTATCCAGTTTATCCATTTATTCTCATTATCTAATCTGTTGGCATGTAACTGTTCATAGTACTCTCTTATGTTTTTTTAACCTCTGCGATATTGGTTGTAACTTCTCTTTCATTACTTATTTGGCTTATTCGGGTCCTCTTTTTTTTTCCCCTCAGATGAGTCTGACTAAAGGCTTATCCGTTTTGTTTATCATTAAGGGAACAAAAAGACCGCTCTCAGTTTCATTGATCTTTTCAATTAGTTTTTGGTGTCTACTTTTTCTGTCTCTGATTTTTTTTTCCTTTCCTTCTACTGACTTCAGGCTTTTGTTCTTTTTCTAATTCTGTTAGATGGTAACTTAGGTTTGAGAATTTTCCTGTTTATTGGGGTAGGTTTGTATTGCTATGAACTTCCCTCTTAGAACTGCTTTTGCTGCCTCATATAGATGTTGGAAAGCTGTTTTTATTATCAGTTTGTCTTGAGATATTGTCTGGTTTCGTCTTCCGTTTCTTCATTGATCCATGGGGTTTTTTAGCAGCGTGTTGGTTAGTGGCCACGTGTTTATGTTTTCCCATTTCTTTTTTCAGTTAGTTAGTTTATGGCTGCAGTGGGCCTTTGTCGCTGCGGGTGGACTTTCCCCAGTCGCAGTGAGCAGGGCCTGCCCTCTGGTTGGCAGTGCAGAGACTTCTCATTGAGGTGGCTTCTCTTGTGGAGTGCAGGCTTAGTCGCCCCGTGGCAGGTGCAGTCTTCCCAGCCCAGGGGTGGAACCCGTGTCCCCTGCATTGGCAGGCAGATTCTTACCCACTCGCACTTCCCTGTGCCTCCAGGGAAGGCCCTGTTTCTCTTCATATAATTGATTCTAGTTTCATACTGTTGTGGTTGGAAAAAGCGCTTGATATAGTGTCTATGCTCTTAGATTTGTAGAGGCACTTTGCCTGTTGTCTGTATCTCCTCTCAGCACATTCAGGCACATCAGGAATCCTGTCAGTTTCATCTTCTGTCCGTTTCCTCCTCCTCCCGTGGCGTGTTCTGACTAGCCCTGATTTGGACGTGTTGCTCTCCATACGCACAGCGTACACATCACCCCTCTCCACTCACGCTCCTG
The DNA here is from genome assembly GCF_000754665.1 of Bison bison bison. Taxonomy (NCBI): domain Eukaryota; kingdom Metazoa; phylum Chordata; class Mammalia; order Artiodactyla; family Bovidae; genus Bison; species Bison bison. Next base: position 51,943 of record NW_011494917.1, on the reverse strand, counting down.
TTTCCGCTGGTGTCTCTTCTGTATATATCATCAGTTAGGTGTTGAGCCTCCTGGACTGAACTTCTCTTTCTTTCTCTTACATTCTATCAATTTATCAGGACTTTATTAACTTTTCAGAGGCGAGTTGTCTCAAAATGAATTCTCCTCTCCATCCAAAGTATTTCTGCCAGCTGACAGCCTGGTTCCTTTCCTTATCAGTGTTCCTCCTTTTTTTTAACTGGAGAAACACACTATTTTCTTAGAATAAATATGTTGTCCTTTAGGGTTATAGTAGATTAGATTCTTTCTTTCAGCCACTTGACTGTATCTGTCCAGGATGTTTTCATTTGGTTGAGTGTGGGCAGCTCCACCGAAAGGAAATAGCATAGCATGAAAAGTGGGAAATTTGTGTCCTGTGAGAAAATTAATTTGTTTCATGAGTGGTTCTTGTAAGTAATGTGACCCGTTGTCATGTTACTTGACAAATAGCTTGAGTTGAGCCTGTGTTCTGTCCGTGTCTAATATGTCACTCTTGGCATTAGCATCTGAACTATAAATTAGAAACTCAGGCTCAAATCTTCTATTCTTTCATTCCATACCTAAGCATGGAACTGAAGTGCAGCAAAGTGATTATTATTTCTCTTCATCTTTAAATAAACTCAGCTATTACTACTTTGTTTCCTTGTGGGGCATTTGAGATAGAGAAAATGATCAAAGGTAGAGTGAAAGGAAGTCAGATTTAGGCTACTTTGCTTCTAGACCCAGTTTGGTAAATTTAGATACATTTTGGCTTTCAGACAGGAACAATTTTCATATTTGTGTTCTGCAGGAATCCTTCAGTTACAAGTAACAGCAACAAAAGAACAACCTTAAATTGTCACAAAAAGGAGTTTGGTGTTCAAAGGAAAGGGAGAGGGTGCACTTGGGTCTTAGGAAAAAACTGGAATCGAGGACTGTAATGTAGTCCGGACCCTCTAATGCCCTATACTTCATCCTTTGTTTCAAATGTCACAGTATCTGATACATAGTAGAACACTTGGTAAATGTTTTGGAATCACGAATAAATCTTAACCCAGAACAACCGATAACTTTCTGAGCTAGCAATGTTTCCTTTTATGAACCTACTAATTAAGACTACTTTGCTCTTAATGACAAGTCTGATAACATAGAGCCTCATAATTATCAGCTACTAGCAGTGAGCTACCAAGCCTTTCAACTTCATCGTATGAAACCCAGTTTCAGTACAATTATATTCGACTCCTCTGCTGACCTTCTTTGTGTTCTAATTTCACCATATACCTCAATCGTTTCTGTAGTGCTCTGCAGGTATTCTTTGCAGCTAATGACATAGCTAAAGTTCCTTTAGAAATAGCTAAATAAATGCTAGAGCCGTCCCTTCTAGTGCAGGACACCTGGAATCCTGTGGACATTGGGGTTAGAAATAACGTGATGGCCGTGCTCACCAGACACCATGCCAGCATTTCCTACAGGAAGTAAGGACCAAAATAGAACTATTTCCTTTGATGAGAAAAATTTCTTTGGGGAAAGGAGGAGTACAAATACTACAGGCTTCTAAATGTGTCCCTTCCTGCTGCTGGTCAGAGCCTAGATGAGGGTGGGTGAGAACCTCTGTGAATTACCAATAGTTTATTTTACCAAAAATAGGCTTCTGGTTATCCCAGGAAAGCAATAAAGATTAGAGGCCTAGTCTCAGTTGTAATTATACATGCTCTAATGTTTTTGTATTTTTATTGAATATTTTTTTATTGATTATGATTAAACATTGAAGAGAGTTGATAATCTTCCAGTTTCTATTAATTACTTATGGACTGTAAGTGGACATTGGGCACAATCCTCAATCTGTTAGATTTTACTCTTACTCACGTTTGAAGGTAGTTAGGATTGAGCATTCTCTCCCACTTCCTCTAGAAACCTCAGGATCTCTTTTCTGGAAAATTAGTCTGTGTACATTTTTAACAAAATTCAAGTTAGATTCAGGATTTTATGCCCAAGTCTCTGTGTTTGGTTCTCAAAACAAAGTGCTGTAAGCAAATTCTGATTTTGAAAAATAATCCTAAACATTTTTATGGTCAAGTAAAAGTTCTAAACTCTGTGCTTGTGAAGGGTCTGTGCAGTGGTGGTTTAGTCATGAAGTTGTGTCCAACTCTTTGCACCCCATGGACTGTAACCTGCCAGGCTTCTCTGTCCATGGGGTTTCCCAGGCAAGAATACTGTAGTGGGTTACCACTTCTTTCTCCAAGGGGATCTTCCCGACCCAGGGATCCAATGCATTGCAGGCAGCCTCGTGCATTGCAGGTGAATTCTTTACCATTGAACCACCAGGGAAGCCATATTACTTATTATTGTATGTATTACTTTTGTCTTCTTATACACAAATGTATCACATATTTGATACAAGAATGCACCTTCTCTCAAAAACTCATTCAAGACCAGATTTAGACTAGCTGCTCTGCTCTTAATGAAAAACCATTATTCTTACTTATCACTTATCTTTGTTTTGTCCTTGCCAACAAAGGTCTTCAAAAAGTTTCTTGCAGTGATGGTTATTAACAACAGCAATACATTTATCTATTTAACTATTTACTTATCTGTCACATTAGACATTGTGTGGGATAAAGATGAAGTAGGAATTTGCTTTGCTACATTGCAAAGCAGGAGAAATGTGGACTGTGTACAGACTTGCATAACCTCCAGGTTCTGAGTTGGAACATTAGTATTACAGTGTGAAAGGCCAGTTACAAAATCCTTTTTCAGTTCATGATTAATATCTTTATAAAAACCTTCTATGTTATTGTTTCAAGTTCTTTAACATACACATTTGACAGAAATGTAGCATATAATTTCTGTCAGAAGATAGAAACTTATTGAAGTTTTGGTTTTATTAATAGCTTTGTAATTCAAATATACAAATATATATTTACAGTGTACAGTTTGATAATTTTTTACATTTTATACACCTATGAAACTGTCACCACAATCACGATAGTAAATACCTCCATGATCTCCAAAGTGCTGTCTGACCCCTTTTTAATCCTTCTCACCACCCTCTCTCACCCCAGGAAACTGCTCTCTGTTAGTCTATATAACGTGCATTTTCTCAGTTCAGTTCAGTTGCTCCGTTGTGTCTGACTCTTTGTGACCCCATGGATGGCAGGCCTCCCTGTCCATCACCAACTCCTAGAGTTTACTCAGACTCATGTCCGTTGAGTTGGTGATGCCATCCAACCATCTCATCCTCTGTCGTCCCTTCTCCTCCTGCCTTCAATCTTTCCCAGCATCAGGATCTTTTCCAGTGAGTCAGCTCTTTGCATCAGGTGGCCAAAGTATTGGAGTTTCAGCTTCAGTCTCAGTCCTTCCAATGAATATTCAGGACTGATTTCCTTTAGGATGGACTGGTTGGAGCTCCTTGCAGTCCAAGGGATTCTCAAGAGTCTTCTCCAACACCACAGTTGAAAAGCATCAATTCTTCGGCGCTCAGCTTCTTTATAGAAAATTTTCTATATGCGTTTTTCTAGAGCTTTATATAAATGTATTTGCACAGTATGTGTTCTTTGGGTCTGGCCTCTCAGCATAATTATTTTGAGATATTCCCTGTTGTTGTATACCAATAATTAATTTCCTTTTTATTGTTGAGAAGCATTGGAAAGTATTTTACTTTCTAAAAACTTTTACTTATGCCCCCAAACAAACATTGGCCCCAATATTTTAAGCCTTTGTAAAAGATCTTTCTGCTTTAAAGTTTTTTAATCTTTATGAAATGATATCTATTTATCTGAAGTTAATCCATATCTTTAGTTTCAGTTGTTATTTGTTGTTAAATTCTAGTAAAATTGAAGATAACCTTGATTTACAATTTTCATACTGCATGTTTCCTAATTCTCAATTATTTATTACTTCTTCAGCCTTTCTATTACCCACCAGTATGTCAGATCACGGGGCTTCCCACGTAACACTAGCGGTAAAGAATCCACTCGCAATTCAGGAGACGTAAGAGATGTGGGTTTGATCCCTGGGTTTGAACATTCCCTATAGAAGGGCATGGAAATCCACTCCAGTCTTCTTGCCTGAGAATTCCATGGACAGAGGAGCCTGGTGGGCTACCGTCCACAGGATCGCACAGAGTCGGTCATGACTGAAGAGACTTAGCACACACGCATGCATGTCATATCACATCTGGAAGTACATGGCCCGTCCTCAGGCGTGCTCTGCTCTCTAACTTTCAGACTCAGAGAATGTAACATCATCAGAAAACAACTTTCCATATGACCTGTTTATATGTAAGGAAGCCTTTATGGAGAACTTAACAAGCAAACAGGTCCTTCTCTTCCTGTTATTTAGCAGTTGGCTATTTTTATAGTCAGCTTATATTAATACTTATTTTCCTGACACATCAGCTATCATCAGAAACTGCCCCCTTTAAGTTTGGCCCGCTCACTTGGGTACCCTGCTAGAGTGTGTGTGTGTGTGTGTGTGTGTGTACATATATGTATGTGTGCGCATGCTCAGCTGTGTCAGACTCTGTGACCCCATGGTCTGTAGCCCACCAGGCTTCTCTGTCCATGGAAGTTTCTCGGCAGGATTACTGGAGTGGGTTGTTGCTATTTCCTCCTGCAGGGGATCTTCCCAACCCAGGGACAGAACCTGCGTTTGTTATGTCTCCTGCGTCTGCAGGCAGGTTCTTTACCACTAGCACCACCGGGGAAGCCAGTCTGCTGGAGTCCATACCAAAAAGCAAGCCACAGTGTACCTCATAAGCAGTGACCATCTTCATGTTTAAGTTAAAACCAGCCTGCTTGCTTTCATGTTAGTTGTACTCCTAGGCCTGAATCTACAGTTACCTGGGGCACTTGCTTCTTTGCCTGTTGGTTTAAGGATGGCAATTGAAATTCCCCTTGCTTGTTGGGTTTTGGTTTTGTTTTTTCCCTACTTTAGTGTCCCTCACCATCTTGAGTGGAAAACTACATCTGCAGCTTTAATTCTGAGCAAAGCACAAATAAGCAGGCTCTGTCTCTCCCACCTTCTTTTGTCCCAGCTAGGAGAGAAGAGGATCAAAGATGAATCCGACATCTGTTGCTGGGCCCTGAGGCAGACTTTCTGGATTATGGCAAACCACTTTAACAGAAGTGGAAAATGGAATAATCTTCTCTTTTCAGATCATAGAATTTTTTCTGTCCAGGTTTTGTTGTGTGACTGTAGTTTCTAGCAATCCTGAGTGATCGTGCCATCCTTAGGACTCTAAAGTCATTATCTGTGTTGTCATCCTTTTCTCTTTCTAGTACAACTCCTTTGGACAGATCATTGCCATGCTATGCTTGAATATCTATAAATAAGTCTCTCCCCCTGACCCTACCTAGCGAAATGAAATGGTATTTAGTAGCTTTTATGAACTCACCCAGATGTTTCATATGACCATTCCTATAAACTGCTTTTCCCTGGCTTACAAATGATGCTGTGGCCCTCTAAAATTCTAAATCATACTGTCAGGGACTCAGTGAAGCTTCCTGTTGTATTGGGGGGACTTATTCTGATATTTAATCTTCCGAGTATTTATCTGATTCTCTCTACACACTTCTTATCTCCTGATATTCTCACTGCCCAAGCACAGAACTCCTGAGTTCTATCATAATAGTTGGTGGCAATGAAGAAATGCCATTTAGGTCCCTTTATTTTTATTTTTCTGAAGATCTTGGCGGGTGTTTGAGTTTCATTTCTCCTTTCTCAGCAAGGATGATATAACCTGCAAAAGGTCTATTTGCACTACAGTTTTGAGAATTGATAAGAACTGATATTACTCATGATTAGATCATGATAAAGGGTTTCTAGCTCCTTCTGAAACTACTCAAGTTCATTTCATAAACCATGGGAAATCTTATCTTATATTTACATCTTCAGATTCCCTAACAGGGACTTATCAAAGAGATCACTGTAAAAATCACATTGTTTCCTATTAAATGACAAAAGAGTGAATTACATGGAAGTTCACTTTTCTCCACCTTTAAAGACCTAAGTATTCTTATTGCCAATCCAAATTTAAATTTTAATCTGATCCCCTATGCTACTTAAATTTTCTGCATTGTAAAAAGTCTCTTCATCCTGAGTAGTGTTTCTTGGTCTTTCTATGACTGACATAGAAGTTCCTTGCAAGACAGGAGATTTTGAACAAAGACAGGGGACCTATGTAGTGAATATGAACTGTTTGGGGTTATGTTTCAAGGGACTACTGGGCTTCCCTTGTGGTTCAGCTGGTAAAGAATCTGCCTGCAATGCAGGAGACCTGGGTTCAATCCCTGGGTTGGGAAGATCCCTTGGAGAAGGGAAAGGCTACCCACTCCAGTATTCTGGTCTGGAGAATTTCATGGACTGTATCTTCCATGGGGTCACAAAGAGTCGAACACGACTGAGTGACTTTCACCTTCACTTTTTCCTTCAAGGGACTATGTAAATTTATTGTAGGTATAACAACATATCCAAAAACATGGATTCATGTTTTCCAAAACAGCGAATCATGCCAGCGATGGAGTTTCATCAGTTGACATGGTACATCACATATTAACCTTTGGTAATTCTTTTGTTTCAATCTTAGGTTTTTAGAATGTCCTGACCTTTGTTTTTCCAGAGCTTGTTCTTTGGGTAATAGCTTTATCTGTACCATAGTCTTATTATTGCCTAGGCTTTAGCTACTGTGACCTAATTTCTGACACAAAAGGTTATGCTTAAAAAGCTTTTTTTTCCCTTTTAGATCGATTTTTCCTGTTCACCCCTCCTTCAGAATCATCGCCTTGGCAGAACCCCCTGTTATTGGAAGCACGACACAGCAGTGGCTGGGGCCAGAATTCTTAACCATGTTCTTTTTCCATTACATGAAACCACTTGTCAAAAGTGAAGAAATCCAAGTGATTAAGGAAATGGTAAGAGTGAGGCCAGCACAAGCCTGTTGCCTTCAGTTACTCTCTTTTTAAGGCATTTTTGACACCTGCTTGAGCAGAGTTGGATATTTTTGGCTTTTTCTCACTGTTTATTTCCAAATTTCCTTATAAAATGGTTCTCAGATGTCAACACTTTTCAGGATCATCTGGAGGGCTTGTTAACTTACAGATTGCTGAGCCAGTGATTCTGGGATGGAAATTAGAATTTACATGTCTGAAGTACTCAGGTGATGCTGATGCTGTTGGTCTGGGACCACACCTTAAGAACCAGGCATTTGGGCTGTCTCTCCATTTTCCTCCTGTGGAGCCAGTTTGGGGATTCTTTTTCCTTTTAGATTCAGCCAAAGGTGACTATTTAAAGCCCCTACTAAAAGGGGTGGTGGTGGTGGTTTAGCCGCTAAGTCGTGTCCAACTTTCAATGAGCCCGTTGACTGAAGCCCACGAGGCTCCTCTGTCCGTGGGATTTCCCAGGCAGGAATATTAGAGTAGGTTGCCATTTCCTTCTCCAACTACAAGAGGAGGCCAAATATATTTTAGTTCCATAGGTTTTGTAGAGAATCCTAGGTATTTCTGGCCCCCTTGGGATTGTAATATAGCCTGTACTTAACTGGTTAGCTGTCTAGTGGCTTGTAGGGTTTGTAATCTCTTATTGTGGCATCTGCCTTAACCATGCAGTGTGTTTAGCACCTTTGGAATTTTGGGACTTCACTGCTCAGTGTAGTAGCACTAGCCACACTAAAGCAAATTTAAAAATTCAGTTGCTCAGTTTTATTTCAAATGGCCATGGCACGCCAATAGCATAAAGAATATTTCCATCATTGTAGAATGTTCTGCTAGACAGTACTATTCTAGATCACTAATAACTGCACTCATCCCCTTTGAAATATTAGAATGAATTATCTAATTTTAGGTTTTATGAGCATGGTTATGGATAAGGGTGTAGACTTTAAAGTCAAAAAACTTGCCTTTAAATGTCAGATCCACTACTTATTAGCTGCTGGATCTTGGGTAGATTACTCAACCATATTTTCTTCGTTTGATGATGGGGATGATACTACTTACTACATCACAGGGTTGATTTAAAGAATGATTGAGTACATATGGTATAGAGCTTTGAATTTTGAAAATTCCAATTACCTAAATGCCCAGAGAAACCATGAACGTTTTGTTTCTGAAATTGTCATGTTATACCAATCATTGTTCTAACATCTCCTTCTACTCTTTTTAAGTTAAAATTTTAATTTTATTATTAAGTAAAATTTTCTTATTATCAATTCAAATACATAATAAACTCAGTGTACTTAAAAGCAGTCAATGTATGTTTCCAGGCAACTGTTCTTTACATTTCATTGATAAGTAGATCATGCCCCTCAGGTATGTGGGGATTTTTTTCGTATTTATTTTACTGAAATACAGTTGATTTACAATGTTGTGTTAGTTTCTGCTATACAGCAAAGTGATTCAGAAATGCATATGTGTGTGTATATGCATATATATATATGTATGTATACATTCTTTTTCATGTTCTTTTCCATTATGGTTTATTACAGGTTGTAAAGTCCTTGAAAAAATGGACAGTTTGAGCATCTTCCCTTTATACAAGGATATATTAAGTCTCTTAGTAGACATAGGTGTAAGGTTGCTGCTAAATGAAGGAGTTTGGTTTCGTAAGAAAAATGCCTGAATTAGAGTTGAAGCTAACAGAGATGGATGTGATATATGAGAAGTTTCTTATGGGTGTACTATATGCCAGTTTTTAATTGGTTAGAGGTTCCTTTCAGTTTTATCATTGTGAAAGAATTGTAAATGAAGAATGGCCTGGTTTTACCTGATTCTTTTTTTTTTTAAGTTGACGTATAGTTGACTTACAATGTTGTATTAATCACTGTTGTACAGAAAAGTGACTCCGTTATACGTATTATGTACGTTCTTTTTCATACTCTTTTTTATTCCGGTTTGTCACAGGCTGTTGAATACAGTTCTCTGGGCTGTGCAGTAGGACTTGCTGTTTACCCATTCTGTACATACCAGCTTGCGTTTGCTGATCCTGAACTCCCAGTTCACCCCTTCCCCACCTTCCCCACCCCTCCTCCCTTTCCCTCCTCCCCGCTCCAGTCTATCCTCTATGTATGTGATTCTGTTTCTATTTTTATAGATAGGTTTGTTTGTGTCATATTTTAGATTCCCCATATAAATGATATCATATGGTATTTGTCTTTCTCTTTCTGACTTCACTCCACTTAGTGTGGTACTCTCTGGTTGCATACATGTTGTTGCAAATGGCATTATTTTATTCTTTTTTATGGCTGAGTAGCATTTGATTGTATATATGTGCCACATCTTCTTGATCTGATTCTTAAAGAGAAAGCAGAGGCAAAAGTGTTTCCTGAGAAGATGAATAAGCAAATTTATCCACAGGTTAAGCATGATACCTATAATCAGAGACTTTATAAAAACATAATTTTAATATTGTTTGATAAGTAGCCATAATTTCTGGTTGCTTGATCATATATCCCAATTTATTCTTTCTTTCCTTAATCCTCTCATAAAATAGGTCCCAGATATGCCTCCGGAAGCTTTGGACAAATTGTTGTCATTTACACACAAACTCAGAGAGACACAAGATCCAACAGTAAGTCTGGGTTTTCTCCATGGAATTTTCTGTTGTTGACAGGCTGCTGCTTTATATTCTTAGAGTTCAGTGCTTTAAAATCTATTTTTTAAGCTGATATTTTTATCCCTTCTGCTATGCTTTCTCCTATGTGTATGTTACTGTTTCAGTGATTTTAACATTTCTTCCAGCTTCTCCTGGCTGGTGTCACAGAAAACAAGTTTTAGCTCTAGAGGAGTACCTGGGTGTTCCTGGAGCTTTGGCTCTACTCCGCTCTCTCCTCTGCTGAGCAATCTCATGTATTCTTATGGCTTCAAGTATCACCTCTGTGTGGATGCCAACAACTTTATCTCTAGCTTCTAACTTCTCTTTCCTTGTTGATTCTCTATTTCTGATTCTGTTTATGTTTGGGATGGTATAGGGGAGAAAACTTTTCCCTTCTTTCTCTTTAAGTTCTTTCGGTGGCCTAAGAATTAAATTGACATGAGACTGTTTAACAAGAGCAAAACAACAGATTTAATTTTGTAGATGCAGGAGCCCCATAAAAATCTGAGACTTAAAGAAGTGACCAGAGCAGGCAGTGTTTATACCTTTTAAACAAAGAAACAATAAAATTGTGAAGAATTGACAATACAAAGACATTTGAGCTTGGAGTGGTAATTTTGTGAAAAAGAAACAAGGTTTGTTAATATAACCCTCTCAGCCCTAAATTCCCTGTTTCTGGTGCTAAGGATGCCTTCTAGCCTCCTGGTACAGGGAGGGTATTTTTTCATGGGCGGTTCCTGCTTTCAGGGAGACAAAGGAGGGTCAAAGTATCTTTTTTGTACCAACTATCTCCCATCCTGGTGCCTGGCACATAGTAGAAAAGTTAACAAATGTTTGATGAATACATGAATAAATTAATTAATTATTAATTAATATGTTGTCCCTAGAGTTTTCTCTCCCAGAGAACATTACATTTTCATAAAAAATAATTCTTTAAGAGGAAAAAAAGAATTTATTTTTAAATAATTTTTTATCTTAAACCTCTAATATTTCTAAGCTGAATTGCTATTTTAATCATGCTAATCCAAAAAACCCTTGAGGTATGCTCTTCAGTATGCTCATATCCTTACCTAAAACTGCAGTTAGAAGTTTGATATGATAAATGTTAAGTGTATTAGGGTTTTTAAATTAGATTCTCAATTTTTCGTTGGCAATAATGTGAGAGCAGAAACAGCCAAACCCTTTATTCAACACTTAAGTGGCTCAACCTAAAGCTTCTTTCTGATTTAATACTGGATATTATTGTAAAGCATTTTGGTATTATTAACTGACTCAGTATTTTTCAAACTCATGAGAAGTCCTTCTTGATCACTGGAATGAAATACGAAGCCCAAATTCAGTATCATGTTTGGAATTAGACTAGAATATTTTAACCTGGAAAGTTACCATGTGGTTTAATGGGACTCTTGTCTTAGAATCCTCTGGTTGGAGTCATTTGTCAAACATTTTCCACGATTAAAATCAGAGTTTTTCACGGTCTCAAGTATTGAGTGGGAATTGCTAGGTCGTATTTAACTTCTGACACTTTCAGTCATACTAGCTAAAACAATCTTATCCTTAATTCTTCCTACTGTTTCATATCTATCCGTTGCCAAGTCCTTTGAAACATTTGTTTAATCCCTTCTCTGCTTTCTTATTGGGCTTCCCAGGTGGCTCAGTGGGAAAGAATCCTCCTGCCAATGCAGGAGACATGGATTCCATCCCTGGGTCGGTCAGATCCCCTGGAGGAGGAAATGGCAACCCACTCCAGTATTCTTGCCTGGAAAATCCCATGAACAGAGTAGCCTCACGGGCTACAGTCTATGGGGTCACCAAAAAAGTCGGACACGACTTAGCGGCTGAACAACAACTTCCTTCTTCTTGCAAGTAACCTTACTGTAGGACTTTATCTCTTCATAGTAAGTAATTGAAGTGCCTTTCTGATTCCTGCCTCAGTTCTTTGTCCTTCAACTACTTTGCCTACTACTGCCAGGTTAGTCTTTCTAAAACCATGTTACTGCTTTGCACATAGCACAGTCCTGTTGCCTTTAGAAGAAATACCAACTCCTTAAGCGTAATTCATGGATCTTTGATATTTGGGAGTAAACTTTCCAGCAGGACCCTCTAGTAAAGCTGGGTTGCTTTCCTTACATTCTGCATGTATTTCTGTTCTTGTTGCTTTCCTCCCTTTGTTCATAGCATTTCTCCTACCCACTTGAACATTTTTAAGCCCCTATAGCAGTTGTCAAGTGCTCCACTTATTTTTGCATTAAATTATATGCTATTTTGAATTGCACGTTATGCTTTTTTATATTTAAATATTGTCTCTGTGTCTAGAATGCAAATTTGTTGAACAAGTCTGAACCAAATGTTTTGCTTATGAAGTCCCTGAAACTTAGAATGTGTTTTTTAATAGAAAAAAGGGTATGTCATAAAAAGTGGTCATGCTCCTAACCTAGTCCCCAAAGGAGTGTTTAATCCAAGTTGTAGCTGAAATATAAAGCAGACCTGCATCTCATGGAGCTGTGAAATACACGAGGAAGGAGCAATAAATTCCTTTTTTGCTTCCTTGGGAGGTGCAGAGATGACCTTAAGCAAAGTGTTAAAAGGAACAAATGTGTAGTGTAGTTTTAGCATCCTCCCACCATCCGTTCTGGATCCTTGGTTAATTTGATAGAGTCCCCTTTCCCTTTCCTCAGGGGCTCAGGGCCACTTAACTGCCCTGGTCAGACTCAGTGACATTTCACCCTGGCCTCTTCTGCCCCTCTCCCATCCCAGAGGACCAGTTTCTTTAAAAGTTCTCCTCTTGATTTAAAACTACTATCTTCTAATGCTGCTGATCTATGTTAGGAACGAGGCCAGTAACAATTTGATGCATTAGATTTCTACTAACGTGTAGATCCCGTTCCCTATTAGATTTTTTTTTTTCATTTTGAGGAGGCTGACTTTGAATAATAATTGCTGCTGTTTGTTGAACACCCATAAGTGTCTGACCTCTGCTAAGTGCTTTAGAATAATTTTCTAATTTAATCCTCATACTCATAACACTTAAAAGTGAGGGCTTTCTTATTGTCATTTTAAAGATGAGGAAATTGGGGCCTGAAGAGATTAAGTAACTTGCCAAAAATCACATAGCTAATAAATGGAAGACTGATTTGTCTGACTCCAAAGCTTATAAAAAGCTTATAAACATTGCATTATGCAATGCATTATGCTGTCTGCTAAGATAATTTCAAATTCAAGTCCACAAATGTTTATTGGTACTTAATGATGTCCTGAGCTCTTTACTAGCAGCTCTCTTAATGGGATTTGGGGAAGAATAAGAATATAAAGTAAAATTATTCTAACAGTGTAAGAGAGGGTTTCCCAACTGTAAGCTGCCACCCAGGTGATAACTGGTTGACACCTCTGTGATCAGCAGCCTAAACTGTCCACAACTCCTTTTCTCTATTTCAGAAGCCAGATAATTACTTAAAGCTCAGAGCATTTTCTGGCTATCTTAACAGTTTCGCTTTGTATAATCAGGGTGGGAGTGGAAATGAATGTGTGTGTGTTCATTCACTTAGTCCTGTCTGACTCTTTGTGACCCCATGAACTGTAGCCAGCCAGGTTCCTCTGCTGTGGGACTTTTCAGGCAAGAAAACTGGAGTAGGTTGTAATTTCCTCCTCCAGGGGATCTTTCAGACCTAGAAATCAATCCCCCTTCTACTGTGTCTCCTGCTTTACAGGCAGATACCTTACCCACTGAGCCATTGGGGAAGCCTCAGTTAGTTGTACATAAGGGCTATCCTTAACCAGGTTCAATCTGTACAATGTAACATCTTTCCTCTATCTAACCTCCTTCCCCGCCTTAGAAAAAAAGAAAAAACAAAAAACACATGTATACACAGCACTTTAATTGAATTTAATTAATAAATACTTTTCATGGATTTTTTTTAAAAAGCTGTCTTTAAGGATGTTTTAAGTGTAAATTGGTTTTTGTTTGTTTGTAATTCATTAACAGTAAGTACATAGTTAAGTTTGGCCTTGTCATTCAGGAATAATGAATTCTGCTATGATACCCATCCAAAGGCACTTTCCGCAAGTTGAAACAGAACTCTTCACCAGCCTGTCTTTGTCTTTTGGTAGGCGCAGTCACTGGCGGCGTCCCTTTCTACCAGACAGCTGTTGAGGATTTCTCGTCGGCTGTCACAGTACCCTAATGAGAACCTTCACAATGCTGTCACCAAAGCCTGTCTTTCTAGGTAACCATATTCTCCTTTCTCACTGAATCCAACTTTCTGGGTCTTTGCTAAAATAGTACACAGAAGTTTGATAGTCTGTGCTCAGGTCTGGAAGAAGTTATCCGTCTGAACATGTAGCTTTTTCAGCCTTGTATGCAGTGTTCCCCTTATTATCTTCAGTTCAGTTCAGTTCAGTTGCTCAGTCGTGTCCGACTCTTTGCGACCCCATGAATTGCAGCACACCAGGCCTCCCTGTCCATCACCAACTCCCGGAGTTCACTCAGACTCAACGTCCATCGAGTCAGTGATGCCATCCAGCCGTCTCATCCTCTGTTGTCCTCTTCTCCTCCTGCCCCTAATCCCTCCCAACATCAGGGTATTTTCCAGTGAGTCAACTCTTCACATGAGGTGGCCAAAGTATTGGAGTTTCAGCTTCAGCATCAGTCCTTCCAGTGAATACCCAGGAGTGATTTCCTTTAGAATGTACTGGTTGGATCTCCTTGCAGTCCAAGGGACTCTCAAGAGTCTTCTCCAACACCACAGTTGAAAAGCATCAATTCTTCGGTGCTCAGCTTTCTTCACAGTCCAACTCTCACATCCATACATGACCACTGGAAAAACCATAGCCTTGACTGGATGGACCTTTACTTAGGCATAATAAGAAAGAGATTTTTATACGTGATAAAGCTAAGTACTCAAATTGGACAGCAGTGAATAAGGAAAAGTAGGTTTGGCATTTGAATGCTGATTCATTGTCTAATGAGAGAGAGGTCTTAAGCATTACACATGGCACTTCCTAAACTTGCACTGGAGCTTTCCATGCAGGGTGGTATGACATGTCCTGTTGCCCAAGTATGAAAAAACTAGCATCTTTTCAGTCTACTATTTTTTCTACTACTACTGTTTTTTATACTTGTTTGGAAATTATTTTAAACACTGACATAGAGTTTCCTTACAGAATCATGTTTAAAAGAGTAGTTAGAAAAGATTAATAACACCATCCAATCAACCTGAAGATTTCTTTTAGACTCTTTTCACATGATCTTTTAATTATTTTTCTGGTGATTTTAACTGTTGTCCATTCATTCCTTTTACATTAGAGGAATTAAAAGAGAAACTGTATTCAGCTTAGGAAAATCTGTTAACTGCCCTCTATACATTTTCAGCTTAGTGGACAATTTTCTTGTAGTCAAAGTAACTTCCTTGTGTTGCAACTTCAGTTTGTTCTGTGGTGAAATGAGGCTAAAGTGAGGCTTGTTTCCAGTGCTTTGGAGTAATTCTTTGAATAACTAATAATCATGAGAAATAATAAAGTTGATTCTCTTAAGTAGACAATTCAACTTCTAAATGAAAATTAGAAAAAAAATGCTTCAATTGCCTATTTTTTAGGGTCATGAGCTGAAGAAAATACATACAGAAAGATAGATTTATTATCTAGCCAGTGTTTTCTTAGTCAGAACTAAGTTATACTTAATAGAAGTAAATAGTTAATGCTAACTAACACAAAGAGTTTCAAAGCCTAAGGGAAAGTAATACTTTGGAATGAATGAAATAATCATATACAAAGCATTTTAGAGGCCATTCTAGTGAGTAGACAGTGAAAACATACCAGTTCACTTTGAGTCTAGTATAATCATGATACCTAAACCAGACAAGAATAATACGTGAAAGGAAAATTATAAATCGCATTCATGGAATGTGTACAGAAATCCTAAATGAAATGCTAACAAACCAAGTGTAGATATATATTATATATAATTTATCCATATAAATAAATTATGAACAACCTGAAGTTACCTCAAGAATGTGAAGAAATTTCAATATTCTTTTTTTAAATTTACCATATTAGCATGAGTGAGTAAGAGTGAAGTCACTCAGTCAAGTCTGACTCTTTGCAACCCCATGGACTGTAGCCTGCCAGCCTCTCCGTCCATGGGATTTTCAGGCAAGAATACTGGAGTCAGTTGCCATTTCCTTCTCCAGGAGATATTCCCGACTCAGAGATCGAACCCGGGTCTCCTGTGCTGCAGGCAGACTCTTTACTGTCTGAGCCACAAGGGAAAGCCTATGAACACATTACATATTAACATATTACTGAGAAAAATTTTCATTTTAATAAATCATTAAAAAGGATTTGATAGAACTCAGCAGCCAAACTTGAAAACAAACCAAAGCAGAAGTAAACAAACAATATGCTTAGCTAACCATGAGTCAAAGAGGAGTTCTTAATCTGGTAGAGGGTAGGCCCTAAAATTTTATAGCAAACATTCTTAGGATATATTGCTTTATGGAGTTAGGAACTAAACGAGAATGTTGTCTCTTGTACTTTTAGACTGGCTAAAAGTTATATGATTAGCTACATAAAAAAATTCAAGAGAAGCTTCGTGTAAACTACATTTTAGAACAGTTGGAATATAGTGATATTACTTATACACCCAAGTCAGTGATATTCCTATCCATATATTCCAGTAAAAATCAATAAAGAAGTCGAATTTTAAAAAAAATAATACCATTCAAAATAATAATAGAAAGCTTTGCAAACCTAAGAATAAATTTAATGAGTGGCATATAATGCTTTAATGGAAAAAAGTATGAATCTCTATTAAAAGTTGTAAAAGATTGCTGTGGGAAATGGGATACTATACTGTGTTCAGAAAACAGAAGATTTAAGTATTCTCAAGCTGTTTTTTTACAGATCAAGACGGATCATCCTTCTGTCTGTCTAAGTGTCAGAAGATATTTTGGAATCATAGAAAGCTTTGACTTATCAATCCATCCTTCCCACCCCACCAGGTTTTTACCAAGCCTTGCAAGATCAGCATTAGAAAAAAATCTGGCAGATGCTGCAATAGAAATAACCACTGATAATAGTCCAGAGTCTGAACTGGAGGATTACAAATGTAAGTATTTGAATCATTTCTCTTTTAAGTGAATTATTAAACATTTGTATTATTTATTATGTGTGTGTGTGTATGAAAATTGCTCAGTTGTGTCCAACTCTTTACACCCCCATGGACTGTAGCCTGCCAGGCTCCATGGAATCTCCATGGAATTCTCCAGGCAAGAATACTGGAGAGGGTTGCTGTTGCCTTCTCTAGGTTATCTTCCCAATCCAGGAATCGAACTGAGGTATCCTGCATTGCAGGTGGATTCTTTACCATCTGAGCTACATATTATTATATTAATAATAATGTAATAAATTATTATTATTTCAGTTAAAAATGTTTTTGTTCTCCACCCATTTTGTTTCACGTATTGTGTTGAAGAATCTTTTATTTAAAAAAATGTTTCCTTTATTTCAGTGCATACCAGATGTAGGTTCTCCCCCAAGAGGTCACAATTGACATGAATATTAAAAGCTCAGAGAATTCCTACTGTAAATAAACATGTAACTTTGTTTTACCTTTTATTTCAAGGGTATTTCACCATAGGACCTAGCGTTCTGTTCTCTTTGCACATTTACATTTTGGGGACCACCAGTGTGCTACAGGACACGTTTGGGAAACTGTCTAGGTTGATGTAGACTAAAATAATACTCTGAGTATCACTTCATGCCTTCTTACTCCTTTCATTTCTACCTGGTTGTCTTTTGTGCTACTTTTATTTTGGATAGCCATAAGTATAATTTGAGTTTGGGAGAGGTTTAGATCTTTCTGTAAAAGTACCCTGTTCTTCATTTAGAGCACAAAGACAGGTTCTCTGTTTTTTAAGGGTCGTTAACTGTCTTATAAAAATATCCAATGTGTGATCACTCTCTTAAAGGGACTTATTGTGACTTTCTTTGCAGTAGATGTTTTTAATAGTTGATACAATGGAACGAGAACTTTATATTAAGGAGATAAGGTGATTTTTTTACAGTAAAACTATAAACTCAACGTACTGATGGATCTGGCTACAGAAACGCAGAGACAACTCAGAGACAGAATAACTCTGGGACTTGGAGATTCATAACAGCACTTGATTGAATCCGTCAACATATCCAAAAAAAAAGAAAAAAGATTGCATCATTCAAATGATAGATTGTTTAATCTCAGTAATAAGCCAGTGCTGGCAGTTCCCATCTAAGCCTTGTGTAGGAAGGAGATAAGGAAACTAGGAGACTTTTGACTTATCTGGTCCCATTCATCTTTAATATCTTCTTTCTTGTAGAGAATTCCTGTAATTTATCCTCCTGTTCAGAGGATGAGGTTCACCAAACAGCTTTCTGATAAGGATTTAGCTTTCCATGCAAGTCTCCTTCTGATTAAAATGCTGATATAGAAACCATATATCATGTAGTCTATATGAAATTTTCCATTTTCATTGCAATGTAATATATTGCAGTTCTGGCTTTATATATCAATTTATGTATAGATAAAAATATATGTCTTTAACATCCTCCTGGGAGTCAGGTGTGCTCTCTATTGTAAGGATAAAATCAGATTTTGAGCCTACCAGACTGAGGACCTTGACAAATTTACCAAGTTAATGCCATCCCATGAGATTTCTTAGAAGCCTGCTAGCCACCTTTCTACCAGGGAAGTACTATCATCACCATTCTCTGAGTGCCTTTCCCTTTTCTAGCTTGAAATTTTAACAATAAACATTAGCTGAGTTATTTAAATTTTCTTAAAGTCCTAAATCTACTGAATAGGTATCTTTCATAAACTAAGCCATGCTACTGCTACTCTAAGTCACTTCAGTCATGTCCAACTCTGTGCAACCCCATAGATGGTTGCAGCCCACCAGGCTCCCCCATCCCTGGGATTCTCCAGGCAAGAACACTGGAGTGGGTTGCCATTTCCTTCTCCAGTGCATAAAAGTGAAAAGTGAAAGTGAAGTCGCTCAGTCGTATCCGACTCTTAGCAACCCCATGGACTGCAGCCCACCAGCCTCCTCTGCCCATGGGATTCTCCAGGCAAGAACACTGGAGTGGGGTGCCATTGCAAACTAAGCCATCAGATCAGATCAGTCGCTCAGTCGTGTCCAACTCTGTGACCCCATGAATCGCAGCACGCCAGGCCTCCCTGTCCATCACCAACTCCCAGAGTTCACTCAGACTCACGTCCATCGAGTCAGTGATGCCATCCAGCCATCTCATCCTCTGTCGTCCCCTTCTCCTCCTGCCCCCAATCCCTCCCAGCATCAGAGTCTTTTCCAGTGAGTCAACTCTTCGCATGAGGTGGCCAAAGTACTAGAGTTCCAGCTTTAGCATCATTCCCTCCAAAGAAATCCCAGGGCTGATCTCCTTCAGAATGGACTGGTTGGATCTCCTTGCAGTCCAAGGGACTCTCAAGAGTCTTCTCCAACACCACAGTTCAAAAGCATCAATTCT
>NW_011494917.1:24165-32745 GCF_000754665.1 Bison bison bison | reverse complement strand
TTCTTCGGCGCTCAGCCTTCTTCACAGTCCAACTCTCACATCCATACATGACCACAGGAAAAACCATAGATGGTATCAAATGCTGTTTGAACCTGAAGTAACGTGTCATCTCAGCATACAAGTATGTAGTAAATTCACTGCCACGGTCCTTGTCTTTCCCTTTATAGTTTTATATAGGGTCTATTTCAGAGACCTGATGGACTTCCTGGTGGCTCAGACGGTAAAGCGTCTGCCTGCAATGTGGGAGACCTGGGTTTGATCCCCAGGTCAGGAAGATCTCCTGGAGAAAGAAATGGCAACCCACTCCAGTACTCTTGCCAGGAAAATCCCATGGACGGAGGAGCCTGTTAGGCTACTGTCCATGGGGTCGCAAAGGTTCAGACACGACTGAGCAACTTCACTTTCTTTCTTTCAGAGACCTGAAAGTAGTAAATAAATAGTAAATTCTTGGTGTGGCAGCTCATGGTTTTCTCTGCTAATAGAACTTGTGAATGAAAGGAAATGGCAAGGAGCTATTGGAGGGAGAGGCCTACTGTGTTTTGGCAAATGTGTAGCACTCAGTGGTGATTCAACAGGCTGGGAGTGTAATTATTTAAACCTCAAAATTGGTCATGGTACTCCATAGAAGCAAATATTGGTTTCTCTCCTTGTTTTTCAAAGTGCTCTAGCACAAAAATAGCCAATTTTAAAGAGAAGGGAGAAAAGATGGGACAGTTGCCTAAGACATTGTAATTGTCCACCTGCTTGCTCAGGTATATCCACAGGATGAAATTTATTTGGAGATCACACTGCAGAAAGAACATTGTTGTTGTCATTTAGTTGCTAAGTCATGTCTGCCTCTTCGCCACCCCGTGGACTGTAGCCCACCAGGCTTCTGTCCGTAGGATCTCCCTGGCAAGAACACTGGAGTGGGTTGCCATTTCCTTCTCCAGGAGGTTTTCCTGACCCAGGGTTCCCATGTCTCCCTGCTTTGCAGATGGATTCTTTACAACTAAGCCACCTGGGAAGCCCAGAAAGAACAGCATCCTATACTAAATTCTGTTTTTAGCTCTACCCATACTAGCTGGGTGATTCTAAGCAAATTATTTAATTCGTGTTCTTCTTAGCTTCCTCATAATTCTTGTCTCCTTGTTAAGAGATTTACATGAAATCATGTGAGAAAACAATGAGCCGAAGCTGAGGTCTGGCACATGGAAGGTCCTCAATAAATAATAGCTTCTATGATGGTCAGTACGACCACAGCAACTGAAACTGTTACGTTGTTATCATGGACCTTCAAATGTGACGTGCAGTGAGCATGTGTCTCTTCTTACCGTAGAGAACACATGTGAGATGTGTCCCCTGACTGGAAGAAATTTATAACTTAGTTTCATGGCTTTAAGGAGCTCATTTTCTATTCTAGACCAACTATTTAAAGCAAATAGGGAACAATACAGTATAATCACCACAGAACGACTGTAACGCCTGTGGCGCTTCTTTGGAGGCACAGATCTGGGCCTTTCCTAAAACTAGTGGTTTGAAAGTTCTGGGGTCAGTTCATCTGTATTTTTGACTAGAGCTCTAGCGGATTCTTCTATGGGTTCTAAAAAAAAAAAAAGATTATGTTCATGGTACTTTAGAATTTTCAAATATATGTATTTTAGAGTCTCTGACCAAACAGCTCATAAAGGTGCCTTGCCTGAGTTCTGGGTTTTTCCATTCTCAATCTTATCTATATGTTGCTTGCGCCGTATGTTGTTTTAAATAAAATTTTTGATATTTTGAAACATCTTCATCCTTTTTTGTAGAGCTTTTAAGATTTTTTTGCAAAGCTATAATGTCTTATTACTACCTTCAAGCTTATTTCTTTTAGATGTTAGATTAAAATTCCTTGATGAGCCTACAAAATGTTAAAGATGCTATATTGTATCCTGTTCAGGCTGGACTTGGCTTCTCTGAGGACAGGCCTATAAGTAATTCTCTGTCCTATGTGAAATGTTTAGGTGAAGTCTCTTCTGGATCTCTGAGGATTGGCACAGTTAGTGCACCAATCTATAATGCCCACGAGAAAATGAAAGTGCCTGATGTTTTGTTCTATGACAACATCCAGGTAAGATCAGGATTTTGCAATCATGGGTAATTAAATCACCTCTTACACTGTGGTAATTAACTCCAGTTCAAGTATAACTGATGTCTATGTTTGTAATCTGCTAAGTCGCAAAGAGTCGGACACAACTGAGTGACTGTACTGAACTGAACTGAACTGAAGTTTCATTCAGATGTTGCGGAATGAGGTGTTGAAACATGTTTTATTAGTGCATTGTAAAGTTATGAATTGTTTCCAAAGTTACTTGGGAATGGAAAGACTTGCTGCAAGGATTAAAGTAATAAATTTTATAGCGCACATAACTATACTTTAAGTAAAATGAATGTATTATTAAATTAAAAACAGAAACCACTCGTATTCATTCTCCTGCATTTTTGTTAGTTAAATCATTTCAAGTAATTGAAAGGATGTGTCCTGTGTATTCTTTTCCTCACGTTTCTTTCCTTTTTCTGAAAATGCCTAGTATTTTTCTATTCTTTACTTTTTAAAATCATTTTTCAGTGGACCAGAGTAGACAAATTTCCACTTGTATATGGTGCTTCCACTAAGACACAGAAATAAGTGTGTGCCCAGAAAGCTGTATTATAGATGTTCACTTTAATAAGAAATTTTTCCAGAGAAAATTATTCATAATATAAAAGGATTTTTTCTTTTCCAGATTTTCTGTCATGTGGTCATATATTTATTTTATAATATAAAACATACTTAAATATTTCTCTAATATTTGGCCACCAATTTGCATATATATTATAATCCCACATTTACAGATTATGTTTGAAGTACTTCTTGCCATTTTCTCTATATTAAGGAATTAGAGAATTAAAGTAAATTATTTTTATCTGCCATTCCCCAATTCTGATTATTGTCCTAATTTATATCCCTACATTATATTAACAATGAAAGGTATCTAGGCAAATTCTTCTTTCTCCATAAAAGTCTTGATTAAATATTTTTGAAGTCTGTCCAAATTATAATTATCCATGACATAGTGAAAGGCATAGCCTGGATTTTCTTTTTCTTTTTTTTTCATTCTATGGGCCATTAACTAACGTCAGTTTTATTTTTCTTCCAAAGAATTAATGCTCTTACACAAGCAGGGAACAAAAGAACAGAAAATAAGGTTACTTATAAGGCACAAAGGAATAAAGAATCTTGTCTGTCAAAGACCAAAACATGCTTGTAAGGAAAATATTTTCAAGCATTTGTGCTACCACACTCTGTTCATGTAGTAGAAAGGAATGAATTAAAAAGAATCAGGAAACTTTGTCATAAGTGACAATTTGAAAAACTCCATGGCAGCAAAGATTGAAAAGACTTCCCAGCGTGTAGGAATGGAGGAAATTCGGTAGCAGGGAGGGCCATTGTGCCCTTGGACACGGCAAATGTTGCCATGGTGTTCGTGACCCAGACGTGGAGGACCGCAGTGCTGCTGTGAACTTTACGCAGTGGCCCTGAGGGATTTCTGTAGCCTGTCTCCAAACGTACCCTCTCTTCACAAAGCATTATGAATTAACCATTAATGAGAAGTGCTAGCTGTGCCAGTTCTCGGAACGGTGACTTGATTAAATTCAGTTTTGTTGTGTGTGTTACTATTGTCCTTTCTGCCGCACTTCACCTATGAAGCAGTGTCTTCCGTGCCTCTTGAATATTCAGGTGCTTCTATACCATCTTGTTCTGTGCCTGTGGTCTCCTTGCCACTCTGTGTTGTAATTGATTTTTAAAACACGTTTTCCACACTGCTAAGATAAAACCTTGTGTTGTTGTTTTAATTTTGTATCTCTAGCCCATAGCATAGTGCCTGGCACATAGTGACTATTGAGTAAATATGTGTTGAGTGAATTAATGAAAGAAGGAAAAAGATTTTGAATGTTCTTAATTAGGAGTATATTTTTATTATATCTTTCTTTAAGGAATATTTTACTTGCAGTAGTAAAGAGGAGAAATTGGAGGAGCGATGAGTAGCCTCTTAATGAACTTTCAGAGCTGAAAAAAAATTTTTTTTTAAATGTCTGTTTTGTGTCTATGCTTGGTCTAGGATATTATTGGAATGGTCAAAAAATTGGTTCAGATTTTTAAACCCAAACAAACTTTTTGACCAATATCATAACACAGAGATTAAAGTACATACATACACAGTTGCAGGGCTCAAGTTGCCTGAATCTTGCAAGGGGAAAAGCAAGCAGGTGCACGTGGTTACTGTACAGTGTGACTGAAGTACACACAGGTTACTGTGGTAGCATCAATGAGGTGATGGTCCCGGATTGGAGGATCCTGGAAAGTGAGTTCACTAGGTGAGGTTGAAAGACTCAGGCAGAGACACTAGCATCTGCAGAGACGTGACTACATAAGAGTGGAGCTCATTCAGGAAGCTACATCTAATTAATTGTCATAGCCAGAGGTGAGGTTTAAAATGGAAGAATGATAAGACATGAGGCTGATGAGTTAAAAGGTCATATTATATGGGCCTTGCTAATGAAGGAACTGGGAAACTATTCAGAAGAAGTGAGAAAGCTGTTGAACACTTCGAGGAACATTTCTACTTTTGCTCACTTTGCATTCATTCTGTATTATTACCTGTGAGTTGGAACAAAGACAGAGAGGGACTAGTTAGGAGGCAGTGGCAGTGGTCCAGGTGGACTTCGGGAGGGTCTGAACGAAGACAGAGACAGCGGGGACAGAGCGGAGAGGGCACACCGGAGCCGCACAGGAGGCAGGCAGGGAGAGCCGATGGGGCTTTCTGTTGGATGGAAGTCGGAGAGCCTCCCTCACGGAGCACGTGGTCTGCCGGGAAAGTCCACAGAAGAGTAAAGAGGAAATGATTCTCCACTGTGTGGGGGATGCGCCTGAGACTAAATCAAAAAGATAAGGAGTAATCCTTGTTCCAAAGGTATTAGTTATTCACAGAGTTTTGGGGAAGAGAAAAACTGACATGATTGTGAACCGAGAAATGACTGTCAGTACCGTGGAGCACATATTGACTCACGGAGACACTGAAGTTTGAGATGCCACATTGGTGGGTAAAAATCTAGGCCAGAGATGAGAAAGGAATAAAAAAAAAAAAAACTTGGATGAAAGCTATGGGAATGGGGGAAAAAAATAATAGATACAGTAAATTTGAAGTGGCTGGATAGCTTAGATTTAGCTTTTGCTAAGGGCCAACTGAGTTGGGCAGGAAGATGGTGATGATTGGGTCAGGTGTAGAACATGATGCTATTAATTGGGATTAGAAATACAGGCTAAAGCATGAAGCTGTGGAGAAAGGAATGAGCCACGTTTTGGGTGTATTAAGTTCTAGTAGACTGGGAAACAGCCAAGTATAATTCAATATTTGCTCAGAAATGTGGGGCTGGAGTCAAGAAGAAAGGTCTTGCTGTTGAAGATCAGTGTAAAGTTAGTGGTTGAAGCCATGGAATGGATGAGTGGATTTAGGGAGAGTTGGGTCAACAGTGACTCTTCCAGCACTGAGCTGCACGTTGCCCTCCTTCCTGCTTCAGATGGGTGCCCACATACAAGAAGGCTTAACCTGGTCTGCCCAATCCCGTGGTTCCCAGGAAAGCAGGTAACAAGGGAGTGAAAGAGAACGGAAAAAGGAAGAAAATCAGTATTTAAGGAGGAATTGCTGCAAAAAGAAGAAGATACAACCCAAAACACCACGGAGAAAAACCGTTAGAGAGGTAGAAGGGAATCAGGAGAGGAGACCTTGAAGAAATTGTCTGTGGTACCGAGGGGGCCAAGAGGTTAAGAGAAGAACTGTGTAGGCATGACCTTAGCCTTAGCTAACATTTGTTGACTTGAATAATTCTAGTTAGGTGTAACCAGGGCAAAAAGTAGGAAGACATGAGAAAAAGTAAAGACGACAGCTATAGTTTGGATTATTATTCAGTATTCACATTGTTTTTTACCTGCTAGCTAGGTGTTTGTTCCAACTTTTCAATCTATTTTTCATGGAGATTAGGCCAGGTATTTCTGGAAGAACTTAATGTTTTCTGGAAATCAGCACTGATTGTTCATCTTAGTTAGAAGAGTTCTGCAGACCAAATTATCACTAGAACTCAAATTAGAAGACAAATGTTGTAAGTCTCCCTTTTAACTTGGGTAACTGTGTACCCTCGTTTACTCAAAATAGTCCCTGTTTATACTTGTTGTCCCAGCATAATTATTAATAACATCTCATTTTATTCTAAAAAGTACTCCAGAATGAACAAAATAGCTCACCCTACTTCAAGCCCCATTAAAACTCCAGTTCCATGGTTTATCTGAAAGCATTTTTTAAAAATTACCAAGATAAACATTAAGGAAAACTCATCTGTTCTTGAAGGAGGGAGAAAACTTTTTTAGTTTTTCTAGAAACTCTGCAAGAAAATATTGGTATTGCTTAACATGAGAAGTAAAAGGAAAATATTTTAGATGTGGGGAAAAAAAATCACAAACCAAGTTTAAAAAAAAGACTGGCAAATGAGAACAATATCTACAGCATGTATAAGATGCAAAAGGTTAAGTTGCCTTTTTCACAAATAGAGAACTTCAATAACCTTAGTACTTTGAGGCCTTTATTGTTTTGATACAGAAAACCAAGAGGAAATAGGGATATGAATCGTTCCAGGCTTTAGTTCTCCCTTTAATCCTGAATGAGCCTTTTTGACCTACTTATGATTGTCCTATTTTTCAAGATACAAAAGAGCAATGTAATTTCCTCTGTGACTACTGTGAATAACTTTAATCTTATTCTTATTATGTTGTGTCATGTTTTGAACTTAAAAATATGAAAAAATTTAAAAAATATATAATTTTTTGGAGTATAGTTGCTGACATTTTTAATTCTAAACCTATACGTATGCATTGAAAGTCATAGTTAAGAAGTCAATGTAAGATTTTCCATGAAATCTCCAATTGTTTTAGAAAACCTTTATATATTTATATTAGTAAGTATTAATTTAAATATCACATTAAATTATAAGCCAACTCTCCAAAGTACAATAGCTGAAAAATATTTGAGTCCTATTATAAAAACTCTTTGAAATATGTGTCAGTCAGTGGTTGAGTCTTGCTAAGGTAGACCATTTCAGGTCTTCAATATGAGTGACCCAATTGGTTATATAACTTATTTTTGACCACAGCATGCATTTTAATATTTTAGCATTATCAAATTGAGTATTGTCTATTATAATAGATGTTTTTCTTTCCATGAAGATATCTTTATAGCTGTCAACTTTCTTATTTCACCTTGATTATGCAAAGCACAATTAACCTCTAGTCGTTTTTCCTCTAGCACATGATAGTGATGGAAGATATGCTCAAAGACTTCCTTCTTGGAGAACACCTGTTATTGGTCGGAAACCAGGTGAGTTATGGCTGAAACCAGGTACTAATGAATACTAATGAAACCAGGTACTAATAATAATACGGTTTAAAAGCCGTATGTTTCTTCTGCTTGATGGAGTAAGTTTTCAAAGATGATTTGTTTTTCCCCTAGCTAAATGACTAGTTGAAATTAAACAATAGGGCCTTCTACTTTCTAAACTTTAGAATTACCTCAGGGCTTAAATCACTACCACCCACCAGCCCCATTCAGTCTTCCATCAATTCCTATCCATTCTGCCTTATAAATATCTTCTTTCCGACACCTGTCACCCAGCCCAGCTCACCACTACCTATCACTTGGATTACAGAAGTGGTTTCCTAATACAAGGTTCTTAGACCCAAGCTTACACCCACTGTGATCCACTTTCCACTCTGCAGCCAGATGGATACTTGTGAAACCAAAATCTGAGTCTTTTTTTGCTCAAGTTGGTTCCCCATTGCCCTTCAGATCAGATCAGATCAGATCAGTCACTCAGTCGTGTCCGACTCTTTGTGACCCCATGAATCGCAGCATGCCAGGCCTCCCTGTCCATCACCAACTCCCGGAGTTCACTCAGACTCACATCCATCGAGTCAGTAATGCCATCCAGCCATCTCATCCTCTGTCGTCCCCTTCTCCTCCTGCCCCCAATCCCTCCCAGCATCAGAGTCTTTTCCAATGAGTCAACTCTTCGCATGAGGTGGCCAAAGTACTGGAGTTTCAGCTTTAGCATCATTCCTTCCAAAGAAATCCCAGGGCTGATCTCCTTCAGAATGGACTGGTTGGATCTCCTTGCAGTCCAAGGGACTCTCAAGAGTCTTCTCCAACACCACAGTTCAAAAGCATCAATTCTTCGGCGCTCAGCCTTCTTCACAGTCCAACTCTCACATCCATACATGACCACAGGAAAAACCATAGCCTTGACTAGACGAACCTTTGTTGGCAAAGTAATGTCTCTGCTTTTGAATATGTTATCTAGGTTGGTCATAACTTTTCTTCCAAGGAGTAAGCGTCTTTTAATTTCATGGCTGCAGTCACCATCTGTAGTGATTTTGGAGCCCAGAAAAATAAAGTCTGACACTATTTCCACTGTTTCCCCATCTATTTCCCATGAAGGTGTAGTCTTTAGTATGGCTTCAAGGGTCCTTCAGGA
>NW_011494917.1:23731-24065 GCF_000754665.1 Bison bison bison | reverse complement strand
ATTTGGCAAAACTAATACAATTATGTAAAGTTTAAAAATAAAATAAAATTTAAAAAAATTAAAAAAATATAAAAAAAGGACTTTAATACTCCTTTTCTTTTTTTTTTCTAAGCAAGAATTAAGCAATGAGCAATAAAATATTCACAGTCTCCTCGTTCACTATTTATAAAGTCCTACCAACTTTTATTTAGTGAAAAATAATTTTTTACTCATGAGCCTGTGTACCAGCATGGAAGGATGAGGATCAGTTAATCGTCCGACATTCAGTACTTGATACTGAGGCCCAGGAGTTCAAGTTCTCATCTGGCTCTGAACAATCATGACTCTCCTCTCA
>NW_011494917.1:19761-23631 GCF_000754665.1 Bison bison bison | reverse complement strand
TAAAACCCCCCCCTGCCAATGCAGGAGACCTGGGTTCGATCTCAGGGTCAGGAAGATCCCCTGGAGGAGGTTATGGTAACCCACTCCAGTATTCTTGCCTGAGAAATCCCATGGACAGAGGAGCCTGGTGGGCTACAGTCCATGGGGTTGCAGAGAGTCTGACGAGACTGAACCACTAACCTCAATGAGCCACTCTGAACTTCCTTCAGTCCTCAGCTCCACTCTGGTCCTCGAAGCACGTTCTTCTCTCTGCCTGGAGCACTCGCCATCCCCTTCCCACACCCCCCTTCCCTAACTCCGGAGGTGTCCTCTTGTCCCAGCTGAGTTAGGCTTCCCCTGCTTCTGCATAACTTACTTCCGTCTCCCCATCATCACACTCATCATGTGTCACTGTGTCCACATGTAGAATGACTGTCCTCCCAGCTTGTCTGCTCCTCAAGGGCAGGGACCGCGCTTCTCGCTCATCTGTGTCCTTTGTTCCTGGTACAGTGCTTGCTGCCAAGCAGTAGATACTGAATACGTGTCTATGGAGGGATGGATGGCATTTATTCTAGTATCTAGAGGTTTCTGAGAATTTTCAGTGGAATTACCCGACTCAGAGTGAACGGCACCTTTGGTTTTTTAAGTTAGTTTAAAATTAAGGATAACAAGCTTTCAAAAGAAGTTTGGTCTTTTTTTCTGTCTTTTAACTTATAAAAACAATGCATATTCTTTATTAGTGCCTCAAACTTGATTTAAAAAAAAAATAAAAACGGGCCAATTGAGTGTTTTTTGTTTTTTTTTAATAAAAATGGGCCAGTTGGGCGGTTTACTGGTTGAGTTCACAGACTTGGCAGTTAGCTGGCTAGAGGTCCAATCACAACTGTTTTACAGATGGCTGTGACTTTGGGCACGTTGCTAATCTTACTCAGGCTCAGTTTCCTGGTATCTAACCTAGGAATACAAATCATATGCACTCTGTTAGGCTAATGTAAGGATCACATGAGATAATGCATGGAAAGCACTTCTCACTGTGCCTGGCTCATGGTAGGTGCTCAGTTACAATGAAATCTGTGGGTCACTGTGTTTTTAAAAAGGACTTTATACTCCTTTTCTTTTTTTTTCTAAGCAAGAATTAAACAATGAGCAATAAAATATTCACAGTCTCCTCGTTCACTATTTATAAAGTCCTACCAACTTTTATTTAGTGAAAAATAATTTTTTACTGATGAGCCTGTGTACCAGCATGGAAGGATGAGGATCAGTTAATCGTCCGACATTGAGTACTTGATACTGAGGCCCAGGAGTTCAAGTTCTCATCTGGCTCTGAACAATCATGACTCTCCTCTCACTTTGCAAAATGATGACTTGATAGCCCAGTGTACCTTACAAAAGTTGTTAAACTCTGTCAGTGCATTCTTTTCTGATCTTCTGTGGTTACCTGAATTGCCTTAGACACAATCTGCTGGCATCTCAACAGCTGCAGACCAAGAATACACAGAGCTGGGCGATTGAGGAATAATTTTTTTGCTAAGGAGCAGGCTTTCAAAAGGAAGGTCCTAGAGATCAAGCTGCGATGTTCAAACAACTTTGATGTATCCCAGCTGATACTGATGTCCTGAGATTTAGTGGGTAGAATACAGTAAGAGTTTCCTGGTAAAGGCAGGGTTTATAATTAAGTTGGATAATAGAGATAGGGCTTCACAAGAGTTGTCTAAGTTGAAAGGTTGAAGTTAGAGCTAACCAGTAACCAGAGAGACAGAGAGAGCATTCTACTCTCTGGGGGACTGGGGAGAGCTATAGGGGGCTTCCCTGGTGGCTCAGATGGTAAAGAACCTGCCTTCAATATGGGAGACCTGGGTTCGATCCTTGGGTTGGGAAGATCCCCTGGAGGAGGGCATGGCAACCCACTCCAGTATTCTTGCCTGGAGAATCCCCATGGACAGAGGAGCCTGGCGGGCTACAGGCCATGGGGTCGCAAAGAGTTGAACACCACTAAGTGACTAAGCACAACACAGCATGTATAGGGTGAAGGCAGAGTTGGAGCCAAGGATTGCTGCTTCTTTATGATCAGCGAAACAGAGACTATGAAAGTACTTTGAAATCACTCTAGAGAGCTATGCAAATGTTGGTGTGAGATCCTGTATGTTGCCTCTATCTGTTTCTGTGTGTGTGTGTGAATGTATGCAGTCGTGTCTGACTGTTTGTGACCCCATGGACTGTAGCCTGGCAGGCTCCTCTGTCCATGGAATTTTCCAGGCCAGAATACTGGAGTGGGTTGCCATTTCCTACTCCAGGGGATCTTCGTAACCCAGGATTGAACTCACATCTCTTGGATCTCCTGAATTGACAGGCAGATTCTTTACCACCGCGCCACCTATTTCTAGTCCCAAGGTAAAGAATAAGGCGCAACGGGCTCGGCGTTGGGTGGAGGGAAGAGCAGCTCCCTCTCTACATGTGCATGGGTGAACCCAGCACCCAGTGAGGATGGAGGTCCTACTGAGTTTCAGGCTTGCCAAGAGTGGACAAAGGAACCTCTGGGAAGACCCTGCTGAACCCCCCCAGAGATGCCAAGCAGGAGGCGGGGTATCACAGCAACCTCTCTCAGTTAGCGCTGTCGTCAGCGGGTCACAGTGTCTCCCCTTCTTTTACTGGTAGGGTGTCACCCTCCACTTTGGAGAAAGAGAAATACTGAAAAACAGAGATTGCATTCATTAGAAATTTGCTATATTTAACTGTCCTTTCTCATGTCAGAAGGGTTCTTTATCCTCTCATTATAAACCTCTAAGGTGATCAGTGTCATATAATGATACCAATATTGCAGGAACTCTAGTTGGATTTTATAAGTAAATTCTGCTACCTGTGTCCATGAAACCATCTAGTGAAAAACTAAGTCTCTCAGGCTGTCATTTGATGTCTTCCATTGTCTAATCTCACTCCACTTGCCGTCTTTTGTCTCATTTCTCCCCTGAAAATCATGTCCTCAGATTTTAACACACTGTTTTCGAAATACCTTCTTGTTAGTTGCTTCGTCGTGTCCGACTCTTTGAGACCCCATGGACTGTAGCCTGTTAGGCTCCTCTGTCCTTGGGATTTCCAGGCTAGAATACTGGAGTGGTTTGCCATTTCCTACTCCAAGAGATCCCGACCCAGGGATTGAACCCGTGTCTCTTAATCTCCTGCATTGGCAGATGGATTCTTTACCACTGAGCCACCGGGAAGCCCAAGCACCTTATCAGTGTTGTATTTTAGTGTTTGATCTTCACCAGCCTGCTCTCTTCTTTCCCCCATCTTTGCCTATTCAAATCCTCCCAGTCTCAGAGGGCATTGTGGGATCATGGAAAAGCAGAAAGCTGGGAATCCAGAGGTCTGCCTTCCTCTGCAGACTGTTGGTCTCTGTATGTACTGTTGGGTTCATTGCTCTCTCTCCTTAAAGGGCTTTGTCTTTTTTTGTTTTTTTTTCTTTTTCTTATCTGTAAAATGGGTGTTTTCTAAGGTCCCTCTGGCTGTAATATTCTGTAATATACTTCTTTAATAAAGTCCTCCTGAACACTTCAGGCTCAAGGTTTGGGTCCATTCTCTGCATTGTTACAGCAGGCCATTTAGATTTCTTTTGACTTCTGTTGGACTTAAGCGTCCACCTGTCATCTCTCCTGAAAAGAGAGAGCCCCTTGAGAAGAGTCAGTTTTGTGTGTGTCCTCCCTGATGTCTTGTGCATAATAGACATTTAACAAATATACTTTAGAGGACTGCAGAGAAGGCATTTCTGCTGAGTAGGCAAAATGATTTAGAAGACGACCCAGAGGGATGGTATGGGGAGGGAGGAGGGAGGAGGGTTCAGGATGGGGAACATGTGTATAATTTTTTTTAAATTAAAATTGAATAAAAAAA
>NW_011494917.1:18988-19609 GCF_000754665.1 Bison bison bison | reverse complement strand
CCAGAGCATGGGCTTTGAGTGCCCTGCTTCATGCGTCGAACTTGCACTGGTATCTGTTTTACATATGGTAATATACATGTTTCTTACAGGTACATTGTGAAAAATTTCTCCTGCTGAGTTATATACTACATTCATTATGTCACGTATTTACCTTTTTATTTATATATTTATTTGGTGAGAACATTTAAGTTTTACTGTCTTAGCAAATTTCAGTTATACAGCACAATATTTCTAACTATAGTTACCATGTTACACCATTAGATCCTCAGAATCTATTCATCTTCTATGTGAAAGTCTGTACTCTTTTACCAACCTTTCCCTATTTCCTCCACTGCCCAGACCCTGGCAATCACTTTTCTACTCTATTTGAGTGCAATCTTTTGCATGTATGGACACCTTATCTTTGACAAAGCAGGCAAAAATATACAATGGAGAAAAGACAATCTCTTTAACAAGTAGTTCTGGGAAAACTGGTCAGTTACCTGTAAAAGAATGAAACTAGAATGCTTTCTAACGCCATACACAAAAATAAACTCAAAATGGATTAAAGATCTAAATATAAGACCAGAAAGTATAAAACTCTTAGAGGAAAACATAGAACACTCTCTGACATAAATCACA
>NW_011494917.1:18181-18888 GCF_000754665.1 Bison bison bison | reverse complement strand
TTTTTTAAAATTAAAATAAAATAAAAAAAAATAATAAAATAAAATAAAATTTAGGCTTTCTTGGATTACTTTCAGGAGATTCTAAAACGAAGTGACTAAACTTTTTATTCGGTAAACTTGCACCTGTTTGATGAAGGAAATGATGAATAAGATAGAATCTATGGCGTAAGAGAAAGTACTTAGGAGAGAAAATGCTTTCGTGGCCCATACAGCTGGGTATGATTACACACTGATGGGATCAGGTCAGAGCTTGGCAGCATTATCGCTAGGACCGAATAGTGAGACGCTAATCATTTGATTTTTTCGAATAATGATTAAGTGCTATGCAGCATTTACTGGTTAACTGAGGCGCAGCCCTGCACACGTGCACACTCGCCAGGGCAACAGGGGAACTGGACTTCCCACGGCAGCTGGCGAAACGCTCAGTGGAGCTTTCTGAATATTTCAGTCCACTTCAGTAACTTTCAAACTTGTTCTCAAAAAGTAGCATCTGTGTTAAGATACGGGGACGATTCTATGGTTAGACTTTTATCTTTTCCTTTATTGAAGTACAACTGACAAGAAAAATTATATTCAAAGTGTATAGCATAATGATTTGATATATTGGGTTTGCCAAAAAGTTCGTTTGGGTTTTCCTGTAACATCTTTTTTTTTTTGAAAAAATTGATTAATTTATTTTAATTGGAGGATAATTACTCTACAATATT
>NW_011494917.1:12414-18081 GCF_000754665.1 Bison bison bison | reverse complement strand
AAAGACAATCTCTTTAACAAGTAGTTCTGGGAAAACTGGTCAGTTACCTGTAAAAGAATGAAACTAGAACACTTTCTAATGCCATACACAAAAATAAACTCAAAATGGATTAAAGATCTAAATATAAGACCAGAAAGTATAAAACTCTTAGAGGAAAACATAGAACACTCTCTGACATAAATCACAGCAAGATCCTCTATGATCCACCTCCCAGAATAGTGGAAATAAAAACAAAAATAAACAAATGGGACTTAATTAAACTTAAAAGCTTTTGCACAACAAAGGAAACTATAAGCAAGGTGAAAAGACAGCCTTCAGAATGGGAGAAAATAATAGCAAACGAAGCAACTGACAAAGAATTAATCTCAAAAGTATACAAGCAGCTGATGCAGCTCAATACCAGAAAAATAAATGACCCAATCAAAAAATGGGCCAAAGAACCAAACAGACATTTCTCCAAAGACATACAGATGGCTAAAAAACACATGAAAAGACGCTCAACATCACTCATTATCAGAGAAAGGCAAACCAAAACCACAATGGGGTACCATCTCATGCCAGTCAGAATGGCTGCTGTCAAAAAGTTTACAAACAAATGCTGGAGAGGGTGTGGAGAAAAGGGAACCCTCTTACACTGTTGGTGGGAATGCAAACTAGTACAGCCACTATGAGAACAGTGTGGAGATTTCTTAAAAACCGGAACTAGAATTGCCATAAAACCCAGCAATCCCACTGCTGGGCATACACACCAAGGAAACCAGAATTGAAAGAGACATGTGTACCCCAATGTTCATCGCAGCACTGTTTACAATAGCCAGGACATGGAAGCAACCTAGATGTCCATCAGCAGATGAATGGATAAGGAAGTTTTGGTGCATATACACAATGGAATATCACTCAGCTATAGAAAAGAACACATTTGAGTCAGTTCTAATAAGGTAGATGAAACTGGAACCTATTATACAGAATGAAGTAAGCCAAAAAGAGAAACACCAATACAGTATAATAACGCATATATATGGAATTTAGAAAGATGGTAACAACCACTCTATATGCAAGACAGCAAAAGAGGCACAGATGTAAAGAACAGACTTTGGGACTTTGAGGGAGAAGGTGAAGGTGGGACGATATGAGAGAATAGCATTGAAACATGTATCTTAGCATATGTAAGATAGATGACCAATGCAAATTTGATGCATGAAGCAGGGCTCCCAAAGCTGGTGCTCTGGGACAACCCTGAGGGATGGGGTGGGGAGGGAGGTTGGAGGGGGGTTCAGGATGGTGGGACACACGTACACCCATGGCTGATTCATGTCAATGTATGGCAAAAACCACCACAATATTGTAAAGTAGTTAGCCTCCAATTAAATTAATTAATTTTAAAAAGGTTGCACATATAAATGATACCATGCAGTGTTTGTCTTTGTCTTTGCTTAGCATAATGCCCACCAGGTTCATTACTATTAAGACTCTTAATTGCTTCCATTTGGTGTGTATGGGAGAGAAGAAAGCCACCTGTGGTATTTGTTGGCAAATGTAGAGCAGGTACTCCACAGAGGTGCCCTTTTCTAAGAACCAGTGTGGAGTTCTGTGTTCTCTTTCCCCGTGCTTTCTTCAGAGTCCTGATCGTCTGGGAGGTTCCTTGTTCAGGAATATGTACTTGTGCAGCCGTAGTAACTCAGGTGCTTCGTCAGTACCTTTTCAAATGCCCTGCTTTATTTATTAGTGGTACTTCTGGACCTCTCTTAATATCTTACGCACCTTCTCACCTGCATCCTTTACTGACCTTGTGAATCAAAACAATGAAAAAAGGAAAAGACAGGCAAGTAGAGCTACAACTGGTAGGTTAAGAATGACTGGCACTCAGCTCTCATGGGATGGTGTCACTGGTGTTTGCACTCAAATGCAAAGTGACAGCCATCTGGGAAAATGCCTGTTTTAATCACATGATTTAGTTTGAAACTAAGTAAACCATTTTTAGTAGTTGATCAGGCTCCTTTTTTACTCTTTATCTTTCTGAAACATTACATGCTGTGCTGTGCTTAGTCGCTCGGTTGTGTCTGATTCTTTGTGACCCCATGGACTGTAGCCCACCAGTCTCCTCTGTCCATGGAGATTCTCTAAGCAAGAATACTGGAGTGGGTTGCCATGCCCTTCTCCAGAGGATCTTCCCAACCCAGTGATTGAACCCAGGTCTCGTGCATTGCAGGCAGATTTCGTACTGTCTGAGCCACCAGGGAAGCCCAAGAATACTGAAGTGGGTAGCCTATCCCTTCTCCAGGAGATTTTCCCAACCCAGAAAACGAACTGGAGGGAAACATTACGTGATGACTACTCAAAAAGCAAAAAAAATTAATTAGAATTGAAGCTTTGCACATTAAATATTGACAGAGAAGCCAGCAGTGGGTTGATATACAAATACAATAAAATGTAATGAATGCTATTAATACAAGCTGTCTAAACATAGATACAGTCTACCCAGCCTTCTGTTTTGCAAATTAGAGACTGGCTGAAGTTCATGAAAGAAACTTTTCAGTAGTTGAAGTTGTCAATTTAATGTTGTTTTGAAAGATCGCTGTTACTTGTAGCAACTTTTATTGTGAGGAAATTAAAGGGAATAAATGTTGATTTTGAGGTATCTCAATGTTTATCATCTTTATTAAGCCAAATCCCATCTTTTCTTTCCATGTATTACTATCTTTTCTAAGAATCTATGACATTAGATGAGTTTTCGTAACTGTTGGGAAGCTGAAAACAAGTCTATAAACATCACTTATAGCAACATAAAGTAGGCCCCATCTTCTTTTGGTGAAATAAAATTGATTTTATCTTTTCATTTTTCTGTGTGGGATTTTTTTTTTTTTTTTGGAACAGTCCATCAACTTTCCAGTAAAAGAAGCAGAATTGCTGCCTGTCAGCCAAAAGGGATAGGATACCCTGAAATTACATGTTTCACGGTCCCTTAGTATACAGTGCTGCATATTGTAGAACTTTGTTAGCATGCACTATATGCATTATTTTCTACTTACTGTAATTATAACGTTACATGTACCTTTCATGCAATTAGTTTCATGCTGGGTTTTTTAAAAAATCGTAACATGACTTTCTATTTATTTCAGCTTTCCTGACAGTAAAAAAGAGAAATGGCTATTTACTTTCAAGCCAGTGATGCTTTTATCATCACAGCTCTCTTCAGGAATAAGCTTTCTACATAGAAAATACATTTGTGGGCATGGGGAGAGGAGAGGAGAGGGTGAGATGTATCGAAAAGAGTAACATGGTACCTCATAGTGGTTTTGATTTGCATTTCTCTGATAATGAGTGATGTTGAGCATCTTTTCATGTGTTTGTTAGCCATCTGTATGTCTTCTTTGGAGAAATGTCTATTTAGTTCTTTGGCCCATTTTTTGATTGGGTCGTTTATTTTTCTGGAGTTGAGCTGTAGGAGTTGCTTGTATATTTTTGAGATTAGTTGTTTGTCAGTTGCTTCATTTGCTATTATTTTCTCCCATTCTGAAGGCTGTCTTTTCACCTTGCTAATAGTTTCCTTTGATTTGCAGAAGCTTTTAAGGTTAATTAGGTCCCATTTGTTTATTTTTGACTTTATTTCCAGTATTCTGGGAGGTGGGTCATAGAGGATCCTGCTGTGATGTATGTCAGAGAGTGTTTTGCCTATGTTCTCCTCTAGGAGTTTTATAGTTTCTGGTCTTATGTTTAGATCTTTAATCCATTTTGAGTTTATTTTTGTGTATGGTGTTAGAAAGTGGTCTAGTTTCATTCTTTTACAAGTGGTTGACCAGATTTCCCAGCACCACTTGTTAAAGAGATTGTCTTTAATCCATTGTATATTCTTGCCTCCTTTGTCAAAGATAAGGTGTCCATATGTGCGTGGATTTATCTCTGGGCTTTCTATTTTATTCCATTGATCTATATTTCTGTCTTTGTGCCAGTACCATACTGTCTTGATAACTGTGGCTTTGTAGTAGAGCCTGAAGTCAGGTAGGTTGATTCCTCCAGTTCCATTCTCTAATACAATTATGTAAAGTTTAAAAATAAAATTAAAAAATAAAAATAAACAACTTTACAAAAAAAAAAAAAAAGAAAGAAAAGAGTAACATGGAAACTTGCATTACCATATGTAAAATAGATAGCCAACAGGAATTTGCTGTATGGCTCAGGGAACTCAAACAGGGGCTCTTTATCCACCTAGAGAGGTGGGATGGGAAGGGCGATGGGAGGGAGGCTCAAAAGGGAGGGGATGTATGTATACCTATGGCTGATTCATGTTGAGGTTTGGCAGAAAAAAACAACATTCTGTAAAGCAATTATCCTTCAATTAATAAATTAAAACAGTGAGAAAAAAAAGAATACGCTTTCTTCCTCCCCGTATATTACTTTCTTTTGGTTTGTAGAGCTTTATTGTATTTGAAATACCAAGTATTCATGGTGAATTTTTTGGGTTATAGATTCAGCTGATAGGTGCATAATTTTTTTTGTTGTTTAAAAACTCCTTAAGAATAAACTTCTGGGGACTTCTCTGGTGGTCCAGTGGTTAAGACTGCGCTTCCATTGTAGGGGCCACGAGGTCGATCCCTGCTTGGGGAGCTAAGATCCCCATGCCACACGGCGTGGTCAAAATAAATAACCTTCTGTTTCTAAATAAGGACACTTGGATTTGGAGAAGCAGTTGCATTTTATCAGATATTTGAAGGAAGAAATAGTTTAGTAATGCAGTGTTCTAAAATGCATAGGTACCCCCCTTATATAAGAATTGTTTTAAAAATATATAGTATTTGTTTTACAAAGTAAAAGTTTAATCATCTGCATATAGTAATGTTTTCTCATTTGTGATGTTAAATTGCAAAGCAAATCATCAGAATTTAATTTGTATTTAATAAGACAGTTAATAATTCACAATTGCTTCTAGGTGAATATAGTCCAATGATGTGCTAGATTTGTCAACTTTTTTTTTCCTTTTTTGTTTTTCACTTAAAGTGGGCCCTCTGTATGATTTTACCAAATAATAGCACTCTGGTGAAATTTTCATACTTAGGCTCTGCTTGTATTCCAGAGTCTATATTTTTTACCTTTACCAAAATTCTAATATATTATCCTTATCAAACAAAAAGTGAGCTCTGGCTGATTTTCATAGGAGATGCCTTCTCAGTCTCTGACTTTCATGTGTTTCGTGTTTTTAGAGTACTGATTCTGTGGGTACTCTTTACAATTCCATGGCACTTTCTAATCTATCAACACTGAGATCAGTCTTCAGTTCAATTCAGTTCAGTTGCTCGGTCGTGTCCAACTCTTTGCGACCCCATGAATCGCAGCACGCCAGGCCTCCCTGTCCATCACCAGCTCCCAGAGTTCACTCAGACTCACGTCCATCGAGTCAGTGATGCTATCCAGCCATCTCATCCTCTTTCATCCCCTTCTCCTCCTGCCCCCAATCCCTCTCAGCATCAGAGTCTTTTCCAATGAGTCAACTCTTCACACGAGGTGGCCAAATCCAAAGAACACCCAGGGCTGATCTCCTTCAGAATGGACTGGTTGGATCTCCTTGCAGTCCAAGACTCTCAAGAGTCTTCTCCAACACCACAGTTCAAAAGCATCAATTCTTCGGCGCTCAGCTTTCTTCCCAGTCCAACTCTCACATCCATACATGAC
>NW_011494917.1:6347-12314 GCF_000754665.1 Bison bison bison | reverse complement strand
AGACCCAGGGCTGATCTCCTTCAGAATGGACTGGTTGGATCTCCTTGCAGTCCAAGACTCTCAAGAGTCTTCTCCAACACCACAGTTCAAAAGCATCAATTCTTCGGCGCTCAGCTTTCTTCCCAGTCCAACTCTCACATCCATACATGACCACAGGAAAAACCATAGCCTTGACTAGATGGACCTTTGTTGGCAAAGTAATGTCTCTGCTTTTCAGTATGCTATCTAGGTTGGTCATAACTTTTATTCCAAGGAGTAAGCATCTTGTAATTTCATGGCTGCAGTCACCATCTGCAGTGATTTATCTTAGCATCTCTTAATTTTATTTTCCTCCTGAAAGCCGAAATGGCTCCCCTTGCCTATCTGATAAAATCTCTTTCAAAGAGAAACGCTCAAAAAAACCTATGACCTGTCTCCAAACCTCTTTTGTAGTTCTAGTTCTTCCAAGTCAGAGTTTCTTACCCTTCCTGAGTACGCGGTGAGCTCCCCAGGTGGTGCTAGTGGTAAAGAACCTGCCTGCCAGTGCAGGAGACATAAGAGACATGGGTTTGATCCCTCAGTCAGGAAGATTGCCTGGAGGAGGGCATGGCAACCCACGCCAGTATTCTTGCCTGGTGAATCCCATGGCCAGAGGAGCCTGGCAGGCTACAGTGCATAGGGTTTCAGAGCCAGACACGACTGAAGCCGCTTAGCACACACGCAAGTACATGATGCCTTTCTATTCTCCCAGCCATTTTACATATTGTTTGCTTCATATGAACTTCTTCCTCTCATCTTTCCCTGTGAAAATCCTGTAGTTTTCAAGAGCTCAGATTTTTTTTTCCCCCTGTGAAGCTTGTCTTAGTCTCCCCCAAATAGAAATAATCTTGTTTTCCTTGGAACATTTATAGTATTTTATCAGTGTTTAATTCATTTTTCTCTTAAAGTTGTTTTGATTTTTAAATTTCACCTATAATTGAATTACAAGTTTCTTATGAGCAAGGATTAAAAATGGTAATAATTGTATGTTTTACAATTATCATTTCATGTAGTTCTATGGAAACCCTTTGAGATAAATATTTTTATTTTCCATACTTGACAAATAGACTGAAGCTCAAAAAGTTTCAATATCTGCTCAAGATCACATAGCTAATTAATGGCTGAGTTAGGACTCACATCTTCCAAGCTCATGCTTTTTTTCCACCATACCATGATTTTCCAGGTGGCCCTCATGATAAAGAACATACCCGCCAATGCAGAAGACACAAGAGATGTGGGTTTGATCCCTGGGTCCGGAGGATCCCCTGGAGTAGGAAATGGCAGTCCACTCCAGTATACTTGCCTGGAAAATCCCATGGTTAGAGGAGCCTGGTGAGCTACAGTCCATAGCGTTGCAAAGAGTTGGACACGACTGAAGTGACTTAGCACCCACACACACAAATTCTTATACTAGTAATACAGCTGCAATAGCAACAACAATAATAATATGTAATAGCTAACTTATATTCAGTGCTTATAATAGGCCAGGAGCTATGCTTTACATACAGAGTTCAGGGCATTTTGAATTTTTCTATTATGAAATTATAAAATATATTCTATAAAAAGTAGAGTATATAATGAACTCCTTTGTCCCCATAACTTTGTTTCAACAATTACCAGAATTTTGTTCATCTTGTTTTAATCTGTGTTGAACATATTATCTATATGTTGTCTTTTAAAAGACCATACTTTTACATAATGGATTTTTCTTATACTATCTTAGTTTTTATCTCTTACATAACCACAATCTGATCATTACACCTAACAAATTGACAATACCCCTTAATATACACTGATAGCCTACGTTCGGTTTTCCTCAGTTCTCCCCAGTGTCACTTTGCAGTTGGTTTGTTTCCATCAGCAGCCAAACAAGAGTGGACACTTCAGTTGATGTACCTCCTGAGTCCCTTTGAAAGTTGAAAGATACATTCTCCTATTCTCTTTATCCTGAGAGATATTGACCCACTTTCATGAATATAAACATTGTATCAAAATTATACCAATATCGATGAACTTACAGTGAGGAAGTATTTTCTAAAGTAAATTTCATCAACCCAATTTCACTTCTTAATTAATTTACATAATGCAATGAAACCATATTCATTTCTTCCAGACTAGAAATTTCTGTCTGAATTACTTCCCAACAATTAAAAAAATTGTTAATTTCCCCCTAAATTTTCATAGCATTTAATTTTGAAATCTTTTATACACTGTGAAAATCAGTAAGCATATATTTAATACTGACTAAGGAGGACTCTATACACATTGTTACTATGTAATTCTATATAATCCTTTGTATCTCATACCATCTGTTAATTAGAGGCTTATAACGAACAGATTTAGTTTTTGTCTGGTATGGGCTTAGTAAATGTTTGTTGAATTATTTAATATTGAGATACTGTGAATATTTTATTGCCAAAATTAAAGAGCGTGTGGATTTTGTTAATTAACCGTCTGAACTGTGCAGGGGCAGATTGTTGCCGTGTAGCATCAGAAGCACACCGTGTTGCTATGCCAGAATGATTGTCTAACGTCTGTAGACGGACGGAACAGCTTGTCCAGACTTCCCCGCCTGTGTCCCCAGCTGCTAGTGGCAGCAGGGAATTTGATAACAAAGTGTGCCGTGCTTCTCATAGCTACAGTGCTTAGGAGTCCCAAGGCTATACAATATTTGGTTTCATCAAGCATAATGATATCTTTATTTGATATCATATTATCTTGTGTCCCTTCTGAAACCTCTTGCTATGGAGTTGCCTAAAGTACAATATGGAAATTCTTTGCTGTGCTGCACACTCTCTCTTGCTGCTGTTTAGTCACTAAGACGTGTCCGACTCCTTAATGACACCATGGACAGTAGCCCGCCAGGCTCCTCTGCCCATGGGATTTCCCAGGCAAGAATACTGGAGTGAGCTACCATTTCCTCCTCCAGGGGCTCTTCCCAACCCAGAGACTGAACCAGTGTCTTCTGCATTGGCAGGCAGGTTCTTTACCACTGAGCCACCAGGGAAGCCCGCGTGTTCTCTTTGATCTTCAGTTTATCCATCCAGTGTTTTTTAGGAGTGTTTTTCTTGCCTTTGTTCTGAATCTGTATATTGCTCTTGTAAGCACATTGATTTTTTCCCCCCACAGTATTTATCTTGGCTGCTTTGGTTATACCAAGTGATGAAACTACCAAAGAGTCTAACTTTGCCATTTACAGCAGCACATGATTTCAAAGGGAAATTTCAGGGATGTGGATTTTATTATTCCTGTTTGAAAAGGAGCTTTTGACTTTGCCAGGAAGCTTTATCAGTGTGTTTTAAAGCCATGCAAATGAGTAGTGCAATCGAAAGGTGTGTTGTTTTGCCTGACTTTCAGGTACTGTTTCTGGATCTGTTACAGGGAACCTGTTTATGCAGCTGTTTGGAACTGTTCACTGTGCACTTTAGTTCTTTGTTCTGGATACATAAATAATGTATGTTCACTGAGAGAATTTGGAAGATAAGAAATTTCCAGTGATTCCTAAAGCAGGGACCTCTCACTGTGTTACTGTATTAAAAACTACTAGAATAAGATCGTCTTTGGAGATCAGCTTGTCTAGGCCCTCTTTATTCAAATGAATGAAGATGGTGGTAGAAACCTCTACCTGAGACAGATTAAGGAGGATTGATTGTCTGAGTCTCCCAACTACTTGTATAATAAGTATATTTTCAGGCATTTTAGACAAAGAATTAAAAGTTTCAACATTTGATGAAAACTTTATGGTTATTTTAAAAAAGCAATTTATTTCTCCTAATGCTACTGAAATACTAGCTTTTTAGTTGTTATGTTTGACTGCAATTGGTATTTGTTGATGACATTCATACAATTAGTGTTTCTAAGGAAAATTAGGACCCTATGAAAAAAAGCTTTAAATTTGATACAAATGGAGCCAACTCTATGAAAGTTATTGAAGAATTAGGAGGAACTGGAGGGAAGGCCAAAAGTTAAAATGCTTCAGAGAGCACGTGGCAAGCTGAACACTAGCCAGGCAAGCAAACACTCACTTAGAGACCATCTTAAAAATTACTGCAGAAGAAAGAAAAATTGACTTCCTCACCTTCTCCCTTCTGGACCTTGCACACAGGGAGTTCCTGGACACATGTTTTAGGCTGTTTTATAATCTTTGAGTAACTGATTTATGACTCCACAACATTAGAATAATAAACTTGCATATAAAGCAATTCAGGGAGACTACCTCCTGACATTCTGTTCTGCAATATAGTGAAGCAGAGAACAGCCCCCTCTTTTAAGTCAGAGTGAATTTGCCTTTAAAATCCCATTGTTTGCAGGATCCTAACTGCTTAGAACTTAAGTTTGTGTGCTTGCATGCTCAGATATGATAGACAGAGTGCCTGAAGAACTATGGATAAAGGTTCGTGACATTGTACAGGAGGCAGGGATCAAGACCATCCCCAAGAAAGAGAAATGCAAAATGGCAAAATGGTTGTCTGAGAAGTCCTTACAAATAGCTGAGAAAAGAAGAGAAGTGAAAGGCAAAGGAGAAAAGGAAAGACATACCCATCTGAATTCAGAGTTCCAAAGAATAACAAGGAGAGATAAGAAAGCCTTCCTCAGTGATCAATGCAAAGAAATAGAGGAAAACAATAGAATGGAAAAGACTATAGAGCTCTTCAAAAAAAATTAGAAATACCAAGGGAATTTAATGCAAAGTTGGGCTCAATAAAGGACAAAAATGGTA
The DNA here is from genome assembly GCF_000754665.1 of Bison bison bison. Taxonomy (NCBI): domain Eukaryota; kingdom Metazoa; phylum Chordata; class Mammalia; order Artiodactyla; family Bovidae; genus Bison; species Bison bison. Next base: position 7,576 of record NW_011494917.1, on the reverse strand, counting down.
TGAACCTAACAGAAGCAGAAGATATTAAGAAGAGTTGATAAGAATACACAGAAGAACTAAACAAAAAAGATCTTCATGACCCAGATAGCCACGATCATGTGATCACTCATCTGGAGCCAGACGTCCTGAAGTGTGAAGTCAAGTGGGCCTTAGGAAGCATCCCTATGAACAAAGCTAGTGGAGGCGGTGGAATTCCAACTGAGCTATTTCAAATCCTAAAAGATGATGCTGTGAAAAGTGCTGCACTCAATATGCCAGTGAATCTGGAAAACTCAGCAATGGCCACAGGACTAGAGAAGGTCAGTTTTCATTCTAATCCCTAGGAAAAGCAATGCCAAAGAATGTTCACATACTTGCACTCATCTGACGTGCTAGCAAAGTAATACTCAAAATTCTCCAAGCCAGGCTTCAACAATACATGAACCGTGAACATCCAGATGTTCAAGCTGGATTTAGAAAAGGCAGAGGAACCAGAGATCAAATTGCCAACATCCGTTGCAGCATAGAAAAAGCAACAGTGTTCCAGAAAAACATCTATTTCTGCTTTATTGACTACGCCAAAGCCTTTGACTGTGTGGATCACAATAAACTGTGAAAAATTCCTCAAGAGATGGGAATACCAGACCACCTGACCTGCCTCCTGAGATATCTGTATGCACATCAAGAAGCAACAGCTAGAACCAGACATGGACCAACAGACTGGTTCCAAATTGGGAAAGGAGTACGTCAAGGCTGTATGTTGTCACCCTACTTATTTAACTTATATGCAGAGTACATCATGCAAAATTCTGGGCTGGATGAAGCACAAGATGGAATCAAGATTGCCACGAGAAATATCAATAACCTCAGATATGCAGATGATACCAACCTATGGCAGAAAGTGAAGAGGAACTAAAGAGCCTCTTGATGAAAGTGAAAGAGGAGAGTGAAAAACCTGGCTTGAGACTCAGCATTCAAAAAATGAAGATCATGGCATCTGGTCCCATCACTTCATGGCAAATAGATGGGGAAAAAATGAAAACAGTGATAGACTTTGTTTTTGGGGGCTCCAAAATCACTGTAGATGGGGACTGCAGCCATGAAATTAAAAGATGCTTGCTTGCTTCTTGGAAGAAAAGCTATGACCAACCTAGACAGCATATTGAAAAGCAGAGACATTACTTTGCTGACAAAGATCCATCTAGTCAAAGCTATGATTTTTCCAGTAGTCATGTTTGGATGTGAGAGTT
>NW_011494917.1:0-6247 GCF_000754665.1 Bison bison bison | reverse complement strand
TAAGGAAAGCTGAGTGCCAAAGAATTGATGCTTTTGAACTGTGGTGTTGGAGAAGACTCTTGAGAGTCCCTTGGACTGCAAGGAGATCAAACCAATCAATCCTAAAGAAAATCAGTCCTAAATATTCATTGGAAGGACTGATGCTGAAGCTGAAGCTCCAGTGCTTTGGCCACCTGATGAGAAGAACTCACTCATTTGAAAAGACCCTGATGCTGAGAAAGGTTGAAGGCAGGTGGAGAAGTGGATGACAGAGGATGAGATGGTTGGATGGCATCAGTGACTTGATGGACATGAGTCTGAGCAAGATCCGGGAAGGTTGGTGATGGACAGGGAAGCCTGGTGTGCTGCAGTCCATGGGGTCGCAAAGAGTTGGACACAACTGAGCATCAGAGTTGTGTCCAACTCTTTGCGACCCCATGGACTGTAGCCCACCAGGCTCCTCTGTCCATTGGATTTCCCAGGCAAGAATACTGCAGTGGGTAATCGTCCCCTTCTCCCAGGGATCTTCCTGACACAAGAATTGAACCCATGTCTCCTTTGTCTCCTGCATTGCAGGTGATTCTTTAGCACTGAGCCACTGGGGAAGCTCTGAACTTAAGTTTGCTTTTCTCCAAGACAGAAGAGTTACCTCCCACTGACATGGCTGGCGTGAGGGTGTGGGTGGTGAAGCATTGGAAGGGCTGGTAGGCATGTAGCAGAAGACTCGAAAAATGTCAGGTTCCTCCTCTTTGTTGTCCCAAAGGGAGCAGAATGTTGCTGGAAGAGGTTTCTCCCTCCTTCAGCAAGAGCAAACTATACGACTCCCGTTTCCTTTTCTTCTGTTCTTTCCTCAAATTTTATTTTAAATATTTATTTTATTTTAAAATATTTAATAAATTAAAGTATGTTTTCCTCCTGTCTTTAGGGGCTTAACAGAATCATTCCTCCTCCTAACCCTGTAGTCAAAGAGCCATCCAACTCCCAGCTCTGTAAAGGTCCTTCTTTCTAGTACCTGTCACAAAGAATATGATGAGACAAAAGAGTAATGATAAGAGAAAGCATCATCCTTTTGAGACAATTTGTAGTTTTTTTATCATCTCTCATTCCACAGAAAATTTTAAATGAAAATTTTCATTCCCTTTTGTTGTTGTTGTTGTTCGTTGCTCAGTCGTGTCTGACTCTTGGGACCCCACGGACTGTAGCCTACCAGGCTCCTTCTTCAGTGGGATTTCCTAGGCAAAAATCCTCAAAACAGATTGCCATTTTCCCCTCCAGGGGATCTTCCCGACTAAATATTATCTTCCAAAAGAGTCAAGTGTGATGTAAAAGCTATTTATTTTGCGCCAATTTTTATTAAAGGATACACATTGTGTATATAGGATAATGATTAGTAAGTAAAGATAAATATCCACAGGAACAAAATGAAAATGGCAGCAGATTTATTTTGACAATTGCACTTTGGGTAGTTTTTTTTGTTTTCTAAACTTCTCGTTGAGAAAAATGAGTCCGTGTGGCTTTTGTAATGGAAAAATAAGATACTATTTATGTATTTATTCAATTAAAGTAATCCTCAGGATTTTTTTGTTGTAGGCGAAAACTGTGGTTGGAAAGAACAGATCGCTGTAACTGTCTCATTTTGTTCAGGATATTTACAGAAATTCCTTCCTGGGTTATGCTTTTAGCATTTCCTCGAACGAATTATTGGAGCTTTTAAAATGAAGCCAGAAATGACCTGATGAGATCTCTGTTTAAGAAAAATAACTAAACAAATGGTGGACTGGCCAGGTGTAAATCTAGAGGCGGGAGGCCCACGAGGACCCTTTCTAGGAGTCTGAGCACAATGATGGGCTGCCCTGGAGCAGTGACAGTGAGTCAGAGAGGCAGGAGCAGATGTGTGAAGCTGGCAGGGCAGAGTCAGTCTTTCCAAAGTTAAACTGCCTTTTTTTAATACTAGACTTCCCTCCCTACCCAGCAAAGGCACCTCAACTCCCAGTTTCATGTGTCTTTAAGTAGCATCATGTTCCACCTTGTTGCCCAAGACAGAAAGGTTTATTTCTCTCACCTCACATCCAGTTCATCCTCAGATCTTGTTAGTCCTTTCCCCTAACTATCTCTTAAGTACATTCATATCTCTCAGCTCCTTACTTGAAGCCACCACCGTCTCTGGTCTGAGTTTGTTAAAAAGTTTCCAAATTGCTTTCCTTTGCTTTCAGTCTTGTTCTCTGTCCTGGCATTTCACCAGAATGATTTTCCTAAAGTGAAAATCTGATCCTGTTACCCCTCTACTTCAGCGGCCTTTTGGTGCTGTTGGGAAACAATCCAAACTCTCACCTGGCTTCCAGGACTGCCCGAGCTAGACCCTGCCTCCTGCTCTAGGCTTGTTCCTTATTATTCCCTTCCTCACTCCTGCTCCTTGGCTTCACCTGGACCTGTCCGTGCTCCAGCACTCTAGTGCCCCAAGTCTTTACACATACTGTTCTCTCTGCCTGGAACACTCCTGTTTCTCCTCCTTCCCATAACCTCTTTAATTCCTTGATATTTCAACTGAAATATCACTGTGCATAGTGGGACTTCCTGAGCCTTTGGTTAAATCTTCAAGACCTTTGGATGTTCCATAGCAGAACACATCACATGTATATCTACAGTAAGTTCTCTGCATACAAATGAGTTCTGTTCTGAGAGAGCTCATTCATAAGTCCAATTTGTTTATAAGTACAACAAAGCTAAGGCCTTCCCTGGTGGCTCGGGTAAAGAATCTGCCTGCAATGCAGGAGCTGCAGGAGACACAGGTTCTATCCCTGGGTTGGGAAGGTCCCCTGGAGGAGGGAATGGTAACCCACTCTAGTATTCTTGCCTAGAGAATCCCATGGACAGAGGAACCTGGAGGGCTACAGTCCACAGGGTCACAGAGAGTCGGACACAATGGAAGGGATTTAGCATGCACACACAGCAAAGTTAGCCTTGGTACCCAACTATCACAATCAGCTGTATACTGCTGCTTTTATACTTTTGGGCTTGACATAAAGATACTGTACTTTTTACAGTAAAGTACACAACATCACAACCACATACAGAGGATGCATGCATGTGGCAGTGTACACCAGACATCTGGACTCGTTTATGTCAGTGGACATGCAAACACATTTGCATCTGTGAGTGTTCACAACTTGAAAGTTTGTATGTAGGAGGCTTACTGTATTTTGTTTGTTTCATTGTCTGTTTCCTACTGGGTTGTAAGCTACGAATGTGGTCAGGGGTTGTAGTTATGTATCATTGTATCCCCACTCAGCTAGTACAATACCTAGAACATTAGGTGCTAAAAAGGTTGATAAATTAGACAAAGGCGATATGGAAGGAAGGAAGGGAGGGAGGAAAGAGAGAAGTGGAGGAGAAAGGAGTGTAAGGAAATAAAAGGAAGAAAAGAGAAGGAGGGAGGGAAAAAGGAAGGAGAGGAGGGAGGGAGGGAGAAAGGAAGGAAGGAAAAGTTTTGCAAATCGAAACTACAGAGATTCTAGTGACGTTTTGAATGGAGCAGGGAAAAAATACAGTAGTCAAAAACATTCTGAGACTCCTTCATTGACCAACTACTGGGTATGAGGCCATACTGTTAAGAGTGGGTTAAAAAGAAAGCAGAGTTGGTTTTGGTGGAAGCATAATGAGTTTAGTATGAACGTCTGGTACAGAAGCTCAGTTGACAATTCGAAACAGGAGATCTCATCTCAGCTGGGGCTTGGGAGAGACATGTGAGCTACATGAGAGGATTGAAGTGAAGGGAGTAGGTGAGATTCCCAGAGAGAGTATATGGAGCCAGGAGACAGATGAGGCTGGAGTTCGGAAGACTCTGAAATGTGTTAAAAGTAACACAGCCCCCAAAAGTAACTAGCCCCAAATGGAGTCCCTTACACTAAACTCTCATCACAAAACCCAGATTTACCTTGATTATAGTTTCAGCCTCTCCCAGAAGTGGACTCTTAAACCCGTAAATGAGGATCACCTGGTCGGCACTGATGAGGTCACTGGCCCAAGAGACCCCTGAGGAAAGTGACCTTGTCACAACCTGCTTCTGCTGCTGCTGCTGCTAAGTCGCTTCAGTCGTGTCCGACTCTGTGCGACCCCATAGACGGAAGCCCACCAGGCTCCCCTGTCCCTGGGATTCTCCAGGCAAGAATACTGGAGTGGGTTGCCATTTCCTTCTCCAATGCATGAAAGTGAAAAGTGAAAGTGAAGTCGCTCAGTCGTTTCCGACTCTTAGCGACCCCATGGACTGCAGCCTACCGGGCTCTTCCGTCCATGGGATTTTCCAGGCAGAGTACTGGTGTGGGTGCCATTGCCTTCTCCATGTCACAACCTAGTGTAACAATTTTTCTAGTAGAACTTCTTTGTCCTCCCTTTTGCTTATGAAAGTCTCTTCCCTTGTGCTTCTCCTTTCTATCTTCTAGATTCATGAATCATTGAATAAGGTCAATAAGATTTGTAAAGTTTGCTCAGTTGAATTTTCTTTTTAACACATTGAAAGAAGACATAGCAAAGGAGCCTCTTAGTGGCAGCCAGGGACTTCACCTTGCATCCTACATTTATAGGGCTTGTAATGGCAACCCACTCCAGTATTCTTGCCTGGGAAATCCCATGGACAGAGGAGCCTGGCGGGCTACAGTCCTTGGGGTCACAAAGAGTCAGTCACGACTGAGCGACCAATACAACACAACCACAACAAGCTCCTGAGATTGCTCAGGAGGAATTTGAACGAGCAAGGGGGAATCTGATCTTGGAAGCGGGGAGGGAGCATGAGCTCCCCACAGTGGTTTTTCATGGCTTGTTCTTTTAAGAAACCCTTTGTGTTTCTGACAGTACAGTGCATTTATGATATTTGTTTTTCTCTAGGTTTCTTGAATTGCACAGAGCTGATATAATTAACACCCATTTTGTTTGTCCGAACTTACTTATTTAAAATTTTGTGTGTATTGCAACATGCCATTTAAAGCCTGTATGGCTTTGTACCATATATTTGACTGTGGACAGTGTAAGAAATCAATAAAGGTACTTTTATTGCTACAACATATGTTACAAAACGCAGCTTTTAAAACCACTTCTACTCTTCCCACCCAACCCACTTTTTAGAAGTTTTACATCCCATTAATAGAGTGGTCCACCTCTAAGTGAGAACTTTGAAATGGAGCAATAGCATGGGAGTGGATTCCATTTTTAACAGCTTGTCCTCTACGAAAGGACAGCAACCTTGGTGTCAGTAAACTCTGAGAAAATGAGGGCATTTCTAAGAAGAGAAGATACAGTTGAGGCTTAAACCCTGATTATAATTTCAGGTTTCCAAGATCTTAAAAAACTCGAAAGTAGGATAAAAGGAGAAGAAATTAGTGTTTAATTAACGCAAAAGAAGTACAGTGTTGTGTTTATCTTTATATAATTAAAAACCACAATTCCAAAGAGTGGATTAGAAAAGTCTTTGTTTTTACTTTTACTTGATTTCCTTTGCTGCCATTCTTTAAATCTGAAATAGATAATATTCTGGCTGTAATATTTACACCTCAGTGTAAAATTAAAGAGCAGAAAATAAAAAACAATTTGCAGAAGGCTAAAAATAATTTTGAATTTCCTTTTAAATAAGAACTTAGAGCTATGTATTTAGAAGTCAGTTAAAAAAAAAAACTATGTCATAAAAGATGTGCTGTATATGTTTACTAGTTTGCTTTACATTAACAATAAACTTCACTGCAGGTGGTGACTGCAGCCATGAAATTAAAAGACACTTACTCCTTGGAAGGAAAGTTATGATCAACCTGGATAGCATATTCAAAAGCAGAGACATTACTTTGCCAACAAAGGTCCATCTAGTCGAGGCTATGGTTTTTCCTGTGGTCATGTATGGATGTGAAAGTTGGACTGTGAAGAAAGCTGAGTGCCGAAGAAAATTGATGCTTTTGAACTGTGGTGTTGGAGAAGACTCTTGAGAGTCCCTTGGACTGCAAGACGATCCAGCCAGTCCATTCTGAAGGAGATCAGTCCTGGGTGTTCTTTGGAAGGAATGATGCTAAAGCTGAAACTCCAGTACTTTGGCCACCTCATGCGAAGGGTTGACTCATTGGAAAAGACTCTGATGCTGGGAGGGATTAGGGGCAGGAGGAGAAGGGGACGACAGAGGATGAGATGGCTGGATGGCATCACCGACTCGATGGATGTGAGTTTGAGTGAACTCCAGGAGTTGGTGATGGACAGGGAGGCCTGGCGTGCTGCAATTTATGGGGTCGCAAAG